>NC_060142.1:77705578-78049923 GCF_021461385.2 Schistocerca piceifrons | reverse complement strand
AACTACAATGTCGTCGGCGAACCTCAAATCCTTTATTTCTTTTCCATTGATTTTCATTCCTACTCCGAATTTTTCTTTCGTTTCCTTTACCGCTTGCTCAGCATACAGACTGAATAACATCGGGGATAGGTTACAACCCTGTCTCACTCCCTTTCCCAACCACTGCTTCCCTTTCATGCTCCTCTACTCTTACAACTGCCATCTGGTTTCTGTACAAATTGTAAATACCTTCGCTCCCTGTATTTTACTCCTGCCACCTTCAGAATTTCAAAGAGAGTATACCAGTCAACATTGTCAAAAGCTTTCTCTAAGTCTACAAATGCTAGAAACGTGGGTTTGTCTTCCCTTAATCTACATCTACATGATTACTCTGCAATTCACATTTAAGTGCTTGGCAGAGGGTTCATCGAACCACAATCATACTATCTCTCTACCATTCCACCCCCGAACAGCGCGCATGAAAACGAACACCTAAACCTTTTTGTTCGAGCTCTGATTTCTCTTATTTTATTTTGATGATCATTCCTACCTATGTAGGTTGGGCTCTACAAAATATTTTCGCATTCGGGAGAGAAAGTTGGTGACTGAAATTTCGTAAATAGATCTCGCCGCGACGAAAAACGTCTTTGCTTTAATGACTTCCATTCCAACTCGCGTATCATATCTGCCACACTCTCTCCCCTATTACGTGATAATACAAAACGAGCTGCCCTTTTTTGCACCCTTTCGATGTTCTCCGTCAATCCCACCTGGTAAGGATCCCACACCGTGCAGCAATATTCTAACAGAGGACGAACGAGTGTAGTGTAAGCTGTCTCTTTAGTGGACTTGTTGCATCTTCTAAGTGTCCTGCCAATGAAACGCAACCTTTGGCTCGCGTCCCCCACAATATTATCTATGTGGTCTTTCCAACTGAAGTTGTTCGTAATTTTTACACTCAGGTACTTAGTTGAATTGACAGCCTTGAGAATTGTACTATTTATCGAGTAATCGAATTCCAACGGATTTCTTTTGGAACTCATGTGGATCACCTCGCACTTTTCGTTATTTAGCGTCAACTGCCACCTGCCACACCATACAGCAGTCTTTTCTAAATCGCTTTGCAACTGATATTGGTCTTCGGATGACCTTACTAGACGGTAAATTACAGCATCATCTGCGAACAACCTAAGAGAACTGCTCAGATTGTCACCCAGGTCATTTATATAGATCAGGAACAGCAGAGGTCCCAGGACGCTTCCCTGGGGAACATCTGATATCACTTCAGTTTTACTCGATGATTTGCCGTCTATTACTAAGAACTACGACCTTCCTGACAGGAAATCACGAATCCAGTCGCACAACTGAGGCGATACCCCATAAGCCCGCAGCTTGATTAGAAGTCACTTGCGAGGAACGGTGTCAAAAGCTTTCCGGAAATCTAGAAATACTGAATCAACTTGAGATCCCCTGTCGATAGCGGCCATTACTGCGTGCGAATAAAGAGCTAGCTGCGTTGCACAAGAACGATGTTTTCTGAAACCATGCTGATTGCGTATCAATAGATCGTTCCCTTCGAGGTGATTCATAATGTTTGAATACAGCATATGCTCCAAAACCCCAATGCAAACCGACGTCAATGATATAGGTCTGTAGTTCGATGGATTACTCCTACTACCCTTCTTAAACACTGGTGCGACCTGCGCAATTTTCCAATCTGTAGGTACAGATCTATCGGTGATATTGTATCAGCGTGATCTGAAAGGAACCTAATCGGTATACAATCTGGACCTGAAGACTTGCCCGTATCAAGCGATTTGAGTTGCTTCGCCACCCCTAAGGTATCTACTTCTAAGAAACTCATGCTAGCAGCTGTTCGTGTTTCAAATTCTGGAATATTACATTCGTCTTCCCTGGTGAAGGAATTTCGGAAAACTGCGTTCAATAACTCCGCTTTAGCGACACAGTCGTCGGTAACAGTACCATCGGCACTGCGCAGCGAAGGTATTGACTGCGTCTTGCCGCTTGTGTACTTTACATACGACCAGAATTTCTTCGGATTTTCTACCAAATTTCGAGACAAAGTTTCGTTGTGGAACCTATTAAAGGCATCTCGCATTGAAGCCCGTGCCCAGTTTCGCGCGTCTGTAAATTTTAGCCAATCTTCGGGATTTCGCGTTCTTCTGAACTTCGCATGCTTTTTCCGTTGTGTCTGCAACAGCGTTCGGATCTGTTTTGTGTATCATGGGGGATCAGTTCCATCTCTTACCAATTTATGAGGTATGAATCTCTCAATTGCTGTTGCTACTATATCTTTATTCTATTCTTTATTCTATTTTCTAAGATAAGTCGTAGGGTCAGTATTGCCTCACGTGTTCCAACATTTCTACGGAATCCAAACTGATCTTCCTCGAGGTTGGCTTCTACCAGTTTTGCCATTTGTCTGTAAATAATTCGTGTCAGTATTTTGCAGCCATGGCTTATTAAACTGATAGTTCGGTAATTTTCACATCTGCCAACACCTGCTTTCTTTGGGATTGGAATTATTAAATTCTTCTTGAAGTCTGAGGGTATTTCGCCTGTCGCATACATCTTGCTCACCAGATGGTAGAGTTTTGTCAGGACTGGCTCTCCCAAGGCTGTCAGTAGTTCTAATGGAATGTTGTCTACTCCCGGGGCCTTGTTTCGACGTAGGTCTTCAGTGCTCTGCCAAACTCTTCGCGCAATATCATATCTCCTATTTCATCTTCATCTACATTCTCCTCCATTTCTATAATATTGTCCTCAAGAACATCGCCCTTGTATAGATCCTCTATATACGCCTTCCACCATTCTGCTTTACCTTCTTTGCTTAGAACTGGGTTTCCAGCTGAGCTCTTGATATTCATACAAATGGTTCTCTTTTCTCCAAAGGTCTCTTTAATTTTCCTGTAGGCAGTATCTATCTTACCCCTAGTGAGGCAAGCCTCTACAGCCTTACATTTGTCCTTTAGCCATCCCTGCTTAGCCATTTTGCACTTCCTGCCGATCTCATTTCTGAGTCGTTTGTATTCCTTTTTGCCTGATTCATTTACTGCATTTTTATATTTTCTCCTTTCATGAATTAAATTCAATATCTCTTCTGTTACCCTAGTATTTCTTTTAGTCCTCGTCTTTTTACCTAATTGATCCTCTGCTACCTTCACTATTTCGTCTCTCAAAGTTACCCGTTCTTCTTCTACTGTATTTCTTTCCCCCATTCTTGTCAATCGTTGCCTAATGCTCTCCCTGAAGCTCTCTACAACCTCTGGTTCTTTCAGTTTATCCAGATCTTGTCTCCTCAAATTCCCACCTGTTTGCAGTTTCTTCAGTTTTAATCTACAGTTCATAACCAATAGATTGTGGTCATAGTCCAGATCTTCCTCTGGAAATGTCATACAATTTAAAACATGGTTCCTAAATCTCTGTCTTACCATTATATAATCCATCTGATACCTTCTAGTATCTCCAGGCTTCTTCCATGTATACAACCTTCTTTCATGATTCTTGAACCAAGTGTTAGCTATGATTAAGTTATGCTCTGTGCAAAATTCTACCAGGCGGCTTCCTCTTTCATTTCTTTCCTCCAATCTATATTCACCTACTACGTTTGCTTCTCTCTCTTTTCCTACTATCGAATTCCAGTCATCCATGACTATTAAATTTTCGCCTCCCTTCACTATCTAAATAGTTTCTTTTATCTCATCATACATTTCATCATTCTCTTCGTCATCTGCGGAGCTAATTGGTGTATAAACTTGTACTGCTGTTGTAGGTCTCGTATATCCTTTTCTTAATTCCAGTTTCCTTACGAAAATTTTTTCTCATTTTTTCAAGTTAGAGATTATCAAAACAATAAATGAGCCATTTAATACTCGTAATTCGGACCGGCATAATAAATACGTTGTCAGAACTGAAGAGCAATGAACAAAAAACTACTTACAGGGAAATACACTCCGGATAGCTCGCGTTTAATAGACTAAATACTTACTCGCTAGTCTACGAGCTCCGTGAAGTATAGCGACGACAGAAACTATAGAAGCAGGCCTATAATTTCTCGAAAACTGAAGGGTTGCCTTTTCCTCTGTACTAACGTTGCAGTCCTAGTAGTGCTCTACACACCCTGTCAAGATGAATGAAGTCGGCGAGGGGACGTTCAAAAATGGTTCAAATGGCTCGGAGCACTATGGGACTCAACTGCTGAGGTCATTAGTCCCCTAGAACTTAGAACTAGTTAAACCTAACTAACCTAAGGACATCACAAACATCCATGCCCGAGGCAGGATTCGAACCTGCGACCGTAGCGGCCTTGCGGTTCCAGACTGCAGCGCCTTTAACCGCAAGGCCACTTCGGCCGGCGAGGGGACGTTCGTACGGCCCCCTTGTAAGAAGGACAGAAGAATGTGTCAGGATGCGTGGTAACCACATGCAGCCCAGCCTGTAGTGTCTACTTCTACGTAAAAAAATCGGAAATCGCTGGCAAGATCTTATGGGAGCAAACTGCTGAGGTTCTCGGTCCCTAAGCTTACACACTACTTAATCTAACTTAATCTAACTTACGCTAAGGGCAACACACACACCCATGCACGAGCGTGGACTCGAACCTCCAACTGGGGCAGCCGCGCGAACCGTGACAGGACGTCCTAGACTGCACGGCTACCCCGCGCGGCTTTCTGCGTAACAGACAGGTGGATATGACAAGACGGTTTGGTCGCCACCTGAACAGGTATTTGTTAGTTTTGACCAATATTACCTCTTGAAAGGATACAGGGGGTAGAAAAAATAATGTGAATACCTTTACTTACTTGGGGATGGTTTATTGATAAGGGGTTGGACCCCCATTTGCCCGTAATATAGCTGCGATTCGTCTTGGAATACTGGCATGTAATGATTATATAGTCTCGAGAGAAATGTTATGGCACTCGTCAATCAGAACCTCTTGTAACTCCTGTAGTGACGATGAAGGCGGAAATCTGCTCCGGAGTCTGCACTCCAATACCGCCCACAAGGGTTCGTGAATGTTAAAAGTCCGGGGACTGTGCTGGCCGCTGCTGCAGCTCAGTTGCATGCTCCTCATACCGCGAGTGTACTGTCCTGGCTGTGTCTATGGGTGCTTTATCGTCCTGAAATGTGGCATCATTGTTGGGGAACAACATTTGAATCATGGGGTGCACCTGATCACCTAAAATGTTAATATAATCGCTGGCTGTAACTTGGCCTTTGAGAGTAATGATGGGACCAGCAGAATACCATGATATGCTGCCCACACCATCACACTTCCATTTCCATGCTTAACCGTTGCAATCAAGCAATCAGGATTCTAGGCTTCTTTTGGCATTCTCCAGACATAAACCCGAAATAACGAAAACGTTGACTCGTCGGACCATATGACGTGTTTCCACTGACAGGATTTATCCTCCTGACAGCATGTTTTACACTTCTTTGCGTTGGTTGTCGTCACTAACAGTTTCGGCATAACTGCTCGTCCATGAATATCCGCTTTGTGGAGTTCTCGGTCGACAGTGTCGATAGATACGGGGTCCCGAAGATGGCTATTGATATTTGCAGCCACTTTAGCTGCCGTAGTTTTGTGTTGTTTTGATACAACTCGTGTTAGCTTACGACGATCTCTGTTATTTAGTTTCGATTTGCACCCACTATTACGTTTACCCGATGATGTCTTTCCATGTTTTGTGTAGACTGTGATGTCTGTTGAAATAATTGCTCCTGAAACATTCAATAAGTTGGCTTTGTTACCGATGCTCCAGCTAATCGGGGCCCCACTATCTTCCCTCTTTGGAGCTCTGTTAGGCCTTTCATTGCAGGTCGACATCGGCCTCTGAATGCAAATGCAAAGTGTGCGCCGGCCGGTGTGGCCGTGCGGTTAAAGGCGCTTCAGTCTGGAACCGCGTGACCGCTACGGTCGCAGGTTCGAATCCTGCCTCGGGCATGGATGTGTGTGATGTCCTTAGGTTAGTTAGGTTTAATTAGTTCTAAGTTCTAGGCGACTGATGACCTCAGAAGTTAAGTCGCATAGTGCTCAGAGCCATTTGAACCATTTGAACAAAGTGTGCACTACTCGTAAAAAGTGTGCACTACTCGTAAACAACCTACAGTGATGCGTGGTCCTTACTGAAAACACATAGCCCAGAGCAACACGTGCCTTACCTGCGTTGTTGACCGTCAAACACAACCATCCCATTACTACCACTGTTCACATTATTTTGCCTATCCCCTGCATATGAAGCTTTTGTTTAAACACGTTGCACATCAACTAATTAAGTGTATCGCCACTTACAGCATCCCCTTATAGATCGACATAATTATTCAATAATATAATATGTTAAACGCAGAACAGTGAAGCACATTACGTGTGACATATGATTTTCCGAACGTGTTACGACAAAAATACTACGAACGGTATTTATATGAGAATAACTGGGAATAAATTGTAATTCTCTATGCAAAGAATAAACATTGTGCCATAACATTTTTGAATAGTAAGAACATTCTGAGGTCTTCTTGGCAAAATACTGAACAAAAGCGGACTTGTAGCTGAGAGTAGACGTTTAATGTTAGCGCTGTAGTATACAGGTCTGTCTTGTAGTAAAGGAGAGCAATACATGTATTAAGCATAACTTTCGTCGTTGTGTAACAACAGCACCCTCCATGTCAAATATTTTAACATTTTGAGATTTTACTTAAAATTACAGCAGCGAGGAATAACATCGCTGACGCGCTACAATACGCCGCCATTACGCGGCAGATTTAATTTTCTTTAAATTGTAAGACAGGCTGGCAGTTCTTCGGAAAGTAAATTATACATTCTGATTTTTGGCATATTAATGAATGAGGGTAACATAAGCTAAGTCAGTTTTCAGTTTCTTGACGAGTATTTTTGCAACAGGCTGTGGCCGGTACTTGCGTAACGATAGAAATACTTTCATGAAGAATTTTGTTCATTAACCTTATTCGAGAGCCTAAAGCATTAAATATAAGACAGCTTAAAATTTAACTGCAAAGATTTTGAACACGATTAACACAAGGAACAATCTCTTTTTTTTCATTTTTGCTATTGTTTATACGTCCGTCTATTAAGTACATGCATATAAAGTAACTCATAAAAGGTTATTTTGAAACGTGAAAAGAAAAGGAATTAGCTATTTGATAATAGCAGAGGGAGAGTATACAGTGGCAGAGCGGGTAATGTTTTAGTCTCTTAATCACGATGTCACTCGTTGGATACTCACTAGACGCATATTTTTTTAAAGTTTTATTCGAATTTATATCCAAAATCTAATTGAAATGTTAATTAACAATACTGACGTGAATCGTAAGTTTGTTTACAAGTGTACAACTTGGAGAAGACATTTTCAAGAGATACTTAACATTTGTTACGTATATGTCTGACTTTCAGTGTCATACGTACGTAGTACAAAGTAGGAAGTATGAGTGTAATGATTCGTCTATGTGAGAAAGATGTTGTTCATTCGAGTCACAAGTTGTAACCAACACCGCATTAATGTTAGTAGTTAAGAAAGAATCTTATTGGTATCTTCTATAATCGATATTAGAGTGTAACAAAATAGTGATAATTGTAATGACTGAAACAGTGTGGAGCCCTTTTGGTCTCTAGCCCTCAGAAAATTTCATTTTACCCCTCAGGGGTTAATTACACCCAGGTTAAGAATCACTGCTCTAACTTGACGACATGCAGTACAGAACAGTAATCGGATTAAGAGCGTTCATACGCTGAAACTGGAGGAACGAAGGACGAGAAAGTACGGAGTTTACATTACGCGTCGATCAAATTTACGAGGTGTGATCAAAAAGTAACGGGGATTTTTCAGTTTCGCGGGTTTCATACATCCGATTTTCAAATTCTTTTGTCTTGTTGGTACAAATATTCCTGATGTATGTTTGCAATTCCATCTTTTTTGAATATTTAGTTTATTGTTGACAGTCGAAACGGTTATACGTGTTTCTGACTGCTCGGTGAATATTTTCTTTCGAAGTAGATGGATCAAAAGACTTGCATTAAATTGTGCTTGAGAAATGTATTGAAGTGCAGCACCGCACTCGAAATGGTGACTGGTTTTTGGCGAATCTTCTTCGTGGAATACAAGTGCTTACGAGTGATATAAACATTCCAAAGAGGTCCGAGAAGACGATGTAGACGACGACCGCCCTTGACACCCTGACACATCAATTACTGGCGACAATGTGGAAGAAGTAAAGAAAATGGTTGTGGCAAATCGCCGAATCACCACCATAGAGGTTGCTGATGATGTCGACATATCCTTTGTCTCATGTCAAGCAGTTTTCCCAGATGTTTTGAGCGTCAGACGTGTAGCAGCAAAGTTTGTTCCGAAATTGTTGAATTTAGATATCGCTCAGGAATTGCTGAATGATGACGATAGCTATACAGAACTTCTGAAGAAGATTATAACAGGTGACGATACGTGGGTGTACAGGTGTGATATCGAAACCAGGGCCCAGTCGCTCCCCTATGGCAACAGCCTGAAGAGCCAAGATCAAAATAAATTCGACAAGTTTGATCAGATGTGAAAGTTCGTCTCACTGTTTTCTCCAATTACTATAGAATAGTGAATATAGGTTTCTGTCTTACGGTCAATAAGGAATACTGCCTGGAAGTTTGCGTGAAGAAATCCGAAGAAAACGACTAAAATTGTGGTAAAACCATTCGTGGAAATTGCATCACGATTATGCTCCCGCTCATACCTCAAGACTTAGTCGTGATTTTTGGCAAAAAATAAAACCATTATGTTGCATCAGCCACCGTGTTCGACGTAGATGGCCCCCGGCGACTTCTTACTGTTCTCGAGCCTGGAAAGAACCATGAAAAGAAGCCGTTTTGCCGCCACTGATGAGATAAAAACGGAATCGATGAAGGAACTGAACACCATAATGAAATGTGAGTTCCAGCAGGGCTTCCAAGATTGGAAAAGCCCTGGTACAAGAGTGTTATACTGAAGGAGTTTATTCTGAAGTGTACAATGCTAGACACTTAACGTGTGACAGAATTCCACCAATAAAAGAAGACTGGAGCGTGCCCTGTTGCCGTCACCGCAGCGTAAACAATGCCGGTCTGGCTGACCTTGCGTAATCATTCGGAAGTAGGCACGTCACGCGCAGCTGATGCTGCCAGACAGCACACAAGGTCACCTTCATAGGCGGGAAAGGGTGCGTCCTCTGTTTCCGACAAGACGCGCATAACGTAAGCGTTTCTCGCAATGAAACAGCAGCAAGCGCATGCGAGAAGCTGAAGCGTGACAAGCGTCATACAGACTTTGGCTTACCTTGGGCAGCGGAGGCCGTCAGTAGCGGCGTGACGTCAGCGTCGGAGAGGAGACGAAGCCTATGCGTGTTGCGCCGCCGTCGGTGCCAGCGGCCACTGAGGACTCGTCTGTTATGTGAGCGCGAGAGGCTGGGGGTCGGTGGTGGGGAGCCCCGGACTCTGAATGATACGTGGACTGGTAGTAGCGGTCAGTTCCCCTTACCCCTACCCCTTACCCCCTCCTCCAGCTATGAGAGGTCCTAGACAATCTGCGGCTGTGACTCAGCAGCTGCGAGCGTCCCGACCCGTTCACAAACATCGCGGTGTGTCTGATGACACAGTGTGATGTTACATAAAAGCAAATGGTGCAACACCTTTAAAATGCGCCCTGTGTGATGATGGAAATATTAGGCTGCAACGCCATCTATTTGCAACACCAACATTCATATTAGAGCACAGTAATAAGAATTATTGACGGTAGGAGGGTAACCGAATACCGTAGGTCGGGTAAGTACACTGAATTTCAGATCAACCCAAACACTTTTTTATTCGCGTACTACAAAGTGTAAGTGAAAAAGTGCAATACGTCAGCCTTGTAGTAGGACATTATCGGTATATAATGTGTCATACGAATAAAAAAGAAAATATTCTACAGCTAAAATTCTCGGAGCAAAAGAGCATTCTCTGAGAAAGTTCGCAATTCCGTACGAACAGGGCCATTGAGAGCGAGGACAGGCCCCATGGCAAGATACGTGATTGGTCCTCATCTAAAAACATAGCATCCCAATTTTATTGTTACTTTAAAAAAGGTTTGATATGATTTAAACACAGCACATTTCGGGGAATATTGGGGATACACAAAAAATACCGCCTGAGATAGAATGTAGAATAAATGTAATTTCTTACTGAACACTACACATTTCTTTACAAATGCCATCGGTCCATGCACTACAGTGTGCAGTATCTGTAAAAAACTGGGTGCGAAAATGCGATATTTCAGGGAGTCATATCTCGAGTTATATGATTACAGAAATAAGAGATCAACTGTTTTTGATAGCCCTCAGCCTAGCAACTATTCGTAAACTGGCATACTGGAGCTATCCTACACTACAGGGCTAAAATTTAAACATTATACATTTTCTCCAGCCCAGGCAAATTGAAAAAAATGGTTCGTTCTTTTGCATTAGGTGTGGTCTACAATGGACTTAAAGTGACTTATAAATGCAACATTGGTCATGTGCGATTCCTGAGAAAACCCACGACTATTTGGGTACGAAAAGAATGAATTGTGAGGACGGCCACTTCTGCAGTTTCTTTTCGTGGCAGATCGTTGAAAATTTTACCATATGTTCTTAAGATAATATTCTCGGGGAATGTCGAAAGTTTTATCGATATCATTATCCCTTTCCAAGTTGTCATACTTACGTATTGAAATATGGTCTGACGCGTAAATATAGTTTCATCTGACGTGGACACATGGTAAGGGTTCTAGGGTCAGCGGAGAGTTCTCAGGTCACCAAACTATGTTTTATTTAGCATTTTTCCACCAATAAAACTCTGTATAATGGGCACTTCACGCCTAGAAAAATATGCCCAAACTGGAGGAAATGATGGCCAAAAATTATGTGAAACTAGAAAGACTGGAAATTCAGTTAAATATTTCTAACATTTTTACACTTTTATGACACAAATCATAAGCCAGGCGTTTTCAAAGAATTGGAAACGATGAGCAAAGTATTGGGGAAAAAACATAAAACAAACGGCTGTTTATCAACCTTACTTATGCATACTTATTTGTTGCTTATATGTGTCAAAGTATATAAGTGTGTCGAAGTATGTTGTAACGTCTACGCTCGGGCGTACGTTAACCCTTTAAAGCCTGTACTATGGTAAGTTGACGGGCTTCACCTTATAAGAAAGGATTTTAGTAAATATGTTGACCGCGTGTACCTGAATGGAGGCAAAATCAGACTTACACCCACTCAGTAACAACAATGATACGTCAAGCAAGTCTAAAGTGCAACTACACGTTAGGACGGGCAAGAAACATACACAGCAGATGCTTCCAATTGTTAATAATACGGTCGCCAGCCTAATTAGGCATTAAGTGAGTTTTTTCCTTGTACAAGTGGATGTACGTACAAGCATAACAACACGTAGTAATACTGCATTATATGGTAAATTTTAGAACCAGAAAAATCTACTGAACTAATATTTTCCCTTTCTGTACTAATTTGGACAAGCTACACTCCTGGAAATGGAAAAAAGAACACATTGACACCGGTGTGTCAGACCCACCATACTTGCTCCGGACACTGCGAGAGGGCTGTACAAGCAATGATCACACGCACGGCACAGCGGACACACCAGGAACCGCGGTGTTGGCCGTCGAATGGCGCTAGCTGCGCAGCATTTGTGCACCGCCGCCGTCAGTGTCAGCCAGTTTGCCGTGGCATACGGAGCTCCATCGCAGTCTTTAACACTGGTAGCATGCCGCGACAGCGTGGACGTGAACCGTATGTGCAGTTGACGGACTTTGAGCGAGGGCGTATAGTGGGCATGCGGGAGGCCGGGTGGACGTACCGCCGAATTGCTCAACACGTGGGGCGTGAGGTCTCCACAGTACATCGATGTTGTCGCCAGTGGTCGGCGGAAGGTGCACGTGCCCGTCGACCTGGGACCGGACCGCACGACGCACGGATGCACGCCAAGACCGTAGGATCCTACGCAGTGCCGTAGGAGACCGCACCGCCACTTCCCAGCAAATTAGGGACACTGTTGCTCCTGGGGTATCGGCGAGGACCATTCGCAACCGTCTCCATGAAGCTGGGCTACGGTCCCGCACACCGTTAGGCCGTCTTCCGCTCACGCCCCAACATCGTGCAGCCCGCCTCCAGTGGTGTCGCGACAGGCGTGAATGGAGGGACGAATGGAGACGTGTCGTCTTCAGCGATGAGAGTCGCTTCTGCCTTGGTGCCAATGATGGTCGTATGCGTGTTTGGCGCCGTGCAGGTGAGCGCCACAATCAGGACTCCATATGACCGAGGCACACAGGGCCAACACCCGGCATCATGGTGTGGGGAGCGATCTCCTACACTGGCCGTACACCGCTGGTGATCGTCGAAGGGACACTGAATAGTGCACGGTACATCCAAACCGTCATCGAACCCATCGTTCTACCATTCCTAGACCGGCAAGGGAACTTGCTGTTCCAACAGGACAATGCACGTCCGCATGTATCCCGTGCCACCCAACGTGCTCTAGAAGGTGTAAGTCAACTACCCTGGCCAGCAAGATCTCCGGATCTGTCCCCCATTGAGCATGTTTGGGACTGGATGAAGCGTCGTCTCACGCGGTCTGCACGTCCAGCACGAACGCTGGTCCAACTGAGGCGCCAGGTGGAAATGGCATGGCAAGCCGTTCCACAGGACTACATCCAGCATCTCTACGATCGTCTCCATGGGAGAATAGCAGCCTGCATTGCTGCGAAAGGTGGATATACACTGTACTAGTGCCGACATTGTGCATGCTCTGTTGCCTGTGTCTATGTGCCTGTGGTTCTGTCAGTGTGATCATGTGATGTATCTGACCCCAGGAATGTGTCAATAAAGTTTCCCCTTGCTGGGACAATGAATTCACGGTGTTCTTATTTCAATTTCCAGGAGTGTATAAATACACAACATTACACTATAATGATTACTACAAACTGCGTTTTGTCTATTGATCCGACTGAAATCGGGCATGGGTTACCCTAGAAATAGCACTTTTGAAACACACATACAATGTCAATTTTAAGAAGGGTAAAACACTGGTAAATTTAGGTTTTATATTGACTTTAACTTTGTTGGTCAAATCAGTTCAGTACACTTCAGAATTTAAATGAATAGAAAAGAAAAAGGGGGTTGGGGGGGGGGGGGGGGGGACCCTGAAACTGTAACTGTCACTGTATTGAAATTCTTTGACTATTGAACTCATTAAGCACTCTAGGGTTCCAATATATGAATTACTACTCTTTTTGTCTTATTTCTTGCTTATTTAACTACCATTATTTTTGTCTCAAATTAATTATTCTTCATTACTAAACCAATTTCAACATTATCTTCCAACTTTGTCAGACCTATGTTCTTTACTTGTATATTCATTAACAATAAAGTTCCTTAAACATCATTCTAGCATAGATAGGTCTGCAGGTAATTCTTATTAACATAAACTTTAAATCTTCATTTCGGGACACTGGGATTGCACAACATGTGGAAAGGACCCTGTCTAGGTTAGTGATGAGGATAATTAAATGATAGGATAATTCTGGTAAAAGTTAAGTTGTTATTGAACAGTCAGGAACAAAATTAACACTGGTCCACACGAATACAGTACTAAATGTTTCAACCTGTTCGTGTCGATGCGGCGGTTGGCGGGCGGCGAGATGGCGAGGCGCACAGCACACATACAATCACAGCTATGGCTCTTGATGTATCGGCACTTTGCTTCTTCTTAGCGTCGCAATACTTTTCCATTTAGTGCCTATGGAATACAGCCATGCTGTATAGTCGTCGGAAACAGCACATCCGAGGCTCAATGAAATCACGTTTTCCAGGAGAGCCTCCTCGATCCAGAGCGTGTTTCTCAGACCGATGCCCAACTCCGACTATATCTGCTGAGCCCGTTATGCCGTGCCGCGCCCGTGTGCATTTTCCCGCGCTCGCCTGCCATCCACCTTTTACCGCTCCCCTACAGACAGGGTATTCACCAAAGGTTTTGCATTCCACATATCCTAATACATTGCCTACGTATGGACCAGGCGCACAATTACAATTTTAAACATGTTACAATAGATTCAACATGGGTTACACTTCAATTCTGTTATAGCATTGCTTGAAATTTGACATAAATATTAATATTCACATCGAAAGTTGCTTACAGTTTCTTTAACATAATGACACGAAAAGAAAAAGAAATGAAATCAAAACATTGCTTACACTGATTTATCGAAAACCAGAAGAAAAAATTATTATATGTACAGTTGTTGTTACAATGTCAGTAAACTGTCAAAACTTTACTGATCTATAGAATTCGTTTTACATTAACTTCATACTGCTGTAGCAGGCAAAAGAAGCGAAACAACTGAAAAATTCCCCGTCGAAGTAGAAGAAGGTGAACAAGTTCCTTTCGAAAAGACTGACATAAAACTGGGAACCAGCTATCGCATTCCTCTTTAATCACCAAACGTTTTGACATGGAACATATTCACGCATTTTTGTGCTGAAAGAGAGTAGCAGAGAGATAGTGATGATGGAAGACGGGAGGGAGAGAGAGAGAGAGAGAGAGAGAGAGAGAGAGAGAGAGAGAGAGATGGTAGGGTAGAGAAAGTGTCATTCAAAGGGAAAGAGAGGTGAGTGAAGACAATAGCAGTGGGCGCCAAAGAGAAAGGAGATATTAATGATCTTTCCTTTGTGGAAGACCACAGTCATGTAGAATTTTTTAAAACAAATTTCCGTCATTTGACCGTTAATTGGGCATTTATTTTACATAATAATGATTTCGGCTTTATAGCCATTCTAGAGGGCATGCTGCAATTTTAAAATATGCCCGTGACATTTCATCGTCGAAAAAACATATTGTGGTCGTATAGACCAGCTGTGGTTTTTCACTCTGCACAGTGTCAACAATATTATGGACCTTCGATATGCACTCATATCCTGCAATACGACAACTCATATTACAAGACCAGAAATTAACATTTCAGCATGAACTTGAGAACGGTTATAAAGTCGAAATCATGGCTGCGTAAAACAAATGGACAATTAATAGTGAAATGGCGGGAGTTTATAAAAAAAGAAGGGCGCAGTGGCAGGTAAAGAGAGAGGAGACAGTGTAGATGAAAAAGAGAGATGAGTGGACACCATACACAGACCTTGGGGAGGAAGGTCTGGACCCATCCAGACCGGCGTAGGTATGCCAGAGGGCGCATTTTGAACTGAAATTTTTAACACATGGGTATAGGACAAAAATAACTTGGACGCCCCAGAATTTTTGAGCTGCCGAGGTGTTGTGGAGACAGTGGCAGTGGCAAAGAAAGACAAAAGGAGACAGTGTAAGTGAGAGCGGAGATAGTGACAGTGGGATATAATGTAAATAGATGGTAGAAAAATGAGACAGTGGGAGGGACACAAAGACGGTGACAGGGAGATGCTGAGTATGAAAGCTTTGCTACAAAGAGAGACGCGATAAAAGAATTTAGAATATTATGTGTTAAAACAGCGGGAACATGTTTTCATGCCAAAATTTTTGGTCAGGAAGATGAAATGATGACTGAGGCAGATGGTTGCCCACCATTCCGTCAGTCTTTTAAAGAGGAACATATTCGCCGTTTATGCGTTCCGACAGGAGCATTTTTCCACTGATTTATATTATTGTACTATACGTTGCACGGTATCTTGCCGGCGAAATTAGAGCGAATTAACGGTCGTTCGTGGTGCAATAGGCTGAATCAGAGAATGCGATAATATACACACTTGCATCATCGAGCCACCGTTAACAGTAGTAAGTTCGATTGCATATTGAATGCAATGTTGTCCTATATTGCATAACATGTGAACATTCAAGTTTCTAATTTTCTGATGTGGCAGAGAATAAGAACGTAAACATTATTTATCAATAATACAGTGTCTGCCAATGCTTCGTTTTTCCGCGCAGAAGCCAGTGCTCATCACTCCGATTTTAGATGCTTTTGCTTCAGCTGTTTTTCTTACCACGGAAACAAAGAACTACTGAAGTTATTATCTTCTGTGAGCTTTGTTTACCTAGTTTCTGGAATTAAAATACGTAACATTGCTTTTTTACGAAAATTAGGATTGACGGGCTTCCTAGTTACAGAACTGACACTGAAAACTAAATTTATTGCTTCCAGTAGGTAATATTTTTTCTTAAACACATTTTCTGCGTTCACATTTTCAGTCAGAACTAGAGCAGACTGCGTTATATAGAAATTTAAATAAAATTTATGAATGTATTTGGAATTTTCATTGTATTTAATTATAATAATTTCATAGAAAGAAAACAGTAGCATACCTAAATACGTGCTTTGGAGTGAAGTATTTCCAGCACTTTTATTCCCTCCCAGTCCAAGTACAAAACAATGCTTTACTGAATACTGTTTGTGACGGTACGTCACATAAATGGACATTTGGAGAAAGGGAAAGGAAGTTTTTGTTATGAGTCGTGTGAATTATAAATTATTTCAAGACTGTGTACGTGTGCGCGATGTATAACAAATAGTAAAGAACACAAGTTATTATTATCAAAACACAAATATCGATGTAGTTAACAAAACACAGTTATTTTGGTATAATCTCTGTGTAACACAGGCCATGAAGATCAGAGACAATGCTTTGGTTGAACTAGCTCTCCTGTTTTGTTTCGTGTAGCGGTAGGCCGCCATTGTAGTGCTGTCTGATAGTTAACTTAAGTTTTATCTGTATTTTGAAAAATATAATAGAAATTGCTATTAAAAAGTGTGTATTATTGACTTAGTTGTCACCTATCATGATCGCAACCATTAATTATAATTAACAAAGTTTTTAAAGAATTTCGCAGTACAGGGAGCTCATCTCCCCTAGCAGGATCTAGTCGGCCATTATGCTGACTGTATTATTTAATTAAAATATCATGTCATAATATTAAATGTAAATGTGAGAGACTTCTCAATTTTGATCCTTCATTAATTTCAAAGTCAAAAAGAATCAAATAGATTTCGTTTATTAATATTTAGAATACTGAGTGAGTCCAGTATGTTTCATTTTGACCGCCTAACGGCAGACGAGATTCTCTCCAGTTTTGCCTTGCAAATAATTAAAAAGAGAGATTAAAAAATCATTACATTACGCAATATCTCAATTAATCTTTGTATAATTTGGAACATAAATAACCAGTAGTCCCTGAGACAAATATTAATAATTACAGTTTACGTAAGAATACGCATAATTTCCAAACAACAGCGCTCACGCAAACTATTCATTAGAAGGCGGTGAGTCGCGCGCTGTGTTTAAAAAATATTATATCGTGCGTACTCCGGGGCAGCTGATGTCCGTACGAGTGTTATCGCGGTATAAGTTAATTAAAAGTCTCATGCTAGCCCACAATATTTAAAGCCACCCCACCCAAAATCATAAAATATATAATTATAAAAAATATAAAACATATACACTTATACTGTGATATGTTTTATAAAGCAAAATGTTTAATTTCATGTCCTCCACTATTTCAGTATCAGCTATTACGATACATCTTATATAATGTTCTATTAAAATCAAAATTATTTGGAATGTAGTAAAACAAAACATATTCGTAAACCATATCTCCAGTTTCCCATTGCGGCTTTGAAAGAAGAAACACACCAGATGAACCATAGAGAAGTGTGCAAAGGTTAAATACGTCGAGAAAGAATATCAGCGCTATTACGCTGTCAAGGGAAGAATAGTAATAAGCTGGTTTGAAAAGTAATGACGAAGACAGTTGCCAGCAGCCGAAGACCACCACAGCTAGTGAACTGGATGAATGATAGCTCAACCAAACATGTTAAGAGAGAAAACTGATAAGACTGACAAACTTGCAATCTCGGCTTCAGATGCTGATCAGTAATGAATGACTGTAAAACGCTCTATTTAATTTATTTTTTTAAATTACTTTCACTCCACTTTAAACCAAAAGGCAAAATATTATACTGAATTGTAAAAAGACGAAATGCCCGGTGCCAGTAACGCTGCAGTATGGAATGTTATGCCCCCTCTCTTTCCCCGGCGTGCCCATACATTTCTGTAAATAGATATCAGCGCTCTCTCATGTAAACCGCCATTGTTCATGCAACGGGTACCATATTATAACCTATTTGCCTACAACACTGTCAATGGCGCTTTGCAAACCTTTCTTTCAGGAAATTTTTCATTAAAATCTTCACTGTTTCACATTGGGTTCTCAAGTTAGGCATTAGATTGTCAACAATGACATAAATCTGTTCTTGGTTTCATCATGAAATCATTACCTCTTCTTAGTGCGCACCTCCCGAAATTCAAATTAATTGCACTGGCAAAAACTTTAGATCAGAGGAATGGCGTCCCAATTTTCGCAGAGATACTCTAAGTCACTTAATAAGCTCTCAGAGTGTCTTATCTCAACATCAGTGGCAGTATTTCGAGCTTGGAGTAATTTGCTTCTCTAGTCAACTGATGCCAACAGCATTAGCTAAATAGATGTCACGATGACCTGAATGATCTCACATAATCCAGAACAACTCGTACCACACCACGTGTTTCAGTTGACAAATTTAACTTACTGAATACTGCAAAAGCAATGGCAAGCTTACCTAAGTATTGGTATTGGTATTGCAGCGCCAACCTGAGCAATCCAGAGAGTATCAGACGAAGAATATAAAAATCTTCAATACAGAATTTCCTGGCGTTGTGGACTGCTACTGAACAGGCTGTAAAAAAGATGAATCTCTTCGAATAACGTATCAACTTCGTGGCAACACTCAACTGCTTGTATTCCATGTATAGCTATGACAAGCACATGCTTATATAAGTGTTATTCGTCTTAAGCAAAGCGCGACTTTGTAGCTATACTTTTGTCTGAGCCATCCCTGTTGAAGTAAGGTGACGCGAGGAGGACAAGTTCGTCATTCCACCCCACTTCAGTTTCCCACTGGTGGAAATAGGTAGCTAAATGAGATACGTTAATGTATATCTAATGGAAGTAAAAATAACATAGAGCATCATTTTCATATGAGTGGGTTCGTATGTTCAGATGCCGAGGACGCACACCAGGAAAACAGAAAGAGCTTCTTGGACGGCGGGTGCATTAAGAAATGCCGTCAACGCTGTCCGTAATGGAATTTCTATTACACAGAGCGTTACCCAGCACAGCATACCAGAGGCAAAGATGTGTAACTCGTACATGGTGAATTCGGCGAGATAGCGTGGAATGGTACTGGTGTATTTTTTGTGCATTTTGTGTCATTCTGAATGCAGTGTGTGTGACAGTTCTGAAAACTATAACTCAGACTCAAGTCTGAAGAAGTTACAATGAAATGAACACCCTTTGCTGCTTACAGTCGTTGACATACGTCAACGGGGACAGATGAGAATGTGTGCCCCGACCGGGACTCGAACCCGGGGTCTCCTGCTTACATGGCAGACGCCCTATCCATCTGAGCCATCGAGGACACAGTGGTTAGCGCGACTGCAGGGATTTATCTCTGGCACGCCTCCCGCGAAACCCACATTCCCAACGTATTGTCCCGCACTACATTCGTGGTTCCCCCGCCCGTTATACTCATTACTCGCGGCGCGTTGCCGATTCCCGTAAGAGTTCGGGCACTGTTTGTGCATTCGCACAGATGAAAAAGGTGGTCAAGTGGTTGGTTCAAATGGCTCTGAGCACAATGGGACTTAACTTCTGTGGTCATCAGTCCCCTAGAACTTAGAACTACTTAAACCTAACTAACCTAGGGACACCACACACATCCATGCCCGAGGCAGGATTCGAACCTGCGACCGCAGCGGTCGCGCGGTTCCAGACTGCAACGCCTAGAACCGCTCGGCCACTCCGGCCGGCTGGTCAAGTTGCCGATGAGCCTTAACTATGACCATCTTCTTCTTCTGTGCGAATGCACAAACAGTGCCCGAACTCTTACGGGAATCGGCAACGCGCCGCGAGTAATGAGTATAATGGGCGGGGGTACTACGAATGTAGTGCGGGACAATACGTTGAGAATGTGGGTTTCGCGGGAGGCGTGCCAGAGATAAATCCCTGCAGTCGCACTAACCACTGTGTCCTCGATGGCTCAGATGGATAAAGCGTCTGCCATGTAAGCAGGAGATCCTGCGTTCGAGTCCCGGTCGAGGCACGTATTTTCAGCTGTCCCCATTGACGTATGTCAATGCCTGCAAGCTGGCAAGGGTGCTCATTTCATTGTAATTTCATTCTAACGAGCTGCATGGTCACCGATGGTATCTGTTCTTTCATTTTACTCGACATGTCCGAAAGAACAGATACCATCTTAGTATATATATCTGAAGAAGTGTTAGTTGTTTTATAGATATGCAAGAGACCAATTACTGAATACGCTTATACTCGAATCTTCTTTTCCATTTTTGTCGCTATTTTATAAGAAAACTATTATTTTGTATCTATTCCATAGTTAATTAAGCTAATGTCTTCGGTATTTTCCTTTTCTAAACCATATCGTTTAGTGTTTTGTTTAATAAACATATCACATCATTGCATTGCGTCATTTTACTCGATATGTCGGGTAAAATGACGCAAGGCAATGCTGTCATAATCATCAGTTTCTTCCGAAAACGTGTAGCTGTATATTCATAGATTACAGTAGACACATGCGGCTAATGCTATACGAAAAGTGAAGCCTCTAGGTATAGAATAAAGGTTATAGTCAAACTGCCTTAGGTGTGCCAAATTCCCCCACTTTCCCTTGCTATCGGTGAATTCTGGAACTTAGTCGAAGCAGCATAGAATGACGCAACTTTTTATAAGTCATCCAAGATTAGTCCGACTTCACCCAGAAAGGTTACGCCATTGTTGCTGCCGAAGGTGGGAGGTCAGTGTCCTGATTTCGTATCCTGTACAGCTCGAAATTAACTGCAAATGTAATAATATATTCTCATCCAATAAGTAATTTTTTATACGTTTTCCTCCAACTAGTTGTGGTTTTCCATATCACTCCGGAAGAGTGAATGACGCTCGCGAACGGATACAAGGATATAATGATTTAATAAATAGGAGAGCTCAACTATTGTGCGATTTTGTTACGTATTTTGGAAGTGGCGAATCGTCTAGATCAGCCTTTCTCAATTTTCTTTTCTTTTGGGACACACCAAAGTACGTTTCAAACTTTCGTGACTCTCCTACATGTGACCTCCTTTCTAGATGCAAGAAAGCATACACACAAAATACGTAGAATACATTTTATTATTATGGAACGGTATGAGATACCAATTTTACAAACTTATTTCGTAAGACTCCTGGATAGGAGCATGTGAACATAGATATAAGGCATGCAGTAAAAGAAACTTATTACTCTTAAGTAGGAGCATAAATTCTCGCGACACATTTAACACCAATTGTAAGTAGGCTGTTTAGGTTTTTATGTTGGTAAGCCACGTAGCGCTCTATATGAAAATCACTGACTGTGCTGTGTGAAGTCTGTGGCTGGTTTGCGTTGTTGGGATATTTTCTATTGTAGTGTTGGGCAGTTAGATGTGAACAGCGCGTAGCGTTGTGCAGTTGGAGGTGAGCCGCCAGCAGTGGTGGATGTGGGGAGATGGATGGCAGAATTTTGAGAGCGGACGATCTGGACGTGTGTCCATCAGAAAAACGAAATTTGTAAGACTGGATGTCATGAACTGATATATATAATGACTTTTGAACACTATTTAGGTAAATACGTTGTTTGTTCTCTATCAAAATCTTTCATTTGCTGACTGTACCTATCATTAGTTAGTGCCTTCCGTAGTTAGAATCTTTTATTTAGCTGGCAGTATTGGCGCTCGCTGTACTGCAGTAGTTCGAGTAACGAAAATTTTCGTGAGGTGAGTGATTCATGAAAGGTATAGGTTATTGTTAGTCAGGGCCATTCTTTTGTATGGATTATTGAAAGGCAAATTGCGTTGCGCTAAAAATACTGTGTGTCAGTTTATTGTTGATCAGAATAAGTAAAGAGAGAAATATCTGAGTACGTTCAGTTCTGCTCAGCTGTTTGAAAATCAAATAACGTAAGAGGTTTATCAGCACAGTAATTCATTAATTCTTCTAAGGGGATGTTTCACAATGTGTTATGACACAGCAGTTGAGAAACGTTGATCTAGAGCAGGGTTTCCCAAAGTCGTGTTCCGTGGAATACTGGTGCTCCGCTAGAACCGAAAAGTGGTCCGCGAAAAACTTTCAATAACGTGACGTTTCCTTTTGACATTGTGACTATACTAATTATCGTTTAAAAGCTTTGTTATGATTTTTGTGCTGTTAGCCATAATTTAAAATTGAAGCAATCGCTGACTAAAACATGTTTTTCTCATTTTTTAAAAATATTATTAACCTTCGAAATAAACTATGTATTCTAGCAAAGTACCAGGGTTCTCACAGTGTTCAGTCAAAGGAAACGTTTAGGAACTCCTGGTCCAGAGGGACGCCGCGTGTCTTCAAGGTGGGACTAACTCCACCAGAGCAAGTACGTGTGGGGGCACTTGCGCACACTCCATGTGTGGTTGGTCCAGGCTGCAGTAGGACATCAGTGCTCGAGTAAGAGCTACAATCGAACAATACTGAAATCTATTAAGAAAGAAGGAACCGATGAAGATTTCCAAACGTATTCATTCCGTTGTATTCCGAACTGTCAATTGACGTTTACTGTGATATTCTGAGTCACAAATCTATCATTATGTTCCCGTGGAAAGAACTGTTTATCCTCAAGAGTAAATTGTATTATGCTTCAAGAATAAACGGCAAATAGATTTATGTACGAAATTCCATATTGCACAAGGTTCTAGACTTCCAAGATCTACTGCAGAATCAGAAGACGAAGTCTGATCTTTTGCTACCCATGTCTATTAATGGTTTGCCGAATAATGGAATAACGTTTTTAGCAGTCAATACTTGAAACTAATTTCAGTTTCGAAAAATATCCATATACCTGGTGATCAAAAAGTCAGTATAAATTTGAAAACTGAATAAATCACGGAATAATGTAGACAGAGAGGTACAAATTGACCAGGCCCCCACAACCGCACGAGCGGTCGACTGTGAAGAGCGGACAAATTGAATAGCTGGCCGGCGGCCATTAGAGTGGTAAACTGACGCGCGGAGTTCGAATGTCTATACATCGCTTTTGGTTATAAAATGCCTTCCCTTAAGTTAGGTCGCAAACATAATGCCTCATTTAAATACGTTACTACAATATACTTTTTAATTTATGAACAAACAGCAACTAGTCACTGTTTATGAATTTATCTTACGTACTACATGGAATCTGCCGTAGCTAAAAGTTATGTACTGGACCCCTAGCATTTTTCGTAGTTCGTTTACGATAGATGTACGCAAAATGCATCAAAATAATCGAAGATTTGCCCACTACATTAATCGATATTTTTGACTCTACCTTGCTTTAGATTTTATGACGAGAAGTGAGTTATATATGGCATAGTGCTTTGGCAACTCACGACCAAATTATCAAGTTTCAACCTAACCTAGACCATGAAAACACTACCGATAAGCCAACTTTCATCAAAATGATCAGAACATGTAAAATGGTATTCTGTCGGTCGGAAATCTTGCTTCCTGACAGCGTGTAACCATTTTTGTAACAGGTGTGGTTTTGAGAAAGGAAACCTGCAAATAGATGCACAGACATTATGCTAATACCGTGTTACAAAAACATTTATTAAGCAAGCGCACTGACATACAAAACAACTTAAAAGATTCACATACCTGTGAAATGTAATATTCGTTCCTTTCTCGAATTTATTTGTACAATTAATCGCTGCACAACTCTTCACCATTGTACTTCTTTTGATTGGAACGTACAGACAGTAGAATTACGAGTAACAAATACTGTATGTACGCCCCAACAAATATACAACGTTGAATCAGGGTCTTCATAAACAACAATACTATACAACACATCAGACTACAACCACTATAATGGCGTCCAGCCGAAGGTTCAAATTATCCCGCGACTGCAGCGCCATAAGTGAGTCTAGTTATTTTTTACAAGGTGTTTGAAATTGACACACATGCTTGGAATGTCTGCTCCGCTCACATACTTTTGTTTCCGCGTCACGTGGTCACAGCTCCACCAGGTGGAATCCATCGTCGCGGTGAGCAGTAGTCAAAATGTTCAGGCTGATCAGTGTAAAGCTCCATGTTTTTAAGCAGTAAGATTTCTAAAGGCTCACTGAAAGTGAAAAAAAGAAAGTAGGACGAAAATTACACCAGTCTCGGGTTTGTTGTCTCTAAAGGCTCACTTCTCTGTATGTTACATAGCGAGGTATTCCGAGTAGTTCCATGGTACCTGCTAAGAAACGCCAGCATTTGGAAACTATACACCCCGATTGCAAAGACAAGAATGAAGAATTTTTTATATGTAAGAAAGAACAGTTGTTGTTGTTGTTGTTGTTGTTGTGGTCCTCAGTCCTGAGACTGGTTTGATGCAGCTCTCCATGCTACTCTATCCTGTGCAAGCTCTTTCATCTCCCAATACCTACTGCAACCTACATCCTTCTGAATCTGCTTGGTGTATTCATCTCTTGGTCTCCCTCTACGATTTTTACCCTCCACGCTGCCCTCCAATACTAAATTGGTGATCCCTTGATGCCTCAGAACACGTCCTACCAACCGATCCCTTCTTCTAGTCAAGTTCTGCCACAAACTTCTCTTCTCCCCAATTCTATTCAACACCTCCTCATTAGTTATGTGATCTAACCATCTAATCATAGGGCATTCTTATGTAGCACCACATTTCGAAAGCTTCTATTCTCTTCTTGTCTAAACTATTTAATGTCCATGTTTCACTTCCATACATGGCTACACTCCATACAAATACTTTCAGAAACGAATTCCTGACACTTAAATCTATACTCGATGTTAACAAATCTCTCTTCTTCAGAAACACTTTCCTTGCCATTGCCAGTCTACATTTTATATCCTCTCTACTTCGACCATCATCAGTTATTTTGCTCTCCAAATAGCAAAACTCCTTTACTACTTGAAGTGTCTCATTTCCTAATCTGATACCCTCAACATTACCCGACTTAATTCGACTACATTCCATTATCATCGTTTTGCTTTTGTTGATGTTCATTTATATCCTCCCTTCAAGACACTGTCCATTCCGTTCAACTGCTCTTCCAAGTCCTTTGCTGTCTCTGACAGAATTACAATGTCATCGGCGAACCTCAGAGTTTTTACTTCTTCTCCATGAATTTTAATACCTACTCCGAATTTTTCTTTTGTTTCCTTTACTGCTTGCTCAATATACAGATTGAATAAAACCACTGCTTCCCTTTCACGCCCCTCAACTCTTATAACTGCCATTTGATTTCTATTCAAATTGTAAATAGCCTTTCGCTCCCTATATTTTACCCCTGCCACCTTCAGAATTAGAAAGAGAGTATTCTAGTCAACATTGTCAAAAGCTTTCTCTAAGCCTACAAATGCTAGAAACGTAGGTTTGCCTTTCCTTAATCTAGCTTCTAAGATAAACCGTAGGACCAGTATTGCCCCACGTGCTCCAATATTTCAACGGAATCCAAACTGATCTTCCCCAAGGTCGGCTTCTACTAGTTGTTCCATTCATCTGTATAGAATTCGCGTTACTATTTTGCAGCCGTGACTTATTAAACTGATAGTTCGGTAATTTTCACATCTGCCAACACCTGCTTTCTTTGCGATTGGAACTATTATATTCTTCTTGAACTGTGAGGGTATTTCGCCTATCCCATACATCTTGCTCACCAGATGGTAGATTTTTGTCAGGACTGGCTCTCCCAAGGCCGTCATTAGTTCTAATGGAATGTTGTCTACTCCCGAGGCGTTGTTTCGACTCAGGTCTTGCAGTGCTCTGTCGAACTCTTCACACAGTATCATATCTCCCATTTCATCTTCATCTACATCCTCTTCCATTTCCATAGTATTGTCCTCAAGTACATCGCCCTTGTATAGACACTCTATATACTCCTTCCACCTTTCTGCTTTCCCTTCTTTGCTTAGAACTGGGTTTCCATCTAAGCTCTTGATATTCATACAAGTGATTCTCTTTTCTCCAAAGGTCTCTTTAATTTTCCTGTAGGCTGTATCTATCTTACCCCTAGTGAGATAAGCTTCTACATCCTTACATTTATCCTCTAGCCATCCCTGCTTAGCCATTTTGCACATCCTGTCGATCTAATTTTTGAGACGTTGGTATTCCTTTTTGGCTGCTTCATTTACTGCATTTTTATATTTTCTCCTTTCATCAATTAAATTCAATATTTCTTATGTTACCCAAGGATTTCTACTAGCCCTCGTCTTTTTACCTACTTGATCAGGTTTAGTCAGTTTATCCCAGTCCGATCTCCTTAAATTCCCACCTTTTTGCAGTTTCTTCAGTTTTAATCTACAGTTCATAACCAATAGATTGTGGTCAGAGTCCACATCTGCCCCTGGAAATGTCTTACAATTTAAAACCTGGTTCCTAAATCTCTGTCTTACCATTATATAATCTATCTGAAATCTGTCAGTATCTCCAGGGTTCTTCCATGTATACAATCTTCTTTTATGATTCTTGAAACAACTGTTAGCTATGATTAAGTTGTGCTCTGAGCAAAATTCTACCAGGCGGCTTCCTCTTTCATTTCTTACCCCCAGTCTATATTCACCTACTACGTTACCTTCTCTCCCTTTTCCTACTACCGAATTCCAGTCACCCATGACTTTTAAATTTTTGTCTCTCTTCACTACTTGAATAATTTCTTTTATTTCCTCATACATTTCTTCAATTTCTTCGTCATCTGCAGAGCTATTTGACATATAAACTTGTACTACTGTAGTAGGCGTGGGCTTCGTGTCTGTCTTGGCCACAATAATGCGTTCAATACGCTGTTTGTAGTAGCTTACCCGCATTCCTATTTTTTTATTCATTATTAAACCTACTCCTGCATTACCCCTATTTGACTTTCTATTTATAACCCTGTATTCACCTGACCAAAAGTCTTGTTCCTCCTACCACCGAATTTCACTAATTCCCACTATATCTGACTTTAACCTGTCCATTTCCCTTTTTAAATTTTCTAACTTACCTGCTCGATTAAGGGATCTGACATTCCTCGCTCCGATCCGTAGAACGCTAGTTTTCTTTCTCCTGATAACTACGTCCTCTTTAGTAGTCCCCGCCCGGAGATCCGAATGGGGGACTATTTTACCTCCGGAATATTTTACCCAAGAGGACGCCATCATCATTAACCATACAGTAAAGCTGCATGCCCCCGGAAAAAAATACGGTTGTAGTTTCCCCTTGCTTTCAACCGTTCGCAGTACCACAACAGCTAGGCCGTTTTGGTTAGTGTTACAAGGCCAGATCAGTCAATCATCCAGACTGTTGCCCCTGCAACTACTGAAATGGCTGCTGCCCCTCTTCAGGAACCACGCGCTTGTCTGGCCTCTCAACAGATACCCCTCCGTTGTGGTTGCACCTACGGTACGGCTATCTGTATCGCTGATGTATGCGACCCGAACTGTGAGTGAAAAAGGTACGGAGGCATCAAATTTGGTCAGCTATGGCACTGCACAAGCGGGCGAAGTGCACACTATCGCTAGGAATTTCATAAAATCATGTGTGACAGACATAACAAAATGTATTCTCGATGAAAAGGGTGTAGAGTCAGACTATCCTTCAACGCAACTGACTTCTTTTCATTTGCGCTGGGCAAAAGAACAGTAACATTTACTGAACTTTGCTTCGGTGGTTGGCAGAACATAATGACAATATTAAAAAAAAACTTCCTAATGCTCTGTAAAACTGTGCAGAACAGTAGGAAGCTAATGTCCTTTTTAGTATTAGAAGGGTAGGCCTAGAATCTAAACAATTAATAACACTGTGCAATAATGAAAATGTAAATCGAATGAAAATAGTCAATTCCTATCCATTCTAATGTGCTGATCGCGATTATCACAAAGACAATGCAAAATTAGCTCTACTTTTCATTTTACGCTGTTATATTACTGTGAGATAATTATATACGGATTTTTATGTTAAATTTGAAATAAAATATTATAATGGTTTGTCAAAGTCATAATATGTAGTAACAATGGATTATATTACTGTCCCTGGTCTTACTTGTGTGCAATGTTTTGGATATAAACATTTTGATATCAATTTTAGTGACCTTTTCGTCTCCCTCCTCTTCAACTGCAGTGACTTTGTTAATGCATGCAATAATTTTTGCACATTTGTTTCCAGATTAACTACCAGTTGTTCAAGCTGACTGCTAACGAAGTGGACAAAAATGCCACGAGTTTGTGTTAACACGGCTGACACATTTTGCTATGTGTGTGTGGAGAAGTCACATTTTCTTCACAAAAACAGCAAATAGCTCCATTCGTTATAAAAGCTTACAGTAGTTATTTTGGGTGCAAAATAAGTGATCAGTATAAACCCTGGGCTCCACATGTGATCTGCAACACTTGTGCCAGCAAGATCAGGAATTGGATACATGGGAAAAGACGTTCAATGCCGTTTGCAGCGCCCATGATCTGGCGTGAGCCAACTAACCATGTCGCTGACTGCTACTTTTGTATAGTTCCTCTTATCAAGAAGGGGGTATCTAAGAAGCAGAAGCAGACGCTGATCTATCCTAACATTCCAGTTCTTAGGGAACGACGAGTAATAAATTACAAGGAGATTGTTGATAACATGTTGTCATCTTACGAAAAACTTGGTTGCAACATGTCACTGAAAATGCATTTCTTACATAGTCACCTTGACTTCTTCCCCAAAGATTGTGGTGCAGTAAGTGATGAACATTGGGAGCTATTTCATCAAGATATTACCACATTTGAGAACAGGTAAGCCGGAAAGTGGAGCCCTAATATTTTAGTAGATTACTGCTGGACTGTAATAATGGACGTTCCCGAGTATGTGTATAATCGTCAAGCCAAGCGAAAATGGTCATCATCTGAATTTACCTCTGAACAAAATATGTAATTGTATATACTGTACATATGGACATTTAACATTTGTAATCCTTTATATACATTTGTGACCAGTTAATTTATATATTTTCTTTTGTACTTTACATAGTTGTGGTACAAAGTAGATTTACAAAGTATTTTCATTCGCGTAATATTATCTTCATTTTTCCTTAATATTTTACTTTTGTACTTCCAGAATGGCACTCAAATTCGTCAATGCATAACAGATAATATAATTCAAGTAATTATTCACTTTTTGCTGAATCTTCAAACATGAATTCATACTTAGTGAGTTATTTATACAAAAATGTAGATCACTTTTTAAAAATAACTGGAGCTAAATATTTATGGAGATGATGATTTTGTATCAAATTATACTGAAATAAACATAACTAACATAAAAATCATGCAATTTACACACTTTCACTTCAAATTTGTTGTTGAGTATGATTCGAAAAACATCCAAATTTCCGATGTGCCTGAAAGAGTTGTGCATAATGGCCACATAGCTGGCAATGGCTAAATAAACCGAGAAAATCAGTTTTATCTTTGAGAAAGTAACATGAGAGTAGTAAGAACTTATTTATATTATAAATTACATACTGAGATTAAAGATTTAAGACATCACATACTTAAGTGACAAAAATCGTGGGATAGCGATAAGCATATACGCAAATGGCGGTAGTATCGCATAAACAGAAATAAAAGGGCAACTCAGTGGCGGAGCTGTCATTTCTACTCAGGTGATTCATGTGAAAAGGTTTTCGACGTGATGATGGCCGGACGAAGGTACTTAAGAGAGAACGGGGAATGGTAGTTGGAGCGTGACGCATGTGGCACTCCGTTTCCAAAATCGGAAGGAAATTCGATATTATGACATTCACAGTGTCAAGAGCGGGCAGAAGATACCAAATTTCAGGCGTTACTTCTCACCACGGACAACGTAGTGACCGACGACCTTCATTTAAGGGCAGTACGTACGTCCTATACTCACAGTGTTAAATTTGCAATATTGATGACCCATTATCTAAGAACCTGTGACAGATAGAGATCTGAAATTTTTGGGATGTATAGTATCACTCCTTTTCTGATTACTGAACCAGAATCAAAATGTGCAGAGAAATAATTAGCTAGTTATGATTTTTTTAAAAATGTGGTTCAATATTTTCTTTTAAAAGTCCACTTTTTCTTGTGTAAGTAAAAAACCGTTAGAGGTAGAGATGTTTTGGGAAATTCAGTAGCTGCAGTATACTAAGTGGTAACATAGTGTAAAATTAGAGATATGTATCTAATAGTTCCTGAGATAATGGGTCAAATAATTTTAAAAATGTCATTTCTGGCAAACCAAGTTCAAACATTTTATTTGATATTAACTTACACATGGAGGCATGCCAGCTTCTAGAAACAGCCTGGCCCATAATCAGCATTATCTGGATCCTGTTCTTGACTATCCTGCAAACCTAGAAGCTCCCTTCTTTTCCTGCCTCTTGCTTCTTTAGTCATTTCCTCTGCTGCACGCTGGGCTTTCATGATCCTAAGTAGATCCATTCGCTGAAAGGCTTGCAGTGTGTTGGCACCCGGAGTGATCCCAAGTTCCTCTAGTACCCCAATTCTTCCCTTTATACAATCATTAAACGTTATCACAGCATCACAAACACCCAAGTATAGAGTTTTCCTTCCTAGAAAGACATTGTTTGGTATGCGGGTCCAAATTACATTATTGAAAGACTCATTCGGGTTTTGTGTTCGACCATGGAGACATTTGGAAAGAAGGTCAGGATGAGCTAATTCTCTATATATTGGTTTAATAGCTTCCGTCACTGCAGATGGTACGCTATTTTGTGCCTAAATTGTTCCTCGCTACCCGCTGCCTGAGCTTTGCCGCACTTGCACCATGAATCAGCACCAGGTGGAAAAGACTATGTATAGGTGTATCATCAGTGGAAGATTTGTGGAAGAATGTAGCCCACACTGCTCGTTTCATCCCTTGTGGGTCATGTGTGTTAGTTCTTATTGCCATTCCATAATAATGCTGGAGTTCATCAATGTTTTTGTCTGTAAGTCTTCCTTTACCATCTAGTCTTTTCATCTGATAACTTCTCTTTTCTTTTTGTCTGCTTCAGTTTTCGGAGACGTGTTCCCATCCGTTTTTGAATGTGGCCCACACTTTCAATCCTAACAATCGACTTATTACCATAAGGTTGGCTTTCCACTACTGATCTGTAAACTTTTGAATCACCATCCCCCAAGTACTCAGTGTAAAACACACCTCTCTCCTGTTGTGAACGTCTGAACATAGAAACAACTGCAGTAGCCTCCATACCCCCACTAGTTCCCTCATAATTCTTAGCACAGTTATGGCTTTCACTTGTTTCATCAACTGATTTACACTGATGACAGTATTTAGTAAGCACTTCAATGTCTAAAACTTTACCTGTGTCAACACAAGTGACAGTTGCAACTGCATTTTTTGATGTGTGACCTCTCTTCTGCCATGTGCCATCAACTGCCACAGATAAGTCTGTTGTGTTATTTAATTCTACTGCTTCTTTAGCAGCAGCTTTCATGGAAGCAACAGCAACAGATTTGACACATTCACCAATTACTTCAGTGTACTTACTTGATCTGGTTGGTGGGTTTGGCAAGTTCAGCGTTGCACATAATACTTCAGCTGCAGTCAATCCTTTCCCAATGCACCTCATTCCATACAGGAATCTAACATTGCTCTCAAACAAGTCATTCTTGCACTTTTCAGAAGTCCAAAATGATGTCGAGAGCCTGCAAACTTCGCACTGAATATCAAGTTTGTTAGCCAGTCCAGTCCTTGCAGATGAGTCCTCAGAGATGCTAATTTGCCCACCACAAATCTTACATGACACAGCATCTTGCAAAATTTGTCCTAAGACTCAAATCTAAAAGAACATAACCTAAACTATTTTGATCTTTGCCAATAAATAAATCCTCATGGTGTCCAAGTTTCCTCTTCGAAGCACTAGTAGGCGTGTCCTTATCACGGGTCTGTGAAAAATCTATTTCAGGATCAACACTGGATTCAGATTTTGTGATATGCTGATTTCCATGGAAACGTCTCTTCTTAAAACAACCCTTTCTTTCCGTGATGTTGAAAAAAGGTGTAAGAGCGTATAATAACACACCAAACCACTATGTTTTTAGTTCAAAACTTATGAAACACGAAAACCACAAAGTAAATAAACAAAATGCAAGTGCTATACCGCCATTTTTGTTTACACAGTGCATCCAACCTCCTAACACGACATTAACATGATTTCAAGGAATAAATAGCTGGAAACCACAGCCTTCTTCCAGAATGAGATTTTCACTCTGCAGCGGAGTGTGCGCTGATATGAAACTTCCTGGCAGATTAAAACTGTGTGCCCGACCGAGACTCGAACTCGGGACCTTTGCCTTTCGCGGGCAAGTGCTGTACCACTGAGCTACCGAAGCACGACTCAGCCCGGGTACTCACAGCTTTACTTCTTTCAGTATCTCGTCTCCTACCTTCCAAACTTTACAGAAGCTCTCCTGCGAACCTTGTAGAACTAGCACTCCTGAAAGAAAGGATATTGCGGAGACATGGCTTAGCCACAGCCTGGGGGATGTTTCCAGAATGAGATTTTCACTCTGCAGAAGTAAAGCTGTGAGTACCGGGCGTGAGTTGTGCTTCGGTACCTCAGATGGTAGAGCACTTGCCCGCGAAAGGCAAAGGTCCCGAGTTAGAGTCTCGGTCGGGCACACAGTTTTAATCTGCCAGGAAGTTTCATATCAGCGCACACTCCGCTGCAGAGTGAAAATCTCATTCTGGAAACATCCCCCAGGCTTTGGCTAAGCCATGTCTCCGCAATATCCTTTCTTTCAGGAGTTCTAGTTCTGCAAGGTTCGCAGGAGAGCTTCTATAAAGTTTGGAAGGTAGGAGACGATGTACTGGCAGAAGTAAAGCTGTGAGTACCGGGCATGAGACGTGCTTGGGTAGCTCAGTTGGTAGAGCACTTGCCCGCGAAAGGGGAAGGTCCCGAGTTCGAGTCTCGGTCGGGCACACAGTTTTAATCTGCCAGGAAGTTTGACACAGCCCTCTTGTTTGAATAGTTGAAGAGATAGAGATACTTAGGCAAGTCAGTGCAGAACGACCGAATAATTTTAGACACGCACTATTAACTTTGAAATGATAAAAACTACAGTTCGAATTGGAATTTTTCGACAAATAATGCATCAAATTATTCAGGAGAGATCAAATATTAATAGATAATAATCCGAAAATGTCACTTTTTGACCAATTCCGCCATACGTACTCCCTTTAACGAGCAAAAACAGCGGCGTTTGCGTATAGTTATCAGTGCTAACAGGTAAGCAACACTGAGTGAAATAACCACGGAAATCAGTGTAGGACGTACGATGGACGCATCTGTTAGGGCAGTGCGGCGACATTTGGCGTGAACGGGCTGTGGCAGCAGGCGACCTGCCCGCATCTCGTGGTCGTGCGGTAGCGTTCTCGCTTCCCACGCCCGGGTTCCCGGGTTCGATTCCCGGCGGGGTCAGGGATTTTCTCTGCCTCGTGATGGCTGGGTGTTGTGTGCTGTCCTTAGGTTAGTTAGGTTTAAGTAGTTCTAAGTTCTAGGGGACTGATGACCATAGATGTTAAGTCCCATAGTGCTCAGAGCCATTTGAACCATTTTTGAACCAGCAGGCGACCGACGGCAGTGCCTTTGCTAACAGCACGACACCGCCTACAACTCCTATCCTGGGCTCCTGACCATATCGGTTGGACGCCAGACGACTGGAAATCCGTGGTCTCCCAGAGGAGTCTCGATTTCAGTTGGTAAGACCTGATGGTAGGGTTCGAGTGTGGCGCACATCTCACGAAGCCACGGGCCCAAGATGTCAATAAGTAACTGTGCAAGCTGGCGGTGGTTGCATAATGGTGTGGACTGCGGCTTAACCGATCATTGACTGGAAATGTTTATGTTACAATACGTGGAGACCATTTGCAGACATTCATCGACTTGATGTCCCCAAACAACGTGGTAATTTTATGGATGTCATGCACCCTGTCAACGGCCCGCAGTTGTTCGCGATTGGTTTGAAGAACATTCTGGACAATTCGAGCCAATGATTTGACCAGCCATATCGCCCGACGTGAAGTCCATCGAACATATATGGGACGTAATCGAGAGGTCAGTTCATACACAAAATCCTGCACCGGCAACACTCGCAAATATGGACTGCTACAGACGCAACATGGCTCAATATTTCTGCGGGGGACTTCAACCACTTGAATCTATGCCACGTCGAACTGCTGCACTGGGCCGAGCAAAAGGAGATCCGACACGATATTAGGAGGTATGGCATGACATTTGTCACCTCATTCTTAATTATTGTCTTTTGTTTTGAGGTAAAAATGAAGAACTCTCCAAGTACGTCATCTGAATGTCATGATCATTTCTTTTCTTTGTGATTATATATATACACAATCAATAGAAGGAAAAACATTTTTATTCTTTAATAAGTACTCCGTCTTCAGGCCACGAGTGGCCTACCGAGACCATCCGACCGCCGTGTCATCCTCTGTGGAGATGCGGATAGGAGGGGCGTGGGGTCAGCACACCGCTCTCCCGGTCGTTATGATGATATTCTTTACTGAAGCTGCTACTACTCGGTCGAGTAGCTCCTCAATTGGCATCACGAGGCTGAGTGCACCCCGAAAAATGGCAACAGCGCATGTCGGCCTGGATGGTCACCCATCCAAGTGCCGACCACGCCCGACAGCGCTTAACTTCGGTGATCTTGTTGTGACTTGGCAAGACAGCCAAGCCACTAGGAGAGGAAGCCGAAAGGCACGCGTTTAAGCTCACGCAGGCTGGCGTGAGGTCTGGAACAGTTAAGGGAATTTATAGTAGCAAAGAACGTAAGTAACTACTGGAATACTTAACTTTAATTCATAATTGGTGAACATCGGTCTGACGGTACATGCATCACAAGATAAATAGCAAATGATAATGGCGCCTTGCTAGGTCGTAGCAAATGACGTAGCTGAAGGCTAGCCGGCCGCAGTGGCCGAGCGGTTCTAGGCGCTTCAGCCTGGAACCGCGCGGCGACCGCTACGGTCGCAGGTTCGAATCCTGCCTCGGGCATGGATGTGTGTGATGTCCTTAGGTTAGTTAGGTTTAATTAGTTCTAAGTTCTAGGCGACTGATGACCTCAGAAGTTTAGTCGCATGGTGCTCAGAACCATTTGAACCATTTTGAGCTGAAGGCTATGCTAACTATCGTCTCGGCAAATGAGAGCGTAATTTGTCAGTGAACCATCGCTAGCAAAGTCGGCTGTACAACTGGAGCGAGTGCTAGGACGTCTCTCTAAACCTGCCGTGTGGCGGCGCTCGGTCTGCAATCACTGATAGTGGCGACACGCGGGTCCGACGTATACTAACGGACCGCGGCCGATTTAAAGGCTGCCACCTAGCAAGTGTGGTGTCTGGCGGTGACACCACAGATCTCATGGGAACCGGTGTATCCACTGCGGCAAGGCCGTTGCCTTTATTGTTTAATAACCGTTATTATTTATTATCGACGAGAAATTAGAGTATTTGTTATTAATTATTAATATTCGTCTCTACTATGCAGCTACATTCCGCATTTTCTTCGATAAAAGACAGTAAAAACAGAAGGAAAAAGGATTAATTCATGGCGAGTACACTGGCCACTGGCTGGTCATTATTGTGTCCACGTACATACCACTTCACAGAAGCTGTTAGTTGGCGACGGCATCCGAGGACGCATTCGTCGACATGTTAGGAGAACCTGACTGATTGCCTAAGTTCGTAGTAATTACATGCAGTCAGGACTTACCTTGGATCAGAGGGTCGCAAAGAGACAAAAAACGTGCTGCGAGACTACGCGATGCCCTGGCTGCTTCAAATGTCTGTGCGTAGCTGAGGGGGGTTTAATAGTGACCCATTTATGCTGTTTCTGTACGATTGCAACATTGTACGAACAGTTCAAATGGCCATATAGTCGCCTTTCCCTTCTCTTGATATTCTCTAATCTGATCATTATCACATACAAAAGATACAGAAGCAGATAAGAAATATCTGCCTGTATTAGCCGATAGTCTAATTTCTCAAAAACTAATCACAGCACTAACACCTGAGCCATTCCATGTCACTGTATTATTACTGTTTCATCTCAACAATTATCGACATCAGAATTCCGTCAATTCCGTGCCCACATACTTCCATACGTTCGTAGTTCGTCTTTACTGCTCGTGCGCATTCAGACTACACTGACGGGAAAAATCTTAAGACAAAAAAATGAGTGATTAACGTTGTGCCTGACAGAGGGTTCATCGAACCACCTTCACAATAATTCTCTATTAATTCAAACTCAAAGAGCACGCATAAAAAACGGACACCTACATCTTTCCGTGCGAGCTCTAATTTCCCTTATTTTGCTATGATGTTCGTTTCTACCTATGGAGGTCGACGTCAACAAAATATTTTATCGTTCGGAGGAGACAGTTGGTGATTGGAGTTTCGTGAGAAGATTCCGCCGCAACGAGAAGCGCCTTTGTTTCAATGATGTCCACCCCAAATCTTGCACCATTTCAGTGACACTCTCCCCTATTTCGCGATAATACAAACCGTGATGCCCTTCTTTGAAATTTCTCGGTGTACTCCGCTAATCCTGTCTGGTAAGGATCCCACACCGCGCAGCAGTATTCTAAAAGAGGCCGGACAAGCGTAGTGTAGGCAGTCTCTTTAGTAAATCTGCTACATTTTCTAACTGTCCTGCGAATAAAACACAGTCCTTGGTAAGCCTTTCCCACAACATTTTCTATGTGTTCTTTTCAATTTAAGTTGTTCGTAAGTTTAGCGGATTCCTTTTAGCACTCATGCGGATGAGCACACACTTTTCATTATTTAGGCTCAACTGTTAATTTTTACACCGTACAGATTGCTCTTCTAAATCGTTTTGCAACTTTGTTTTGATCTTCTGATGACTTCACTACACTATAAACGATAGCATCAAGTGCAAACAACCTAATACACTTGCTGAGATTGTCTCCTAAATCGTTTGTATAGATAAGGAACAGAAAAGGTCTATGAACTACTTTGCCGAACATCAGAAACCACTTCTGTTGTACTCGATGACTTTTAGTCAGTTATTACGAACTGTGACCCCTCTGAGGGGAAATCACGAATCCAGTCACACAACTGAGACGATATTCCATAAGAACGCAATTTCACTACAAGCCGTTTGTGTGGTACAGTGTCAGAAGCCTTCTGGAAATCTAGAAATGCGGGATCGATTTGAAATCCCTTCTCAATAGCACTCAACATTTCGTGTGTGTAAAGAGCTAGTTGTTCCGCAAGAACGACGTTATCTAAATCCATGTTGACTGTGTGTCAATCGACCGTTTTGCCCAAGATACTTCACAATGTTCGAACTCAATATATGCTCCTCAATCCTACTGCACATCGAAGTTAATGATACGGGCGTGTAATTTAGTGAATTACTACCACTGCCTTTCTTGAGTATTGGTGTGACCTGTGCAAGTTTCCAGTCTTTGGATACGGATCTTTCTTTGAGCGAACGGTTGTATACAGGGTGGTCCATTGATCGTGACCGGGACAAATATCTCACGAAATAAGCGTCAAACGAAAAAACTACAAAGAACGAAAGTTGTCTAGCTTGAAGGGGGAAACCAGATGGCACTATGGTTGGCCCGCTAGATGGCGCTGCCATACGTCAAACGGATATCAAGTGCTTTTTTAAAAATAGAAGCCCCCACTTTTTATTACATATTCATGTAGTACGTAAAGAAATATGAATGTTTTAGCTGGACCATTATTTTCGCTTTGTGATAGATGGCGCTGTAATAGTCACAAACATATGGCTCACAATTTTAGACTAACAGTTGGTAACAGGTAGGTTTTTTAAATTAAAATACAGAACGTAGGTACGTTTGAACATTTTATTTCGGTTGTTCCAATGTGATACATGTACCTTTGTGAACTTATCATTTCTGAGAACGCATGCTGTTACAGCGTGATTACATGTAAATACCACATTAATGCAATAAATGCTCAAAATGATGTCCGTCAACCTCAATGCATTTGGCAATGCGTGTAACGACATTTCTCTCAACAGCGAGTAGTTTGCCTTCCGTAATGTTCGCACATGCATTGAATTGCGCTGACGCATGTTGTCCGGCGTTGTCGGTGGATCACGGTAGCAAATATACTTCAACTTTCCCCACAGAAAGAAATCCGGGGACGTCAGGTCCGGTGAAGGTGCGGGCCATGGTATAGTGCTTCGACGACCAATCCACCTGTCATGAAATATGCTATTCAATACCGCTTCAACCGCACGCGAGCTACGTGCCTGACATCCATCATGTTGGAAGTACATCGCCATTCTGTCATGCAGTGAAACTTCTTGCAATAACATCGGTAGAACATTACGTAGGAAATCAGCATACATTGCACCATTCAGATTACCATCGATAAAATGGCGACCAATTATCCTTCCTCCCATAATGCCGCACCATACATTAACCCGCCAAGGTCGCTGATGTTCCACTTGTCGCAGCCATCGTGGATTTTCCGTTGCCCAGTAGTGCATATTAAGCCGGTTTACGTTACCGCTGTTGGTGAATGACGCCTCGTCCAAAATAGAACGCGTGCAAAAAATCTGTCATCGTCCCGTAATTTCTCTTGTGCCCAGGGGCAGGACTATACACGACGTTCAAAGTCGTCGCCATGCAATTCCTGGTGCATAGAAATATTGCACGGGTGCAATCGATGTTGATGTAGCATTCCCGATTCTCGCGTAGTTTTTCTGCTACTGATGTGCGGATCAGCCGCGACAGCAGCTAAAACACCTACTTGGGCATCATCATTTGTTGCAGGTCGTGGTTGACGTTTCACATGTGGCTGAACTCTTCCTGTTTCCTTAAATAACGTAACTATCCGGCGAACGATCCGGAAACTTGGATGATGTCGTCCAGGATACCGAACAGCACACGTAGCACACGCCCGTTGGGCATTTTCATCACAATAGCCATACATCAACACGATATCGACCTTTTCCACAATTGGTAAACGGTCCATTTTTACACAGGTAATGTACCACGAGGCAAATACCGTCCGCACTGACGGAATGTTACGTGATACCACGTGCTTATACGTTTGTGACTATTACAGCGCCATCTATCACAAAGCGAAAAAAGTGGTCCAACTAAAACTTTCATATTCCTTTACGTACAACACGAATATGTAATAAAAAATGGAGGTTCCTATTTTAAAAAAAACGCAGTTGATATCTGAGCCGTGTGTCTGCTCTCAACATACATCGCGCTGTTCCATTCCATCGTTAATTGATTCTTTCATATTTGTAGTTCTGTTGAGATTCCCCTCTAGCGGTGTGTCTGGTCTTATCGATCTTCGAATCGTTGCTTCCTGTTAGCCTTGTGTAAGGGAGTAAGATCTTTGGGGGATGGCCGGTTGGTTGCCTAGCGGTGAGGAGTCGGTCGGTCGGTTTTTAAAATCGGGAATTAGAGAATGTCGTACGATGAGACCGCGGCGTGGCGTGGCGGTGGGGAGTTGGCTGCTGTTCCGAGAAGCCGCGTGGTCTGTCCTGGCGGTGCGAGACGAGTGGGTCGAGTTGATGGGACAAGGCCGTAAGCTCTTGCTGTGAGCACCCGGGGGCCACGGCTGTGGTTCCGAGTTACTACTTGGTGGGAGCGGCAACGGATGTCTTTAAATTTTCCGTCTGGAGGCGGGAATGATGGACTAGTAACTTGCCTAACCTGAGGAGTGGTACTCCGCCGCCGCGGGTGCAGAGAAGACGAGGGCTCCGGTGACAGAGCGCGTGGCTGCGTGACTGTGCCCAGTTGGGTGCGCTGGCGACGTGGACACGGTCGGGTGTGAGGAACCTTTGCATCGGAGTTCACCTGCTGTTACTCTGATAAACTGAAGTTAAGTTGGTTAAAGGTTTAGATCTTAATTGAAGAATTTTGGTTTGTGTTACCAGTGCCTTTTTCCGCCTTGTGGCCTCCTGCGTTCGGGTTTCCTGTCCTTGTCGCCAGTGTAATTATAGACAGTGGTCTTTTGAAACTTCCTGGCAGATTAAAACTGTGTGCCCGACCGAGACTCGAACTCGGAACATTTGCCTTTCGCGGGCAAGTGGTCTACCAACTGAGCTACCGAAGCACGACTCACGCCCGGTACTCACAGCTTCGGTAGCTCAGTTGGTAGAGCACTTGCCCGCGAAAGACAAAGGTCCCGAGTTCGAGTCTCGGTCGGGCACACAGTTTTAATCTGCCAGGAAGTTCCATATCAGCGCACACTCCGCTGCAGAGTGAAAATCTCATTCTGGAAACATCCCCCAGGCTGTGGCTAAGCCATGTCTCCGCAATATCCTTTCTTTCAGGAGTGCTAGTTCTGCAAGCTTCGCAGGAGAGCTTCTGTAAAGTTTGGAAGGTAGGAGACGAGGTACTGGCAGAAGTAAAGCTGTGAGTACCGGGCGTGAGTCGTGCTTCGGTAGCTCAGTTGGTGCCGGCACGGTAGCTCAGCGTGTTCGGTCAGAGAGCCGGTTGGTCTCTGTAATAAAAAACTGAGTGGAACGATCAACCACCGAACTTGAACAGGATGTCTTGCGACGTCCGCAACGACCAAATACAACGATCAATAACGAACAAAATGCAAAAAAAAAAAAAAAAAAAGTTGGTAGAGCACTTGCCCGCGAAAGGCAAGTGTCCCGAGTTCGAGTCTCGGTCGGGCACACAGTTTTAATCTGCCAGGAAGTTTCATATCAGCGCACACTCCGCTGCAGAGTGAAAATCTGATTCAGTGATCTTTTGATTTCTTATTACTACTGCCTGGGAAGAAGTGTATTTTTGGGCAGGGATTATGGTTCCTGATTTGATTCCTCCTCCTCCCCTGGCCTCGCGTGAGGTCGATGTGATTGCTGAATGTCAGGCGTTGTGGGTCTGTTAGTCCGCTTCTAGCCTGAGCATCCTTCGGAAGACAATTGTGGCCGCCCTTACACCCGGTGGGTTAATTATTTCCGTGCCAGGACATTTTGGTGGCAGGACATGGTATTAAAGTTGTTAGTTATTGTAAAATGTTAAATGGTTGTATTTTAGTCTGATTGTTTTTGGCCACTGTTTAAAAAGGTAAAGTTTGCCTTTCATTGGTGTTTTTTAAATTACGTGGCTTTAAAATTGTTAGTTGTTGTAAAAGGTGAATGACTGTATCTTTACTTTGATTGTTTTAATCTACTTGGCATCCTTTGAAAATGTTAGTTCTGCCTCCCTGTTAGCGAGCCCTTGTAATTTAATATCTTGTTGTGGCAATATTTAAAAGAAGTGTCTCCCTACATGTTCGGTAGCGAAATGGTATGCAAATTGGTGTTTTGTTTCATTACTTGGAAAGTTTTAATTTTGTTCAAAAATGGCTCTGAGCACTATGGGACTTAACATCTACGGTCATCAGTCCCCTAGAACTTACAAGGGAACCTCCCCATCGCACCCCCCTCAGATTTAGTTATAAGTTGGCACAGTGGATAGGCCTTGAAAAACTGAACACAGATCAATCGAGAAAATAGGAAGAAGTTGTGTGGAACTACGAAAAAAATAAGCAAAATATACAAACTGAACAGTCCATGTGCAAGATAAGCAACCTCAACGGTATTATGAGCTCGGAAGCGCCGTGGTCCCGTGGTTAGCGTGAGCAGGTGCGGAACGAGAGGTCTTTGGTTCAAATCTTCCTCGAGTGAAAAATTTAACTTTTTATTTTCAGTTTATGTGACAAACTCTTATGTTTTCATCGCTTTTTTGGGAGTGATTATCACATCCACAAGAAAACCTAAATCGGGCAAGGTAGAAGAATCTTTTTACCCTCTCGCCAAGTGTACAAGTTAGGTGGGTCGACAACATATTCCTGTCATGTGACGCACATGCCGTCACCAGCGTCGTATAGAATATATCAACGAGTTTTCCTGTGGAGGAATCGGTTGACCTATGACCTCTCGATCAAATGTTTTCGGTTCCCATTGGAGAGGCACGTCCTTTCGTTTACTAATCGCACGGTTGTGGGGTGCGGCCGCAAAACACAGACACTAAACTTATTACAGTGAACAGAGACGCCAATGAACGAACGGACAGATCATAACTTTGCGAAAATAAAAAAGTAAACTTTTCACTCGAGGGACGACTTGAACCAATGACCTCCCGTTCCCCAGCTGCTCACGCTAACCACGAGACTACGGCGCACCTGAGCACACATGATCCTTAATGTTGTCTACCTTGCGCATGGACTACTCAGTTTGCATATTTTGCTTATTTTTTTCATAGTTCCACATAACTTCTTCCTGTTTTCTCGATTGATCTGTGTTCAGTTTTTGAGGGCCTACCCACTGTGCCAACTTATAACTAAATCTGAGGGGGGTGCGATGGGGAGGTTCCCTTGTTGGAACTACTTAAACCTAACTAACCTAAGGACATCACACAACACCCAGTCATCACGAGGCAGAGAAAATTCCTGACCCCGCCGGGAATCGAACCCGGGTACCTGGGCGTGGCAAGCGAGAACGCTACCGCACGACCACGAGCTGCGGACTTGATTTTGTTATTAAATGCTTTATCAAAGTATGTTTTAAGTAAAATGGCTTGGCTATTAACGGCAAAGTTTTCGATTTCATTACTTGGAAAATTTTGATTTGTTATTAAATGTTTCATCAAAGCCGAGTTTAAAGTAAAATGGCTTGGCCGTTACTGTAAAGTAAATTGTTTTGAAAAGGCAATCATGCCTGTTAGCTGTTTTGGATCAAGTGGTAAAGAAATGAGTTTTAATGGTTGAGTAATCAATAAAGTAATTTAAATTGCAACTCGACAGTAACCAACTAATTTTGGCCCCGTATCCCAACTGGGGGTTTTCCTTGATTAATCGTAACACCCGTCTCAATATCCGTTTGACCTATGGCAGCGCCATCTAGCGTGCCAACCATAGCGCCATCTGGTTTCCCCCTTCAAGCTAGACGAGTTTCGTTCTTTGTAGTTTTTTCGTTTGATGCTTGTTTCGTGAGACATTTGGCCCGGTCACTATCAATGGACCACCCTGTATAATTGTTGAGTATGGAGCTATTGCATCAGCATACTCTCAAAGGAACCTAATTGGTACAGAGCATCTTGCTTTTATTAAGTGATTTAAGTCACTTCACTCCTCCGAATATATCTACTTCTAAGTTACTCATATTGGCAACTGTTGTTGATTAGAATTCTGGAATATTTAGTTCGTCTTCTCTGGTGAACGAATTTCAGAAGACTGTGTCTAGTAACTCTGATTTGGTATGCTGTCGTCGATAGTATCTCCACTGCTACCGCTCAGAGAAGGCATTGACTAGGTATTCCTGCTAGCATACTTTACATACGGCCAGAATCTCTTTAAATTTTCTGCCAGGTCTCGAGGCAAGGTTTCGTTGTGGAAACTATTATAAGCATCTCTCATTGGTGCCCGCGCCAAATTTAGAGCTTCTGTAAAAGATCGCCACTCTGGGAGATTTGTGTTCGTTTAAATTAAGCGGGCTTTTTTCATTGTTTCTGCAACAGTGTTCTCACGCGTTTTGTGTACCATGGGGGGAACAGCTCCGTCATTTGTTAATTTAGTTGGTATAAGTCTCTCAACTGCTGTGGGTACTATGACTTTCAATTCAAGCCACATCTGGTCTACACTTACACTGTTAATTTGTAAGGAGTGGAGATTCTCTCACGAAGGCGTCAAGTGAATTTTTATCTGCTTTTTTGAGTTGGTATATTTTTCGTTTATATTTGGACGATTTGGGGGTTACAATATTCACTCTCACTACGACAACCCTGCGTTCACAAATCCCTATATCCGTTTTGATGCGCTTTACTAGCTCAGTATTATTTGTTGCTAAGAGGTCACTCATGAACTAACTGCTCGAATCATTTTCAGAGAATGGGTGCAGCACAATTTCGGATAATGTGTTATGCGTACCTCCGGGATTAAACATGTATTTTTGCCAACATATCGAGGGTAAATTAAAGTCAGCACGAACTATAATTGTATGAGACGGATACGTGTTTCAAATCTAACTCAAGATCTCTTTGAACACTTCAGCGATTGTATCATCTGAATTGGGAGGTCGGTACAAGCATCCAATTATTATTTTATTCTCGTTACCAATAGGACCTCTGCCCTTACTAACTCACTGGAAGTATCTACTTCAATTTCACGACAAGGTAAACTACTTCTAATAGCAGCAAACACGCCACCGCCAACTTTGTTTAACCTTCCTTTCGGGTCACCGTTAGGTGCTTTGCTAACATTTCAGCTGAACTTATCTCCGGCTTTAGCCAGCTTTCAGTGCCTATAACGATTTGAGCATCAGTGCTTTCTATTAGCGCTTGGAGCTCTGGTACTTTCCCAACACAGCTACGACAATTTACAATTGTTATACCGATGGTTCCTGTATCTACATTCTTCCTCTGTGCGGCCTGCACCCATCGTGACTGAACGCATTTTTGTGTTTTCCCGAGACCCTCTAACCTAAAAACCCGCCCAGTCCACGCCACACAGCCCCTGCTACCCGTGTAGCCACCTCCTTCGTATAATGGACACCTGACTTATTCAGTGGAACCCAAAACCCAACCACCCTTTGGCGCAACTCGAGGAATCTGCAGCGTACACGGCTGCAGAACCGCCTGAGCCTCTGATCCAGACACGCTACTTGTCTCTGTACTAGAGGTCCGCAGTTGGTCCTGTCGACTATGCTGCAAATGATGAGCTCTGCTTTCATCCCCCAAGCAAGACTGACAGCGTTTATCACTTCCATTAGCCGCTCGAAACCAGAAAGATCTCTTTCGATCCAAAGCGATACTCATCATTGGTACCGACTGAGCCACCACCTACAGCTGGCTGCACCCTGTGCTCTTCATAGCATTCGGAAGGACCCGTTCCACGTCTGGACTGACTCCACCTGCTATGCAGACAGAGTACACATGGGCTTTCTTCCCCTCCTTGGCAGCCATGTCCGTAAGGAGCCCCATAACGCGCTTAACATTGGAGCTCCCAACACCAATAATTCCACCCTTTGTGATTGCCCAGATCTTGCAGGCTGAGAGGTGTAGGCGGGATATAAGCCATTGCAAATATGAAATGTTGTACAAGTCCGTCAGAATGTGTCATCACTTCCGTCTCTACGCTGGTCGTAGGTTGTGTTCCAAAAATGAACACAGAGTACGCGAAAGAACTTGCCCCCCTTCTAACAGCCGTGTACCGCAAGTCTCTAGAGGAACGGAAGGTTCCAAATGATTGGAAAAGAGCACAGCTAGTCCCAGTCTTCAAGAAGGGTCGTCGAGCAGATGCGCAAAACTATAGACCTGTATCTCTGACGTCGATCTGTTGTAGAATTTTAGAACATGTTTTTTGCTCGAGTATCATGTCGTTTTTGGAAACCCAGAATCTACTATGTAGGAATCAACATGGATTCCGGAAACAGCGATCGTGTGAGACCCAACTCGCTGTATTTATTCATGAGACCCAGAAAATATTAGATACAGGCTCCCAGGTAGATACTTTTTTTCTTGACTTCCGGAAGGCGTTCGATACAGTTCCGCACTGTCGCCTGATAAACAAAGTAAGAGCCTACGGAATATCAGACCAGCTGTGTGGCTGGATTGAAGAGTTTTTAGCAAACAGAACACAGCATGTTGTTATCAATGGAGAGGCGTCTACAGACGTTAAAGTAACCTCTGGCGTGCTACAGGGGAGTGTTATGGGACCATTGCTTTTCACAATATATATAAATGACCTAGTAGATAGTGTCGGAAGTCCCATGCGGCTTTTCGCGGATGATGCTGTAGTATACAGAGAAGTTGCAGCATTAGAAAATTGTAGCGAAATGCAGGAAGATCTGCAGCGGATAGGCACTTGGTGCAGGGAGTGGCAACTGACCCTTAACATAGACAAATGTAATGTATTACGAATACATAGAAAGAAGGATCGTTTATTGTATGATTCTATGATAGCGGAACAAACACTGGTAGCAGTTACTTCTGTAAAATATCTGGGAGTATGCGTGCGGAACGATTTGAAGTGGAATGATCATAAGGCGAGTACCAGGTTGAGATTCATTGGGAGAGTCCTTAGAAAATGTTGTCCATCAACAAAGGAGGTGGCTTACAAAACACTCGTTCGACCTATACTTGAGTATTGCTCATCAGTGTGGGATCCGTACCAGATCGGGTTGACGGAGGAGATAGAGAAGATCCAAAGAAGAGCGGCGCGTTTCGTCACAGGGTTATTTGGTAACCGTGATAGCGTTACGGAGATGTTTAACAAACTCAAGTGGCAGACTCTGCAAGAGAGGCGCTCTGCATCGCGGTGTATCTTGCTCGCCAGGTTTCGAGAGGGTGCGTTTCTGGATGAGGTATCGAATATATTGCTTCCCCCTACTTATACCTCCCGAGGAGATCACGAATGTAAAATTAGAGAGATTAGAGCGCGCACGGAGACTTTCAGACAGTCGTTCTTCCCGCGAACCATACGCGACTGGAACAGGAAAGGGAGGTAATGACAGTGGCACGTAAAGTGCCCTCCGCCACACACCGTTGGGTTGCTTGCGGAGTATAAATGTAGATGTAGATGAAGATGTAGAGACAGAAGTGATAACACCTTCTGCAGGAACTTGTAATGTCTCTTGCAGCGGTCTCTCCGCGATATTTTCAGAAATTTTATAAATTATATAACTCGGTACATATCTCGAAATATCTCTTCTTATCTTACCGATTCCTAAATTTTAATATACGATGATTATCAATGCAAAGTAGTTTCAAGCCCTATTATTCCTTGGAGCGTGCATTTACTCCATGGAATAGCTTCTCTGCTATCTATGTTTTCTCTTATGAAAAGAAGGATGGAGATCTTGCCGATTTGCCGTGAAAGAACGAAGATGTATACGAGGTGCGGCTAGAAAAAAACCGGACTGCTGCTGGAAAAAACATTTATTTACAATTATTTACAATTTCATGTTATCTCCTTCAATGTACTCTCCTCCTCGGTCTCTACACCGCTCCATACGAATTTTCCACTGCTCATAGCAATGCTGCAGATCATTTTCGGTAAGTCCATACATTACTCCCGTCGCTTTTTCTTTTACTGCTTCAACAGTCTCAAATCTAGTTCCTTTCAAAGTTGACTTGACTTTAGGGAAAAGAAAAAAGTCACAGGGGGCCAAATCAGGTGAGTAGGGTGGATGATCTAAGATGGGAATGTTGTGTTTTGCCAAAACCTCTTCACTGACAACGCACTGTGAGCTGGGGCATTGTCTTGGTGAAGGATCCATGACTTTTTCTCCACAAATCGTTCCGTTTTCTCCGTACTCGCTCACGTAGGGTAGCCAGAACGCTAATGTAATAATGCTGATTCACTGTTTGTCCCTCTGGTACCCAATCAATGTGCACAATCCCTTTGATGTCAAAAAAAACAATCATCATTGCCTTGAATTTCGATTTTGACATTCGTGCTTTTTTTTGTCGTGGAGAACCAGGAGTTTTCCAATCCATCGATTGGCGTTTAGTTTCGGGATCGTAAGTAAAAAAACCACGATTCATCGCAAGTAATAACATTTTGTAAGAAGGTGGGATCACTTTCAATGTTTTCCAGGATGTCAGAACAAATCATTCTTCAGCGTTCCTTCTGTTCAATTGTGAGACACTTTGGAACCATTTTTGAACACACTTTGTTCATGTTGAAACTTTCATGAAGAATCTGCCTAACACTTTCCTTGTCAACTCCTGTTAACTCAGACACTGCTCTGATTGTTAAACGGCGATCTTGTCGAACAAGTTTACCGATTTTTTCAATGTTTGCATCAGTTTTTGCTGACAATGGTCTGCCAGTGCGAGTGTCATCACTGGTGTCTTCGCGGCCATCTTTAAATCGTTTAAACCACTCAAACACTTGTGTTCGCGATAAACAATCATCGCCGTACACTTGTTGTAACATTACAAACGTTTCACTTGCAGATTTTCCTAGTTTGAAACAAAATTTGATGTTAACACGCTGTTCCTTCTGTACACTCAACATTTTCCGACGCACAGACAAAACGTCAACTACTTAAAACAGACGCCACGGGCAGACTGAGTGCAGGAGGCAGGTGAAACTCGAGCAGTAGGCGGAGCGAGAGTCACGTGACAGGCCACGCGACTTTCAGCCTTATTGCATTCGTTTTATTGTTTCACCAGTACTAGTCCGGTTTTTTTCTAGCCACACCTCGTATGTATGTATTGTTGAGCTGGTCGCCATCTTGATCAGATTCTGTATGAGAAGGAATTTAATATATGAACTAAACTAAAGTAAGTGTGTTCGCGTATTATTTAACTGATTATTGTTGACAGTGTCTGCTTACTACGCTGTGTTGCACGGGATCAGTGGGGGACGTCTGATTTACACTGGACGAACCTGCCGTTTTGTATGCTCAAGATATCCAGCTTATTACTTTCAATAAATAGGCTAACACGGTCTTACCAGCAGATCTCCGGTCTTCCCCATGTGGTAACTGAAAGTTAATAATTATTGCAAATGTTTTCAGGAGATCGACTGACAATTTTCATCGCACCGAGACTTCGAAATTGCTTCACTGCCTTATGGAATATAAGTTAAGCTCAATTTATTCAGGATAGAACAGTATTGAACTGTGTGAATGTGATATGCCTGCTTTGTGAATGAAAATTCCCTTAATATACGCATGTTTTTTACTATCCTGATCAGTGAAGCTAAATCAGGCCGGTGTGAGAGAGGTTTTTAAATTTTAGATCCCACAAAAATATTAAATTTGGCGACCGTGGATCACTCGGCTCGTGGGTCGATGAAGAACACAGCAAATTGCGCGTCGACATGTGAACTGCAGGACACATGAACATCGACGTTTCGAACGCACATTGCGGTCCATGGATTCCGTTCCCGGGCCACGTCTGGCTGAGGTTCCTTCTGGTCTCACAAATCCGTTACGTCTTCTGTCCGGTCCGCCAATGCGACGCCTGTCCTCCGTGCCGTGTCCCATGTTCCTGTTCGATCAGTTTCACCGCAGTTCAGCAAGACATCGATGAAGAAAATTTTTCAGAAGATTGTAAAAATTTGCATGTGTAAAGATGTTTTTTGGCTATGAGGCAGATTTTATCTTTCCTATGAATTCTAGAATATCTCTCAAATTTCTAAATTATTCTGTCTTTCCTATCATCTGTGATACCTAGTTGGGGTCTAAGCCTCCAGGTTTTCCGGGGTTTCCCCGTGAAGGCCAGTTCCTGAATAGGTAGACCTGATTAACAACTATATAAGTCCATCTTCCCTGGTTGTGTACGTGGGATGCGGGTATGCCCCAGTACACGTGAAAGCAACAACTAGGTATCTAGGTAACGAAGATCGGTGTTACCTATATCAAATCTCTTTCAATTCTTGTAATCAAAAAATCTTACTAACTTCTTAAAATTTATAGGAACGTATGTTCCACAAATTCTAACGAGTTAGCTAAGCCAATAGTTAGCTCGCAAAGTGGATACATATCAACCTGACCATCATTTTGCAGGTCAATGCTCAAGCATGTGCAGTGCGAGCTGTTACTGATTTGTTTGACTGATGGAGCTGCTAATTGCTACACCACCTCCTGCACTCCCCTGACTTAAGCCCTCGTAAGTTCAACTCGATTCCTAAACTGAATAGACCGCGCCGCTCCAACTGTCAACACAACTGGCACAGCTATGAGTATCCTACGACTTCCACATCGCTGGCAACGGGTTATGCAAAATGCTGGTGACTACTTTGAAGGTCAGTAAAACTTTGAAACGCGTATATATTTTGTACGAGCTGTAAATAAATAGTTGCCCCTATTAAAGTTCCAACCCTCATATATACTGAAGGACGTTGATTATTTGCGTGTTGCTATTTGCTTGCGACGCAGCTTTGTGAATACAAAAAGCTAAGTATTGTCATTTATCTTTTGTAATAAACTCCATTAATACAATTTGCATTCTCTAGCGATCTGAGAAAGCAGGTTTCCTAGGCAACCTATATTAGACAAGTGGGCAGAACACAATAGAGACTGCTGACGAAATAAGGCTAGAGTATTGCGGGGCTATAACTAAGCATAATATCAACAATGAAGAAAGGTAACCTCTCCGTTTCTTAAGAGAAGACACAGAAATAGTGATGTTTATCTACTGACAAGGGAAACGCTACTGTTCTTTGCCTGCATCATCTTATTTTGGCAAGAAGACGGATTTACTGCAAGACTCAACGTATCGTCGTCTTCAGAAGGATCCAGCGGATGCAGTACAACGGAAGACATCCACGTTCCTCTCATCCAGCCAGTTTCCTGAACATCTTGAAAAGACTTTAGAGTACAAGCGCCAGTCCCTACAAGACTCCCCCCCGGGGGTTCACAACTCTTTTGTGGATACATGCGTGGCGAGCACGGGGCCCTGAGACATTGCAGCCTTCCTACTTTCCAGGGCTGCATTTCCTTTCCCTTTTCCTCCTTTCCCCTCCTTGCTCCTTCCCCGTCGCCCTCTCCTCTCCCTCTCTTGGTGTCCTTGCTTATGTTGGCCACTGCTATCCTCCTGGTTCTGTTGGTTTTGCAGTTTAGCTTTGTTGCGTAATCACGTCCTCCTTTTGGCACTCCCTGGTCCACCTTTGGGGTTTGACCTCCATTACTAAATTTCTCTTCTGTAGTGTGAGCCATTTGGGGAAGAGCACCTTACCTAGTGTCTCCAACGTGTGCCCTCCTAGTTCATTCCACCTTTTCTTTCACGTTGTTGTCTGGTGCTAGGGTGCATAGCCAGCACAGTAGCCAGCCCGTGTGGTGGGGTCGCTATGTACCCTTTTGGTTCAGCCCCCTGAACACACAGGGATCACACTTCTGATACCTGAGCTCTGACCTCCTCATGCAAGCCTTGGAGTGGTTGCTCGTCATCATGGAGCATCGGAAGTCCCGGCAATGGCCGCCGTGCCAGACGGCCCTTGCTGTGGCTGGGTGGCGCCCGTGAGGAGAGCCCCTGATCGGAGTGGGTGGTATTAGGGCGGACGCTATGCAGATGAAACGCAAACGGGTCCAGAACTCTGGCCGTTCTTCTGCGGCCGTCTCTCTGCGTGGAACTGATTCTTCGAGTGCTGCTTCTCTTGCCCCTTCGGCCTTCCCTTCCATGGCTACCCCCTGGGAAGAGGGCCAGGCCCGGCGGCCAGGGGCGAAACCTTTCCCCCGTTATCTGGTTTGCACCAGGACTGATGGGGATACTTTCACCAATACCAAACCTTTATTCTTTGTGGAACACATTGAAGACGAGTTTGGCGAAGTGGACTCCCTGAGCAAGATGCGGTTGGGTTCATTGCTGATCAAAACTGCTTCAGCTGTCCAATCTGCAGCCCTTCGTGCCTGTACCCATCTTCGCAAAATTCCTGTGTCCATTACCCCCAACCAGTCTCTAAATATGGTTCAAGGTGTGATTTTTTACAGGGACCTCATCCTTCAAACTGATGAGGAACTTCGGGACAATCTCGCACGGCGGCGTGTTCACTTTGTTCGGCGTGTTCAGAAGGGTCCTAAGGACAATCGCGTTGATACTGGTGCCTTTATCCTGGCCTTTGGATATCGATGTGATGTGAAGCCGTACATCCCACCTCCTATGAGGTGTTTTAAGTGCTTGCGTTTTGGACACATGTCTTCCCGCTGTTCACAGGCCCCTCTCTGGTGACTGTGGACGTCCACTCCATGAGGGGAGTCCCTGTGTTCCCTCTCCTGTGTGTGTTACTTGTCATGACAATCATTCTCCACGTTCACGAGATTGCCCCGTATAGAAGAAGGAAAAGAAGATACAGGAGTATAATTCCCTTGATCATTTAACCTACACAGAGGCCCATAAGAAGTATACACGTCTTCACCCTGTGTCCATGACATCTAGTTATGCTTCGGTTACATCTTCACCCCTTCCTCCCCCTTCCTTACCCCTATCCCGGACCCCTCTCCTCCCCCCTCCCCTGTGGCTCCCACATCTTCTCCTCTGGGAGCTGCTCCCCCTCCCCAGCCGGAGAAGTGTCCCACTCCTTCGGCGTCTGCCGGTCAAGGGCGCCTCTCCCGTGATGCCCCTTCCCGGCACCTTCCAGGCCAAAGGTCTGCTGCCGCGCGACGACCGCGAGGGTCGCGGTCTGTCGGCCCCCAGGTCGCCCGGTCTCTTTCTGTTCCTGATCTTGCTGCAGCTGGCTCCTTTATGCCACACAGCCCTCCTCGATCTCAGCCTGAAAAGAAGAAGAAACATAAGTCCCGGGACAAAGAGCCTCTGGTGTCACCAGAAGTCCCATCCCCGGTTTCACAACCGGACTATGACCTGTCGTTCATGGATGTCGCCCCCTCCTTGTCCGTGATGGGTGTTGACCCGGCGGTATGACTGGCTTCAGCGTGTTCAGCCCCCATTTAAATCATCGTTCTGTGGTTATCCAATGGAATTGTAATGGATACTATCGTCACCTTCCGGAATTGAAATCCCTTATATCGTCTTACTCTGCAGCTTGTGTGGTTCTACAGGAATCTCATTTTACTGATGCTCAATCACCGACCCTCCGTGGGTTCCGTGTTTTCTGTCGAAATCGGGTCGGACCACTGCGGGCTTCTGGTGGCGTTTGTACGTTGGTCCGTACAGCCATTGCTAGCACGTGGATTCCTCTTCAAACTACATTGGAAGTGGTTGCTGTTAGGGTCCACCTGGACTCTGAGGTCACGGTTTGCAATCTTTATCTCCCTCCTGATAGGACTCTTACACCTGCTGCCTTAACTGCCCTTCTTCAGCAACTTCCTCCTCCTGTCCTCCTCCTTGGGAATTTTAATGCTCATCATCCCTTGTGGGGCAGTGCCTTTCCATCTAGACGAGGTCTTCTCATTGACCAGTTTATTGCTGACCACAACTTGTGCATTCTTAATGATGGCTCCCCTACTCCTTTCAGTGCCGGTCATGGTACCTTTTCTGCCATTGATCTTTCTCTTTCTTCTCCCCCTCTCCTCCCTTCATTACACTGGTCGCCACACGACGACCTTTGTGATAGTGATCATTTCCCGTTGATTCTCTCTCTCCCTTCCCGCTCCCTGATGGACAAACCTGTCCAGAACTCTGGCCGTTCTTCTGCGGCCGTCTCTCTGCGTGGAACTGATTCTTCGAGTGCTGCTTCTCTTGCCCCTTCGGCCTTCCCTTCCATGGCTACCCCCTGGGAAGAGGGCCAGGCCCGGCGGCCAGGGGCGAAACCTTTCCCCCGTTATCTGGTTTGCACCAGGACTGATGGGGATACTTTCACCAATACCAAACCTTTATTCTTTGTGGAACACATTGAAGACGAGTTTGGCGAAGTGGACTCCCTGAGCAAGATGCGGTCGGGTTCGTTGCTAATCAAAACTGCTTCAGCTGTCCAATCTGCAGCCCTTCGTGCCTGTACCCATCTTCGTTGGTCTTTCCAACTCGCCGATTGGCCTCTATACACTGCACTGGTCATGTTTTCTCCCTCTTTGTCAGGTTGTATTGATGACGTCCTACGTGACGTGTCTGACGCGATTGTTCGCGCTGCTAGCTTGGCTGTCCCGCGCTCATCTGGAACATTTCGCCGCCGGCAAGTCCCGTGGTGGAATACGGCCATTGCCATAGCCATCCGTGATAGCCAACGAGCTTTGCAAAACTTTAAGAGGCACCCATCCGTAGCCAGCCTAACTAACTTCAAACGCCTTCGCGCTAAAGCCCATTATTTAATCAAACAGAGCAAGCGGATATGTTGGGAACGATTTGTTTCTTCCCTCAGTTCCACTGTCCCTCTGTCACGGGTATGGGCTATACTTCGCTCTCTCCAAGGTTGCCATCGGCAGTCCACCCTCCCAGGCCTTCATCTCCCAGATGGCTTTTGTATGGACCCGTTAGTTCTTGCAGAACATCTTGTGACCCATTTTGCTGTGGCATCAGCATCAACCTCCTATCCGGCTGCTTTTCTTCACCAGAAACAGCGGGCCGAAGCTTCCACCTTATGTTTTACCCCTTGTGAGTCAGAATCTTACAACGAACCTTTTACTGAATGGGAATTTCTTTCTGCTCTATCTTCTGCTCATATGGCCCCTGGCCCACACTCCATTCATAACCAACTGCTCCAACATCTCAGTGCTCCACAACGGAAACATCTTCTTCAGGTCCTTCCTGTCCTTAAGCCTGGTAAGAACCCCCATTTGTTGACAGCTATCGGCCAATTACTCTGACCAATGTTGTTTGTAAGTTACTTGAATGGATAGTAGCCCGTTGGCTCAATTGGGTCCTCGAATCTCGGATCTATTGTCCCCTTCCAGTGTGGCTTCCGAGAGGGACGGTCTCCAATCGATCATTTACTTCGCTTGGAATCTGCAGTTCGGCAGGCTTTTTCCCAGCGCCGCCATTTGGTTGCAGTATTTTTTGACCTTTGTAAGGCCTATGACACAGCCTAGTGCCATCACATCTTACTTACCCTTCATCAGTGGGGTCTTTGGGCCCACTCCCGATTTTTATCCGCCAGTTCCTGTTCCATCAGTCATTCAGAGTTCGGGTTGGTACAGTTTTTAGTTCTCCACGGGCCCAGGAGACGGGCATCCCACAGGGTTCTGTCTTGAGTGTCCTTCTTTTCCTCATTGCTATCAATTGACTTGTGGCCTCTGCCGGTCCTTTCATCACCCCTGCCCTGCATTTTGGTTAGTTCCTCTTCGATGGCCTCTGCAGAGCAGCATCTCCAGGGAGCTATACGGCGTGCCTCTGCATGGACCCTCTCACATGGGTTTCAATTCTCTCCTCTAAAATCGCGGGTGGTCCACTTCTGTCGCCGTACTACGATCCACCCTGATCCCAAGCTCTATCTCGACGCACAACGATTGCCTGTGGTCCCATAGTTTCGTTTCCTGGGTCTTCTTTTCGACAACAAGCTCACTTGACTGCCCCATATCAGACTTCTGATGGTAGGATGTCTCCGTAAACTCACTGTCCTTCGCTTCCTTGCCCACTCCTCTTGCCTCCTTCTCCGCCTTTATCGTGCTCTAGTTCTGTCTCGCTTGGACTATGGTTGTCAAGTTTATGGTTCAGCTGCTCCTTCCACACTGCACGTGCTGGATCCAGTCCACCATCGTGGTATCCGTTTGGCCACCGGTGCCTTCCCTACTAGCTTTGTTGATAGTCTTCTGGTTGAAGCTGGGATCCCCTCCCCCCCCCCCCCCCTCTTCCTGTACGGCGGTCCCAGCTTCTGGTGTCTTATGCACTCGCTATCCACTCATCCACTCATCCTTCCTATTCTATCCTGTTCGCAGACCATGGACGTCGCCCACCCGATTCCCGCCCTTGGGCGGGTTTACCGGTGGGGCTCCACCTTGTGTCTCTTTGCCGTGATTTTCAGCTTCCTTCTTTGTCCTGTCTTCCTCGCTCCCTCCCCTCCACCCCCCCCCCCCACCCCTTGGTTAGTTCCTCGGCCTCGAATTCGGATGAATCTCCGCCGAGGTCCGAAAGATTCCATCCCCCCGTGGTGTTCCGTTCCTTTTGCCGCCGAATTTTATGGGAATTTCTGGATGCTGTTGTTTTTTACACTGATGGCTCTAAATTTGCTGATCACGTGGGGTATGCCTTCACGTCCTATGTTGGAAAGGAAAATCATCTGCTGCCACCTACATGTGGGGTGTTTACTGCTGAATTGATGGCAATTTCCCAGGCCCTTACCTTTATTAAACAGTCCCAACACAACCGCGTTTTGTTATGTAAAGACTCAATGAGTGGCCTTCTGGCTATTGACCGGTGGTTTTCGGGCCATCCCTTGGTATCTGCCATCCATAACCATCTCGCTGATATTCACCGTGCTGCTTGTTCCATTGACTTCCTTTGGGTCCCTGGCGATGTGGGTATCCCGAGTAATGAGCTCGCTGATCGTTTGGCTGGGGGAGCAGTCACTTACCCCCCGTTTTCTGTAACCCCTACTGTAGCGGATTTACGGCTTCACATCAAATCCCACTTCGCACAATCATGGGCCAACTCTTGGGAGGCTACTTCCCTGTCTAATAAACTTCGTGCGATTAAGGTGACACCCGGCCCGTGGCGTTCTTCCTTTCGCCTTTCCTGAAAGGACTCGACCACACTGTGTCGTCTCTGCATTGGCCATACCAGGCTGACCCATGGTTTTCTTTTGCGTGATGAGCCACCCCCACTTTGTAGTTGTGGAGCCTTCCAGTCAGTAGCCCACATTTTGGTTGAATGCCCCCTTCTTTTGGCTCTGCGTGCTAAGTATAGACTCCCCAACACTTTACCTTTGATGTTGGCTGACGATTCCCGGATGGTCTCTCTGGTTCTCGGTTTCCTCCGGGAAAGTGGTTTTTATTCTCAGTTTTAAGGTTTTAATCTCTCTCTGGTGTTGGGGCAAGGCGGTGAGTGTTGGGGTATCTCCCACTGTAAGCTGTGTTTGGAGATTCCCGATTCACCTCCCCGACCGAGATCCTCTTTTCTTCCCCTTTTACTCTGTTTTTACCCTTTTTTTAAAGGATTGGTTAGTCTCCTTTTCCCATACGTACTTCTCCATTCTCGCGGTTGCACTTTTTAAGTCGCAGGTGGTCTTGCCTCTGCTGCTTCAGCATAGCGTTGGGTTCGTTTTCTTGCTGACTTCCCTCATTTTGTTTTTACCATTGACAACATGACTGCCCTTTTACATTTTTAGCTTTTTCCCTTTTATTGTTCGGACTTTCCTGAGACGTCACACTAGCGGAATGGACCATATTTGAAACAAGGGACTGATGACCTTGCTGTTTGGTCCCTTATACCCCAAACAACCAACCATCCAACACAACTTCACGGGCTGCCTAAGATCCGTAAGGGAGGGGTTCCACTTCGCCCCATTGTGAGCAGTATAGGAGCCCCGACATGTTATATAGCAAAATGTGACTTCTCTTCCGAGCCATTTGGTAGGAAAATGTGAACATCATATTCGAAACTCAGAAGATTTTACACAACAACTGAAGACGTTGCGTTTCGAACCAGCTAGCATACTAGTGAGCTAAGATGTGGCCTCTTTGTGCGCACTAGTGCCTCAAATGTTCAAATGTGTTATCGTAAGGACAAGCACACACACCCATGCCCGAGGCAGGACTCCTCCGCCGGGATCAGCCGCACAGTCCATGACTGCAGCGCCTTAGACCTTAGACTAGTATCTCCAGTGGTTTCATTATAGGAACTAAGTTGGAGGAGGACATCTTACAGCTGTTCAAACATGTGCTTACCTCGGCTTACTTTTCATTTAATGATCAATATTTTGAGCAAACTGAAGATGTTGCTGGGGATAACCTTTGTCTCCCGTCGTAGCTAACTGTTTTTATGGAAGATTTCGAGGAAAAAGCACGTCAATCAGCGGCGTTGCAACCTAAATATTTCTGGAGGTATGTGGACGACACCTTTATAGTTTGGTCACACGGAGCAGCAACGCTTCGTGCGTTCCTGGAACACCTTAAATCCCTCTATGCGAGCATTTGTTTCACCACGGAGATGAACTGAGACCTCTTGTTCTTAGAGGTCTTGTTCGGCAGAAAAGAAGACGGTTCCTGGGTCACAGTGTGTTTCGTAAACCAGCACACACTGACCTATGTCTACGAGCTACGAGCTGCCATCACCCATCTCAGCGCAATGGAGGATTAGGGACTATCGTTCACAAGTTTAGAATCATCTCAAATTCAGGGAGCTTACCAGCAGAGGTTAGCTATCTTCGCTCTGTGTTCTGATAAACAGATCCGTAATGTACTTCAAGCTGCAAGCACTAAAGCTCAAGAACAGCCAGAAGAAACGGAGAACTCCATGAGGGTGATTTTTCTACCCCATACTGATGGCGTGTCCTTTAAGATTAACAAGCTGTTCAAGAAACGTCAAATAAAATGTGTCTCCCGCCCTCCAGCGCGAGTGCAAACTATGCTGGGTTCTGTTAAGGACAGCCTAGGTCTAAGAGGACCAGCGATATATAAAATCCCGTGCCAGTGTGGGAAACCATACATTGGCCAGATACGTCGCACTATTAAGGACAGATGTGCTGAACATAGACGTCACACCAGATTGGGTCAGCCAGAAAAGTCTGCTGTGGTTGAACACTGTGTTGATACACGACACACTATGAACTACGGAGGGATAAAGATCCTTTCGTTCGTCTCAACCTACTGGAACCCCATTATTAAAGAAGCAGTTGCAATACATATAAGTAACGACCTGATTAACAGAGATACGGGATTTCAACTCAGCAAGGCATGAGAACCGGCATTGGCGGTATTGAGGCATCATCGACAGCAGACGAACGAATCATCGGAGTCCACACACTTACGCTGGGGTCCAACACACTGCCCGCGTGAACGCTGGACCGCGATTTGCGGCGCCCTTTTCCCGCGTCGCGCGTGCAAAGAACGTGGCGCTTCTCTCCGAGAGGGGGCTCCAGATGTCGCAGAACTATGTTTCGTCTACAATGACGTTACAGCACGCCCCATGGCGCCTGCGCTTTTCTCGTGAGTCCTCCTGTATATCGGCGAGCCACTGTAGCAACACGTCACTAAGCACCTGATGACGACGAGTAGCTCTCTCGCTGAAATATTGTACAGCTTCCACAAAATTTTCCGACACGACGCCCGTGAACCAGAGAAGCAAGTCCAATGCTCGATTCGAGAGAGATCTGGTGATCGAGCAGGCCAAAGCAATATGTCGACACTCTATAGAGCGCAAGTGAGACCGATACAGAATGATAATGACATCGCCACAATAATACGTAATCCCGATGACTGGAACACAATAAATAGCGTAGCCGATATTGTATCGAACACACTGCACGAAGAATACGAGCGCTAAAACCCATATGGAAGGAGCCGTAGACAAGCACAAACAACACAACAGACCACATGGGAGGACACAAACACGACCACAAATTCCGACACGGAGGAAGGAACACTTAAGTGAACATGACTCAGAAGGGATCAACATATAAGGGACCAAAACCAACAATGTATGACACTGCATGCCACAACTCAATCACAAACAACACAACAATCATAAAACAAATAAACACCGGCACCACATACTAAGACTGCAGTAATAAGGTAATGACGCTTAGGAGCAGAAGGCTCCAAGAACTTTTATTCCGAGGCTCCTCCTCCCCAATGGCATCCTGCATAGTGTTTAAAGTACACTGCACACAAGCTGTAATGCACTTCTCGTCTTATTGTGTGCAGACGGAAGTATATTCTCTTCTCTGTTCAAGGCTATAATCAATGAATTTCATATATCTGAATGTATTAAGTTATTAAAGGAATAATGCATTCAAATAGCGATGAACTATATTCTATTTCAACTAACAAGTTACAAACATAAGTGTATTTCTCATGTGAAGCTAAAATTCATGTATTCCATACATGAAGTGCTCAATCAGCATTTACTCTGTATGATCTGTCTAAACATACATTAGCACAAACCATTTCAGATGAGAATAGTTCAAGGTTGTACCGAGACCTTTTCATCTGAAATAGAAATAGGCCATTTATAACTGACATGCTACTTTGACTATATTACTCATCCAAATACAGCATATCACTTCCCTCTATATATTACAAATTATTCTTGTGTTACATTTTCGTTTTTTTTTTAATTTTTCTTTCACATTTGCATTGTATAAATTATATTCTCATCAAGTAGGTAGTAACAAATTATATGGAATCATTTTAACAATTGTTAAGCACTCAATTCACTGTGACCTCGGAGAAATCTTTACATATTACACTCCTGGAAATGGAAAAAAGAACACATTGACACCGGCGTTTCAGACCCACCACACTTGCTCCGGACACTGCAAGAGGGCTGTACAAGCAATGATCACACGCACGGCACAGCGGACACACCAGGAACCGCGGTGTTGGCCGTCGAATGGCGCTAGCTGCGCAGCATTTGTGCACCGCCGCCGTCAGTGTCAGCCAGTTTGCCGTGGCATACGGAGCTCCATCGCAGTCTTTAACACTGGTAGCATGCCGCGACAGCGTGGGCGTGAACCGTATGTGCAGCTGACGGACTTTGAGCGAGGGCGTATAGTGGGCATGCGGGAGGCCGGGTGGACGTACCGCCGAATTGCTCAACACGTGGGGCGTGAGGTCTCCACAGTACATCGATGTTGTCGCCAGTGGTCGGCGGAAGGTGCACGTGCCCGTCGACCTGGGACCGGACCGCAGCGACGCACGGATGCACGCCAAGACCGTAGGATCCTACGCAGTGCCGTAGGGGACCGCACCGGCACTTCCCAGCAAATTAGGGACACTGTTGCTCCTGGGGTATCGGCGAGGACCATTCGCAACCGTCTCCATGAAGCTGGGCTACGGTCCCGCACACCGTTAGGCCGTCTTCCGCTCACGCCCCAACATCGTGCAGCCCGCCTCCAGTGGTGTCGCGACAGGCGTGAATGGAGGGACGAATGGAGACGTATCGTCTTCAGCGATGAGAGTCGCTTCTGCCTTGGTGCCAATGATGGTCGTATGCGTGTTTGGTGCCGTGCAGGTGAGCGCCACAATCAGGACTGCATACGACCGCGGCACACAGGGCCAACACCCGGCATCATGGTGTGGGGAGCGATCTCCTACACTGGCCGTACACCACTGCTGATCGTCGAGGGGACACTGAATAGTGCACGGTACATCCAAACCGTCATCGAACCCATCGTTCTACCATTCCTAGACTGGCAAGGGAACTTGCTGTTCCAACAGGACAATACACGTCCGCATGTATCCCGTGCCACCCAACGTGCTCTAGAAGGTCTAAGTCAACTACCCTGGCCAGCAAGATCTCCGGATCTGTCCCCCATTGAGCATGTTTGGGACTGGATGAAGCGTCGTCTCACGCGGTCTGCACGTCCAGCACGAACGCTGGTCCAACTGAGGCGCCAGGTGGAAATGGCATGGCAAGCCGTTCCACAGGACTACATCCAGCATCTCTACGATCGTCTCCATGGGAGAATAGCAGCCTGCATTGCTGCGAAAGGTGGATATACACTGTACTAGTGCCGACATTGTGCATGCTCTGTTGCCTGTGTCTATGTGCCTGTGGTTCTGTCAGTGTGATCATGTGATGTATCTGACCCCAGGAATGTGTCAATAAAGTTTCCCCTTCCTGGGACAATGAATTCACGGTGTTCTTATTTCAATTTCCAGGAGTGTATATTCTTTATATTATTTTTAAAAAAAGCATTAACAATTGTATACCAATAAGACTGTAACAATGAGAAGCCTTTGCCATTAGATTCAGAAGCATCCGACCCACCTTACATTTCAAGGCGGTGGGTTACTCTGTACTGTTAATGAAATAAATAAATATATAATAAATAAATCTGTAGAGCATGTCGGGTTAGATGGGTGAGCGTTTATATAATAAATAAATCTGTAGAGCATGTCGGGTTAATTGGGCGAGCGTTATTTTGTTGGAAAACACCCCTGGAATGCTGCTCATGAACGGTAGCCTAACAGGTCGAATCACCAGATCGCCGTACAAATTTGTAGTCAGAGAATGTTAGAGTGCTCCTGTTGTCATACAAAACCGCACCCCACACCATTATTCCAGGTTCAGGTCCTGTGTGTCTAGCACCTACGAAATCGCAAAAGGTGGTTCAATAATGGTTCAAATGGCTCTGAGCAATATGGGACAACATATGAGGTCACCAGTTCCCTAGAACTTACAAGGGAATGGTCACACTTGTCATGCCGAAACATGTATTGCTTTTTTTAGCACTGTTATTTAACTGTGCAAAAGGTCCGTATGCAAAATTGTAGCTGCTGACATGAACTGGAAGTCACCTAAAAAAAATCACGAACATGGCTGTGTTTCCTGCTTGGCGCTTGCTGTGACCGCTGGCCACCCCTGGAAATGGCGAGTCGCGAGCGTTGTGCGTATGGTCGGGAAGTGCGGCGTTCACTAAAGAGGAATATCGCTGCACGGTTTTGGTGGAAAGGGGAAACTCCTTTTAATTTCTGGCACCTGTTTCGAAACATACCGTCCTGAAACTGGTTAGAGATGTGAAAGATGTTCTGTGCATGTTCATCTATACTCCGTAAGCCACTTTACGGTGAACATTCAATCTCCCGTCACAGGTGATAGCGAACCCTGTAAATGTTTTGCTGCTTGCCATGGAGATATACCACAGACGCCAAATGAAGCAATCAACAGAAAGCACGCTTGAAGACTATGTGTTGTGCGACATGGTTGTTAAACTTCTAGACGAGCATGTAAATGGCGCATACATGTGGCTAGAAACAACTGAAACACTCGATATTGCAGACTGTCAATCTACAGACGGCGAAGACACCGACGAAAGTTGCACTCATGAAGACTCTTCGAGTGATAGTGCCACGTACCATCATCAATTATCTCCAAAAGTAACACCAGCAACTACAATTATCTTATCAGACAAAGAAAAAGCGGTGACGTATTGGTTTAACGAAAGTAGTAAGAAACGCCTACGTGTCAGTACTGTTTTCCGTTCTGAACGTGAATTGTATAGATGGAAAAAGGAAGTTGCTGGACGACTTAAGAGTCGACTGGAAATTGCGACGGAGATAAATGCGCCACTTTTTGAGCTATTTACCGATGCCAGACAACAGTCATTTAGTGTCAGCAATACAACTTTGCATGATTGGGCGTTAGAGATTTTCAACGCGATAGGCGCTAAAGAATTTACAGCTTCTCAAAGTTGGATTAGTCGCTTCAAAAGATCACATAAAATTGTGGCAAGAAAAATAAAATTTGTATCGAGAAACAGGTCGTAAAATGAAGTGGCACAAATCGACATGATAGAAGCTTTTCTCACGAATGTAAAAAATAAGATCGCTAGTTTTAGTGAATCGGACGTGTACAATGCAGATCAGTCAGGTTTTCAAAAAGAAATGCGTGCGAAAAGAACACTGTCATTCAAAGGGGAAAAACATATTGAGGCGATTGCGCAGTCCACGACTGCATTCACCCATTCATACACTATAATGCCCATAATTAGTCTGGATGGTTCAAAAAAATGTTTCAAATGGCTCTGAGCACTATGGGACTTAACTACTGTGGTCATCAGTCCCCTAGAACTTAGAACTACTTAAACCTAACTAACCTAAGGACATCACACACATCCATGCCCGAGGCAGGATTCGAACCTGCGACCGTAGCAGTCGCGCGGTTCCGGACTTCGCGCCTAGAACCGCTAGACCACCGCAGCCGGCCTGGATGGTTCATTGCTGCCTAAACTATATGTGTGTCTCCGGGAACCAACTGGACTTTTTGGACCACGTGTCAAAAGAACAACGTTCTACGCAAACAATCTTGTGGTAGACGTATCGAAGTCTGGAAAAATGGGAAATGAAAACGTTACACTTTTCATGTGTCATGCTTTTCTTCCGTTCTGCGGGAACAAATCTCTCCTAGATTCGTGGTCAGGTCATAAAAGGGCTGATTCATTAAAAGCTGTATTTCGAGCCCACCCTGACAAAGAAGTAGAGATACTTCAGATTCCACCCGGCACGACGAACGTAATTCAACCTTTAGACAGAGAATTTTTCCGCCAGTGGAAGGCATTTTACAGAAAACGAACAGAGAAAATTATTGTGTGCAGATCACTGCAATTTCCTGTCTATCACCGTGACAATATTCTCAAGCTGCAATCAGTAGTACATTATCAATTTTCCTCCCCACGGTTTCAGAATTTTATTAAATATGCGTGGCACTCCTCGAAATATACTGATACTAGGTCTGATTCATTCTTAACACCAGCCCAACTTTGTCTACGGACATCTGACAACGTCTGTGATTCGCAGGGCTGTCATATGTCGTCTTTGCTTGTATGTTCTTGGTGCACAAAATTGCTATGCTTTGAACATTGTATCAATATTTCGCATTTTTGCGGTAATTACAAGAAATAAAATTTGGACGTGTTCTAAACCGTATATTTATTTGTGTCTATTTCATAGCTATTTGGAAAGAATGTTGTAGATAACATATCAGCCATATTTGTCAATGAATGTTTAATTATCATACGATTGCTTTCACTGGGAGAATCAGCTCTCTCACTGCTGTGACAAGAGAGCGGCGCGTAGCTAACGCCACCTTGTCCCTAGGTGGCGTTGGTATAACGTAGCGAGAGAGGTCAGGGTTGTACAAGAGGCAGTTATAAGCGCGGAAACCATGCGACAATAATGTATTACTTCATAAAATTGTTTACAGACTTCCAGGTCATGTCAGCAGCTAAAATTCTACATACAGACTTCTTGGAATGTTAACTCACAGTGGTAAAAAAACCAATACAGGTTTCGACATGACAAGTCTGACCATTCCCTTGTTAGAACTACTTAAACCTAACTAACCTAAGGACATCACACACATCCATGCCCGAGGCAGGATCCGAACCTGCGACCGTAGCGGTCGCGCAGTTCCAGACTGAAGCGTCTAGACCGCTCGGCCACATCGGCCGGCTCAAACGGTGGTGATTTGAGGTTAGTGGAAAGTACGTTGCAGGGCGTCAGGCTCGGAGCTGTCCTGGAAATAAGAGAGTTGTAAAAGTTCGTTGAGCCACAGTGGTGGCAACTGCTGCTCGAATTGCTGCTGCAGATGCGGTATAATGCGTCAGAGCCACACGCCGAACACGATGGTCTTTTGGCCGTTCGGAGTCCGGTCTTTTCGCGACTATACATTCTTGTGACCACCGCTGCCAGCAATACATTCCTGCAGTATCGCAGAAGGAACAACCAGCTTCTCGTAACGTTATTACATGACCTCATTCAAACTCAGTGAGCCGTCGATGATACCGTCTTTGTCACCTTGAAGGCATTCTTGGCTAACATCAATTCACCACGCCCAATCTCAAAGGTAACGAACGCTTACGACTGTTACTGAGAGTATTTAATGCAATTCTAATATGCATCCATTAACGCCACTCTTATGCGATTGGCGTGAAATTTGAGGAGACATCATCTTTTAGACGTAAAAACGCACCTGCCAACTTTCGTTTATGTCGTACAACTCATTCTTTTCTTCCGTCAATGTATGTGACTTCGCTAATATGCGCTGAAAATGTGCCCCTTCTGTACAAAATATTGACCCAGAAATAATTACTAACGTTATGTGATTGCCTAGTGACGTAAATATTCAAAAGTAAGCAGATGCTTTCTTTGCGCCACGTGACAGAAATGCGGTCATGAAAAAAAAAAAAAGTTTGAATTATTTTAAGATCGCTGTTGCACATGGTACCGACCTAGCACGACTGTGAAGTGTGGATGTGACATCCCTTATATGCAGATCATGTGTAGTGAGCGTGTAAGACCTGACACTGTAAGCCCAACGCATATTCATAATAAAACATTTAATGTAACAGTCGCACCGAACAAGACCTTGAACAGATTGAATAAAAAAATCGACCAACCAGTGGCAACTGGTTGGCTGATTTTTTAAAAATTTGTTCTGGATTACACAGTTTCTGTTTCGCAGCCATGTTTAAGATTTTTGATAACCTCTAACAGGAAGTCTAGTAGTCCTGGTAATGCTGACTTACTTTACATGCTGTACAGGCATGAAAAGAATTTAAAATATTCCTACTGTTAGCAGTTGCTTTCACTTTGACTTATAAGTACGTTGAGGGAAGAATTCACTGCAAATTTCATTCTCAAATGAAAGGCTGTCGGAAGAATGTATATAAGGGCACATGTGTCACCCAGGTATTGTGTTGTGTTCACAAATGAGTGTGAAAGGAAAATAAAGATGCTTTAATGAATTTTCTGATTATTAATACGCAAATCAATGGCCAATGACCAAAACTGAATTTTCAATTCTCCTTTGATGGGCTGCGTGCTGTGCAATCCACGATTAATGAAAATCAGAACAAAAATGAAACTCAATACAAATCATACTGTAACCTCCCAACAGTTAAATTATCTCCGCAACCTCGCAATAATAATGTGACTAACCCCTCAATAAAATTGTGACTCATATATAACGTTTCAATAATTAACTGACTGTGAATCTAAACTGGTAAATCTGGACGTCAGCAATGCTGCGTCATGGCCCTGAAAAGTCATTGTGAATAAACTGAAAATTCTCATCTCAGTTATGTCGCCAGATAACGCGTAGATGTCTGCTCACATGAGAAATTTTTCTGGCACAGCCCTGTGCAATGCTGGCCACTAGATTTGTTATGTATAAAAAGAAACAAGTGATGTTTCTTTACGATAATCGGGATGACCATGGATAGGAGAAATTAGTAAAATCTTTAAATTCAGAAGATTGATTGTCAAAAGTTATTTTTATAAGAAAGATTATTATGAAAAGATTTTTTACAGAACATTTACATGGGACTTGATATATCAATAGTACAAAATCAGTTGTTGCAAATTACATATGCGCGCGGCTATAAATAGTAATTTTTGGTTTTTCCTACAATCTACATCTACATGATTACTCTGCAATTCACATTTAAGTGCTTGGCAGAGAGTTTATCGAACCACAATCATACTATCTGTCTACCATTCCACTAACGAACAGCGCGCGGGAAAAACGAACACCTAAACCTTTCTGTTCGAGCTCTGATTTCTCTTATTTTATTTTGATGATCATTCCTACCTATGTAGGTTGGGCTCAACAAAATATTTTCGCATTCGGAAGAGAAAGTTGATGACTGAAATTTCGTAAATAGATCTCGCCGCGATGAAAAACGTCTTTAATGACTTCCATCCCAACTCGCGTATCATATCTGCCACGCTCTCTCCCCTATTACGTGATAATACAAAACGAGCTGCCCTTTTTTGTACCCTTTCGATGTCCTCCGTCAATCCCGCCTGGTAAGGATCCCACACCGCACAGCAAAATTCTAACAGAGGACGAACGAGTGTAGTGTAAGCTGTCTCTTTAGTGGACTTGTTGCATCTTTTAAGTGTCCTGCCAATGAAACGCAACCTTTGGCTCGCCTTCCCCACAATATTGTCTTTGTGGTCTTTCCAACTCAAGTTGTTCCTAATTTTTACACCCAGGTACTTAGTTGAATTGACAGCCTTGAGAATTGTACTATTTATCGAGTAATCGAATTCCAACGGATTTCTTTTGGAACTCATGTGGATCACCTCACACTTTTCGTTATTTAGCGTAAACTGCCACCTGCCACACCATACAGCAATCTTTTCTAAATCGCTTTGCAACTGATACTGGTCTTCAGATGACCTTACTAGACGGTAAATTACAGCATCATCTGCGAACAACCTACAGGGTGTTTCAAAAATGACCGGTATATTTGAAACGGCAATAAAAACTAAACGAGCAGCGATAGAAATACACCGTTTGTTGCAATATGCTTGGGACAACAGTACATTTTCAGGCAGACAAACTTTCGAAATTACAGTAGTTACAATTTTCAACAACAGATGGCGCTGCGGTCTGGGAAACTCTATAGTACGATATTCTCCACATATCCACCATGCGTAGCAATAATATGGCGTAGTCTCTGAATGAAATTACCCGAAACCTTTGACAACGTGTCTGGCGGAATGGCTTCACATGCAGATGAGATGTACTGCTTCAGCTGTTCAATTGTTTCTGGATTCTGGCGGTACACCTGGTCTTTCAAGTGTCCCCACAGAAAGAAGTCACAGGGGTTCATGTCTGGCGAATAGGGAGGCCAATCCACGCCGCCTCCTGTATGTTTCGGATAGCCCAAAGCAATCACACGATCATCGAAATATTCATTCAGGAAATTAAAGACGTCGGCCGTGCGATGTGGCCGGGCACCATCTTGCATAAACCACGAGGTGTTCGCAGTGTCGTCTAAGGCAGTTTGTACCGCCACAAATTCACGAAGAATGTCCAGATAGCGTGATGCAGTAATCGTTTCGGATCTGAGAAATGGGCCAATGATTCCTTTGGAAGAAATGGCGGCCCAGACCAGTACTTTTTGAGGATGCAGGGACGATGGGACTGCAACATGGGGCTTTTCGGTTCCCCATATGCGCCAGTTCTGTTTATTGACGAAGCTGTCCAGGTAAAAATAAGCTTCGTCAGTAAACCAAATGCTGCCCACATGCATATCGCCGTCATCAATCCTGTGCACTATATCGTTAGCGAATGTCTCTCGTGCAGCAATGGTAGCGGCGCTGAGGGGTTGCCGCGTTTGAATTTTGTATGGATAGAGGTGTAAACTCTGGCGCATGAGGCGATACGTGGACATTGGCTTCATTTGGACCGCAGCTGCAACACGCCGAACGGAAACCCGAGGCCGCTGTTGGATCACCTGCTGCACTAGCTGAGCGTTGCCCTCTGTGGTTGCCGTACACGGTCGCCCTACCTTTCCAGCACGTTCATCCGTCACGTTCCCAGTCCGTTGAAATTTTTCAAACAGATCCTTTATTGTATCGCTTTTCGGTCCTTTGGTTACATTAAACCTCCGTTGAAAACTTCGTCTTGTTGCAACAACACTGTGTTCTAGGCGGTGGAATTCCCACACCAGAAAAATCCTCTGTTCTAAGGAATAAACCATGTTGTCTACAGCACACTTGCACGTTGTGAACAGCACACGCTTACAGCAGAAAGACGACGTACAGAATGGCGCACCCACAGACTGCGTTGTCTTCTATATCTTTCACATCACTTGCAGTGCCATCTGTTGTTGAAAATTGTAACTACTGTAATTTCGAAAGTTTGTCCGCCTGAAAATGTACTGTTGTCCCAAGCATATTGCAACAAACGGTGTATTTCTATCGCTGCTCGTTTAGGTTTTATTGCCGTTTCAAATATACTGCTCATTTTTGAAACACCCTGTAAGAGATTGTCACCCAGGTCACTTATATAGATCAGGAACAGCAGAGGTCCTAGGACGCTTCCCTGGGGAACGCCTGATGTCACTTCAGTTTTACTCGATGATTTGCCGTCTATTACTACGAACTGCGACCTTCCTGACAGGAAATCACGAATCCAGTCGCACAACTGAGACGATACCCCGTAGACCCGCAGCTTGATTAGATGTCGCTTGTGAGGAACGGTGTCAAAAGCTTTCCGGAAATCTAGAAATACGGAATCAATTTGAGATCCCCAGTCGATAGCGGCCATTACTTCGAGCGAATAAAGAGCTAGCTGCGTTGCACAAGAACGATGTTTTCTGAAACCATGCTGATTACGTATCAATAGATCGTTCCCTTCGAGGTGATTCATAATGTTTGAATACAGTATATGCTCCAAAACCCTACTGCAAACCGACGTCAATGATATAGGTCTGTAGTTCGATGGATTACTCCTACTACCCTTCTTAAACACTGGTGCGACCCGCGCAATTTTCCAATCTGTAGGTACAGATCTATCGGTGAGCGAGCGGTTGTGTATGATTGCTAAGTAGGGAGCTATTGTATCAGCGTAATCTGAAAGGAACCTAATCGGTATACAATCTGGAACTGAAGACTTGCCCGTATCAAGCGATTTGAGTTGCTTCGCAACCCCTAAGGTATCTACTTCTGAGAAATTCATGCTAGCCTTATACTACATCGTTCAGGCTCCGCCACCGCTCTCCACGACCGGCCCTAGCAACTCCATACAAGACACTAGCGCTCTCTGTGAGTTACACAAGTCGACAACTGCTCTCTAAGAGCGACCTGACCCAACCGCCCGACTGCTAGCTGCTGCTACTACTACTACTGCTGCTGCTGCCGACAATGCTCTTTGGTCTGCGATTCTATTGTAGCTTACATATCGCAAGCAGCGCATGAGCAATCCATCGAAATTACATCTGCTCGAGTGCACTAGCAATATATTCCTTAGTCATGGACCTCTTACAATACAAGCAATATTAAATTACTGGGAGCATGGAAAAGAGAAACACCAACGTTGTACCACGAGCACAGAACAGGATCTATCTCTCTGAACAACGGAAGTTGAGTCTGTACGTTACTTAAGCCAGACATGTAGACTTAATTGCAAACAAAATATTATACCAGGCAGCGAGAACATGCTGTGGTCTCACCAGAATTCTCGTAGAATGTAGCATGAGAATGGCCATTGGAGCATAATCTTAGTTCAAATTCACACAGCTCCAACATGTGCCGAAAAGCGGGAAACACCAGTTGTTCGGAGCAAGGCGGAAACAGAAGCGGAATGAATAACGCTACGTCTGCCACGGGGCACGCTAACATGTGGTTCTCAACCTACTGGCCAGCTCAACCTAGCTCAAGCGTACCGCCTGTAGACACACCTACAGTTTTCCAGTTAAAGACTATGGTATGCTTAGCAATCGATAATCTGGGTGCAGATTGTCTTTGCAACAGCTTAGCGACTCAGAACTTTGGAAAATAATAATTTGAAAGATGCCAGATGAACATCTTCCATTATCAGTAGAAATATAAGATACGATTATAAGCTGCCAGTTCAGAGAATACAATGACTTTACTAGCGCTAGCTTAACCCTTTTGTGGTTGATGCGATACATCTGTACCACTAAATAATACGCAGTTTTCAGTTCCAGATTGTATACCGATTAGGTTCCTTTCAGATTACGCTGATACAATAGCTCCCTACTTAGCAATCATACACAACCGCTCGCTCACCGATAGATCTGTACCTACAGATTGGAAAATTGCGCGGGTCGCACCAGTGTTTAAGAAGGGTAGTAGGAGTAATCCATCGAACTACAGACCTATATCATTGACGTCGGTTTGCAGTAGGGTTTTGGAGCATATACTGTATTCAAACATTATGAATCACCTCGAAGGGAACGATCTATTGATACGTAATCAGCATGGTTTCAGAAAACATCGTTCTTGTGCAACGCAGCTAGCTCTTTATTCGCTCGAAGTAATGGCCGCTATCGACTGGGGATCTCAAATTGATTCCGTATTTCTAGATTTCCGGAAAGCTTTTGACACCGTTCCTCACAAGCGACATCTAATCAAGCTGCGGGTCTACGGGGTATCGTCTCAGTTGTGCGACTGGATTCGTGATTTCCTGTCAGGAAGGTCGCAGTTCGTAGTAATAGACGGCAAATCATCGAGTAAAACGACCGAGGGAGTGCTCGAACCCGCGCCAGCTGTGGCAAGGCTCCTAAGACCGCGTGGCTACCCCGCGCGGTTGGTTCAAATGGCTCTGAGCACTATGGGACTTAACTTCTGAGGTCATCAGTCCCCTAGAACTTAGAACTACTTAAACCTAACTAACCTAAGGACATCACACAACACCCAGTCATCACGAGGCAGAGAAAATCCCTGACCTCGCCGGGAATCGAACCCGGGAACCCGGGCGTGGGAAGCGAGAACGCTACCCCGCTCGGTAATTTGATACTAATATACTTTTTTCCATAATTTTCCTCCTGAGAAAAGCATTCTAAAGCTAAAAATTTAAATCCGTACATCGTACGTACACATGAAAACATGAATCTACTTAGGTCCGCAAATTTTCGAAATCGATCAGCTCAAAACATTTTTCGTAGTGTATTATTTATCATAGTTCTTGGCCTTTTATATTTCAAATACCTCCAAAATAAATTTTAACCATGAAAGGATTATCTGATATTGTGAGTTGTTATTCAAATGTCTGGGTTCATAGAAGCAGTAGTAAAAGCGACGGTGACAGTGCTAGTATTATCAGTAACAGAAATGGAATTAGTAACAGCAATATTTTGATTCATTTTGAACCGTCACAGTGCTATTATTTAATCCAAGGGATGCAATGAAGTGAAGTGAATTGTAGACGGAAAATAAGGTCTGTTGAAGAACACAAGTTCGATTAAGCAGTGTGCAAGGCTAGGGACCGATGACCGTAGCAGTTTGGTCCCGTCGGAAATTAACACAAATTTCCAACTCCATGTGGATGAACGAAGACCAAACAGTTACAGGCACTCTCAATGAAGATATTCTTATTGCATAAACTAGATCCTATCTGTGCTTTGTTATGACTTGAGTGATTTCGTTGCGGGAAACTGAGAAAATATCTCTCTAAGCAATTACTGTGAAAACAGGAATAAATGCCTTTTACTGTTATGAACTTCTCTTACTACATTTTTTAATGGCAATTGCATTTCAAATACATCCTTCACTAACGTGGAAATATCGTGCTGATAGGAATTATTATTCAGAGGTCATAGATATATTTTGCTTCTACGAAATATTATCTCTGATATGGATGTTAATTTTTTTTTTCTGACTCGAAATAAATTGAAAGTTCTTTTAATTCTGCAATATTACTTCCTCGGGCTCAAACCAAAGTTAATGCAAGCTTCTGCTAGTGTGATTTTACGTAAAGATAAATTAACAATCAGAGATAACCACGCTGTGTTAACTGTAAATCGGACTTCATGAAAAACTTTAAAATGCAGGTTTTTCAAAATGTAGAGCCCGAGAAATGAAAGAAATCTAATTTGAAGCTATTTTTGGAATTAAAATACCACGCGAACTCCACCCGTATAAAGCATTAGCCACATTTACGTAAACGGTAAGGAGAAGAAGCGGTTTCCGTTTCAAAGGAAGAACAAATGTTTAAAACTCGATATTGACAGTTATTGTTTAAAGTTAATTCAACTTACGTGAACAGGCAGCAAGCCTCTATACATCGAATGACAAAGCCACGAGCGCAACACAAGAGATAAGCAACAAGATCAAAAAGACAAGCGATAAGAGAGATAACATGACGTGGTTCCTTTATATAGTAGTTCAGTGAATCTTTATAGGCCACCAAGAAATCTAAAGTTTCAATACACTACTAGTGATAAATATTCTTTGTTAAGTGTATATCACTGTAATTACTATTATCACTAATCACAGGCGTCACTTCCAGAACTATGCTGAGAAGATACATTTGATGGAATAAAGTGGCGGGTGTTGGGCGACAAAACGAATCCCACGAGCACAAAAAGAAGAAGAAGAAGAAGAAGAAGAAGAAGGAGCTGATATATGCAAATTATTACCAATTATTTCTATGTTATCAAAATGTATATGTAATCTCAAATTCTCAGATTTCTTTTGATCTCTAGAGTTACGAGATGACCTGCTATACGTCCGGGATAGCATACTACATAGCCGCTTTGTATGGTCCTATGTGCTTGGTAGGTGGAACTCATTTTTCTAAACTTTGTGTATGTTTCACCCAGTTGTCATATTTAGCCTTGACATATCCAACGCAGTGTATGCACTCCACGCCTTTTGCACAGAACAGGTTACTCATTACTGGAACTTGTGGGTTACCTTAAACCATGACTATTTTTTTAAATTTTATTAGTGACTGGGATCAACTATAGTACCTTCATAGTAATAATCAAACACACTCTTTTTTTCAAAAGATCACAATGAAATCTGGATTTGTCTTAGAAATAGTCAGATTAGCCGGCAATATTTCATTAACAAGATTTCATGTATAGGGGAGGACGGTATGATTTTTATCCAAAGACATTAAATAATTTTTAACCAATAATTCTGTTATAATAGTATTTTATTCAACTGTTGTTATGGCTAGAAGATAATTTCGACACCATGGTCATTTTCAAGCTATCTGCAAAACATGTTGGTAAATCATTTTTGTACGTTTTCTTTAGCTGTAAATTGCGTTATGATTTTTAAATTACGATATGGAAATACTTACACGTCCTTAGCCCTTCCGAGGAAAACATTATTTCTGTAGAGAAGAGGTAAAGAGATTCAAAAACTTGTAATCGTAGTTTTCGCACAAATAGTCATCTCCGACCTAACCTATAGCCTCACACTTTTCGGGGTCCCACACTGCACATGTTGGGCACTTGAAAAATGTTCAAATGTGTGTGAAATCTTATGGGACTTAACCGCTAAGGTCTTCAGTCCCTAAGCTTACACACTACTTAACCTAAATTATCCTAAGGACAAACACACATACCCAAGCTCGAGGGAGGAGTCGAACCTCCGCCGGGACCAGTCTATGACTGCAGCGCCTTTGACTGCTCGGCTAATCCCGCGCGGCTTGGGCACTTGACTTCAGCCTCAGTGTTGGAAACATTTTACAGAAACCAGCAATGCATCCGTTTCCAGGAATTTCGGCCTCGTTGTCAAAATTAGAGGGAAGTTCTTCCTCTCTGCCAGTTCTCTCCGACAACAGGAGATGGCCGTAAACTACTTTCTTATTGCAGTGGAATGTAGATTTTTCTTCAGAACTCTTTGCTTCAACGTATTAGTTGGAACTAGATGTATGATTGCAATAGTTTTGAAAGACATACTATCATTAACCGTCTCTTTTGCACCCAAAGTGTGATGCGAATGCCATGACTGACTCCCTCCATTGAGCTTATACGTACACTGAGTTGACAAAAGCCATGGGATAGCGACATGTACGTATACAGATGGCGCTAGCATCGCGCACACAAGGTATAAAATGGCAATGCATAGGTGGAGCTGTCATTTGTACTCAGGTATTTCTTGTGAAAATTTTTCCGACGTGACTATGGATCCAAGACGGGAATTAACAGACTTTGAACGCGGAATGGTAGCCGTAGCTGAACGCTTGGACATTCCATTTCGGAAATCGTTGGAGAATTCAGTAAATTCAGCATTCCGAGATCCACAGTGTCGAGAGTGTGCCGAGAATACCTAATTTCAGACCTTACCTCTCACCACGAACGACGCAATGGTCGTCTAAAGTTAACGACCGAGAGAAGCGGCGTTTGCATAGAGTTGTCAGTGCTAACAGACTAAAGTGCGCGTCATTTATGACGGTGGCTGAGTTTAGGTTCGTTCTGCGCATCTGACGCCACAAAAAACAGTCAGCCAATGAACAGAGAACGACGTTGCCAGAGCTCGACTGCAGTGCAGAGCACGGACGAGTGTCTTCAGTTTTAGAAACGTTCAGTCATAAATAAAGTAATTGAACCAAAGCAATGTCTTGATAGTAGACTTTCTTTCATAGACAGTTTGGAAAAAGCATTCTTTATACCAATTGCTTCACATTCTATTAATTAATTAAACCAAACAAGCAATAAGCCTCCTAATTCAGGCGATAGCAACGAAAGGTGTTTGTATCATTCTCACCAACCGCTTTTTCGCAATAAAGAACAGCGGTAACTGTTTATTTCCTATTGTACTTCGACGAAACGTAATTCATAATCATACCAACAGTGTTTGTCGCTATTTTGCGTCATGTTTGATATTGAATGCTGAGCTGTGTTAGTGTAATGGTTAAAGTGTATGGCCACTATGTGAAAGGTTCTGAGTTCAAACCTTCATCGGTGCTTAATATTTTTTTTATTTAAAAACAATATTGAAGTGTCTTACTTCATGAATTTTATTCGTTTGAATGTAATTTTTTGAAATTTCTATTGGCAACTAAAATCGACCATATGGAATGTATAAGCTATGGACTTTTACCTCTGCAAACTCTTCAAAATTTCGTGCAATGGTTTACTACATCTAATGCTGCACAATAACTGCGTTGAACATCGAAAGAAAATTAAGTCACTTATGGGGGGAAGGTATCAGTCAAGAAGATGTGTAAAAATCAAATTTTGGGGCCAAATAGTTTTTGTGAAATCGAATGATAAAGTGTGTCAAAGCAGTCGAAACACCATGTGTCTGCACAGGCGAGCAGTGCAATGATGACAAAATCGCGCACAGCGGGGAATGCGGGGAGCACGTCTCTGTAGCAGCGAAAGGGTTAATGCAGCCGTGGTGGCTTTACTTCATAAACTGCGCGCTCCCCCACTAAACGTAAGTTTGCGAACTATGCTATGGCGCTGCTTGTCTTGGCGTGTACAACTGACAAAGCAGCAATCTCCCGCATCTGGGCGGGCATGCGCGAACCGCCAAGCTAAAAGAATTGAACTATAGCAACACTGCTTGAAATAACCGCAGGACTCAATGTGGGACGTACGACGAACTTTTTAATTAGGACAGTGTGGCTAAATTTGGCGTTAATGTGAAATGGCAGTAAACGACCGACGCGAGTGTCTGTGCTAACAGCATGACATTGCCTGCAGTGCCTCTCCTGGGCTCCTGACCATACCGGTTGGACCCTAGACGACAGGAAAACCATTGCCAGGTGAGATGAATCCCGACTGCAGTTGGTAAGAGCCGATGGTAGGATCTGAGTGTAGCGCAGACCTCTCAGAGCCATGGGCCCAAGTTTTCACAAAGGCGCTGTGCAAGCTGTTGGTGGCTCCATAAGGGTGTGCGCTGTATTTACGTGGAATGGACTGGGTCCTCTGCTCCACCGATCATGGACTGGAAAATATTTATGTTCGGCTATTTGGAGACCAGCTGCAGCCATTCACGGATTTCACGTTCCCCTTTTTATAGATGACAATGCGCCCTATCACAGGGTCGCCGTTTTTCATGATTGGTTTGAAGAACATTCTGGACAATTCAGGCGAATGATGTGGCCACCCAGATCGCTCGACATGAATTCATTTAACATTTATGGGACGTAATCGAGAGGTCAGTTCGTGCACAACATCCTGCACCGGCAACACTTTCGCAGTTATGGGCGGCTATAGAGTCAGCATGCCTCAGTATTTCTGCAGGGCACTCCCAACGACTTGTTGGGTCTGTGCAACGTCGAGCTGTTGCACTTCGCCTGGCGAGAGGAGGTCCGAGGCGATATCAGGAGGCATCCCGTGACTTTTGTCACCTCAGTCATACAAATTCAACGCACGAGAAAAATAAGTTTTTTATTATTTAATAACAATTATTGTTGTTGTGAATTGGCAGGAGCCAATTCACGGGGTTTGGAGGAAGCCGAAAGGCACGCGTTTAAGCTCACGCAGGCTGGCGTGAGGTCTGGAACAGGTAAAGTAATTATACTATCAAGAAAAGTACGTAGCTGCTGGAATACTTAACTTTAATCCATAATTGGTGAACATCGGTCTGACTGTACATGCATCGCAAGATAAATAACAAATGATAATGGCGCCTTGCTAGGTCGTAGCAAATGACGTAGCTGAAGGCTATGCTAACTATCGTCTCGGCAAATGAGAGCGTAATTTGTCAGTGAACCATCGGTAGCAAAGTCGGCTGTACAACTGGGTCGAGTGCTAGGAAGTCTCTCTAGACCTGCCGTGTGGCGGCGCTCGGTCTGCAATCACTGACAGTGGCGACACGCGGGTCCGACTTATACTACCGGACCGCGGCCGATTTAAAGGCTACCACCTAGAAAGTGTGGTGTCTGGCGGTGACACCACAATTGTTTATTATCGTCTGATAATTATTATACTTATTATCAATTATTACTATTAGTTTTTACCATTGTGACAACTCGCGAACATTTCTAGTGTTACCTTGATGACTTGACTGATACAGCAACGAAATCAGATCACTCCTCATGAGTCAGCGCTGATTAATTAAGCTGCACAGCCCGGAACGCGGTCTGTTATGGGTCCCTGAGCACTGTGTCCTGAGTGGGTCGCGCTTAACTTTCTATTAATTCTGTCTATGGATAAGCTTTCATTACCTACAAAAGGAAAATCAAGCAGTAAATCATATCTGCAGGTGCTTATTAAATGGTATACTTCACTTTCAGATAGTGACGTTTTATTTGTCAGCACAACGACGATATACACAACTGTCATCGTATGTCGTATTATAGTTCTGCTTGTTGGGTGCTATGAGACGAGTGTCCCGCAATTGCACACACACAAATGCTTGCGCCGCGGACAGCAGAGAGCGCGATCTTCCCAAAGTTGCTCGTTCGTGACGTTGTCAGTGGATAGGTAAGAAGTGACTTGTGTGGTGTCACCGCCAGACACCACACTTGCTAGGTGGTAGCTTAAATCGGCCGCGGTCCATTTAGTACATGTCGGACCCGCGTGTCGCCACTGTGATCGCAGACCTAGCGCCACCACAAGGCAGGTCTCGAGATACGGACGAGCACTCGCCCCAGTTGTACGACGACATTGCTAGCGACAATACGGACGAAGCCTTCCTCTCATTTGCCGAGAGACAGTTAGAATAGCCTTCTGCTAAGTCCATGGCTACGACCTAGCAAGGCGCCAATTGTAACAGTGCATGTATCTTACGAGTCTCATTGGTATAGTCGAGAGAGATGTATCACAAGGAGTGAATAAAGTTAAGTATATTCCAAAGCTACGTATTTTCTTTGTAGCAGTCATAACGTATCCTGTTCCAGACTTGACGCCAGTCGGCGTGTGTGTACGCGTGCCTTTCTTTCGGCTCCCTTCCCAGTGTGGCGTAGCTAGCTTGTTACGCCACAACAAGTTGTGAGCTGAGGTCGTTACAGCACACTCACAAAGAAAAGAAAAGAAAAAGCAATGTTTTTACTAACTTGAATTGTGAAGGTCTGCTGGGTAGAAACGGAATCGCTGTTTCCTTCCGTAACGCCTTTCTGTTTGTGGCTGGATGATGGTGAATTGGCTTGTGTTTCGAGGTGACTGCTGCGTCTGAGTGGTTGGCGGCTGGTCAGTGTCCAGCCGGGGCCACTGCTATGCATGAGGTTGCAGTGCTGGTGGCTGCAGCGTGGCGGATGTTCAGATGGCTCTGAGCGCTATGGGACTTATCTGCTAAGGTCATTAGTCCCCTAGAACTGCTTAAACCTAACCAACCTAACCACATCATACTCATCCACGCCCGAGGCAGGATTCGAACTTGCGACCATAGCGGTCGCGCGGTTCCAGACTGTAGCGTCTCTCCACAAACTATGGATCACAAGACTCCTCTCCAGTCATTTATGGAGCCAAAGTGTCCTCTCTCATCTCCCCAGGTTGAGACCGTTTTCTGCCATTTCCACCGGCTGAGTGTCAAAACGCAACTCCTCTCGGCCTGGCAGCTGTTTTCCGGGCGCCTATAATCTTTTCGAGTGATTACTGAATTTACTGCCTGCCCTGGCCAATGAAACATTTCTGTAATGTTTTCCACCCTCCCTCCAGTAACTCTGTAAAACTATTCTCCCATTCATCTGCATTATCACCCCTCTCAGTCTAAACAGTGGTACTCAGGACCTATGCCACAAACCGTCTACCAATGCAGGATCATGCTCTTCCTGACAGCGCATTTTCGCCACCATAGGAAGTCAAAAAGGGGGAAAAAAAAATATCCAAGTCACTTGGTGGCAGATTGGTGTGTCACCAACCACATGATAATAATTGAAACTCAGTGATGTTTCGGGTACTCTTTCTCAAGGTGTTATCTGCAGGCAGAGCCAATTCTTTGCCAACACAGAAGCTGTCAGGGTTTCTCTGAAATTCCTCACATAACCGGAAAAGATTTTCTCGTTAACCTGTGGTCGCGTTGTATGGCCCACAAGTTAGACTCGGGAAATGTGAACGTTGTGGCAAGATTTCGTGTATTGTCCTTCGGCACTGGCGGTCTGTGGCTTGACGCCTGTGTGGCAACCGCATGGCCGTCAGTGACTTGTGGTCACAAAGCACCGCTCTTCTGCTCTCCCCTGGCTGTGAGTTCACTGTCCAGCTTGAAAGGACGCTGCCTGTGGTCCAAGGGACGACCCCCATCCCTCGCGTAAGTTCCAAGTGCAGTTGTCGAGTTTACTCGTTACGAACAGGCTAAGTGGACCTAAGGCTTCCCTTCTACATTTACATCTACATCTACATCCATACTCCGCAAGCCACCTGACGGTGTGTGGTGGAGGGTACCTTGAGTACCTCAATCAGTTCTCCTATTCCAGTCTCGTATTGTTCGTGGAAAGAAAGATTATCAGTATGCCTCCGTGTGGGCTCTAATGTCTCTGATTTTATCCTCATGGTCTCTTCGCGAGACATACGTAGGAGGGAGCAATATACTGCTTGATTCCTCGGTGAAGGTATGTTCTCGAAACTTCAAAAAAAGCCCGTACCGAGCTAGTGAGCGTCTCTCTTGCAGACTCTTCCACTGGAGTTTATCCATCATCTCCGTAACGCTTTCGCGATTACTAAATGATGCTTAACGAAGCGCGCTGCTCTCCGTTGGATCTTCTCTATCTCTTCTATCAACCCTATCTGGTTCGGATCCCACACCGGTGAGCAGTATTCAAGCGGTGGGCAAACAAGTGTACTGTAACCTACTTCCTTTGTTTTCGGACTGCATTTCCTTAGGATTCTTCCAATGAATCTCAGTCTGGTATCTGCTTTACCGACGATTAACTTTGTGTGCCCGTTCCATTTTAAATCACTCCTAAGACCTACTCCCAGATAATTTATGGAATTAACTGCTTCCGGTTGCTGACCAGCTATATTGTAGCTAAATGATAAAGGATCTTTCTTTCTACGTATTCGCAGCAAATTACACTTGTCTACATTGAGATTCAATTGCCATTCCCTGCACCATGCGTCAATTCGTTGCAGATCCTCCTGCATTTCAGTACAATTTTCCATTGTTACAACCTCTCGATATACTACAGCATCATCCGCAATAAGCCTCAGTGAACTTCCGATGTTATCCACAAAGTCATTTATATATATATTGTGAATAGCAACGGTCCTACGACACTCCTCTGCGGCACACCTGAAATCACTCGTACTTCGGAAGACTTCTCTCCATTGTCTTCAATCACTTGTTGACCAGTCTGGTGTGGCTGTAGGAGACAGCAAAAGTAAAGCAGAAATTTTAAAATTTGCATTTAAGAAATCGTTCACGCAGGAGAGTCATATAAACATATCATCGTTCGACCATTGTGCAGATTCCCATATGGAGGATGTAGTAATAAGTGTCGCTGATGTAGAGAAACAAAAAGAGTTGAAAGCAAATTCGGTTTTACTTACAGTACTCTGCGGCATTGGCCCCTTACCTGTCTTGCATTTATCGCGAATCTCTCGCCCAGCACAAAGTCCCAAAAAAGCACTCCCTCTTCAGGCCACAAATGGCCCATCGGGACCATCCGACCGCCGTGTCATCCTCCGCTAAGGATGCGAACAGGAGGGGCGTGTGGTCAGCACACCGCTCTCCCGGTCGTTATGATGGTTTTCTTTGACCGGAGCCGCTACTATTCGGTCGAGTAGCTGTTCAATTGGCATCACGAGGCTGAGTGCACCCCGAAAAATGGCAACAGCGCATGGCGGCTGGATGGTAACCCATCCAAGCGCCGGCCACGCCCGACAGTGCTTCGGTGATCTCAACAAAGTCCCAAGGGACTAGGAAAATGCGCAGGTGACTCCTGTGTTTAAGAAGCGTAAAAGTACGGACCCGCAAAATAACAGTCCAATATCATTAATATCGGTCTGCTGCAGAATCCTCGAACATACTCGCAGTTCGAGTATAATAAATTTCCTAGAAACGGAAAAATTTCTGTTCTCAAATCAGCACGGTTTTAGAAAGCATCGCTTGGGCGTCGATTAAATACCTAGGCGTAACGTTACAAAGCAATATGAAATGGAATGAGGATGTAAGGGTTGTAGTAGGTAAGACGAATGGTCAGCTTAGGTTTATTGGGAGAATTTTAGGAACGTGTGGTTCACCTGCAAAGGAGACCGCATATAGGGTACTAGTGCGACTGAGTGCTGAGTACTGTTCGAGTGTTTGGGATCCGAAACAGGTCGGATTAAAGGAAGACATCGAAGCACTTCAGAGGCAGGCTGCTAGATTTGTTGCCGTTACATTCTCACGACATGCAAGCATTACGGAAATGCTTCGAGAACTCAAATGTGAATCAAGTGAGGCGAGGGGGCGTTCTTCTCCAGGAACGCTATTGACAAAAGTTGGAGAACTGGCATTCGAAGCTGATTGCAGAAATATTCTACTGCCACTAATGTACAATTCGCATAAGGACCATGAAGATAAGATCAGGCAGATTAAGCCTCGTAAGGAGGCATTTAGATAGTTGTTTTCCCCTCGCTCTATTTGCGAGTGAAACAGGAAAGAAAGTGACTTGTAGTGGAACACGGTAACCATCACGCACCATATGGTGTAGACGCAGATATGTCCCATCACCTCTTATACGGATGAAATGTGGCTAGCCTGAGTGCTTAGCCGTCTCTCACTATGATTCATCCTTTATTATAGTTGCATTCAGTATTGATTTACACAAATAATTTTAAAACAGGAAGAAACAAGAATTAATTCAGGGTGGGTATACTGGCCACTGACTGGCTATTGCGCCTGCCTAGATGCCATTCCACAATAGCCGTCGTTCGTTGGCGATGGCCGCTGATGACGCATTCGTTGACAAGGGAATTTCTCGCTAAGTAACAACTCTTTCAACACAGTCTTGTTAGAAAACCCTAACTGGTTGCGCAGGTTTGTAATAATTATGTGAAGTGAGAACCTATCTTAGATCAGACGGTCTCAAAACCATACAAAACGTGACTGCGAGACTACGCGATATCCTGGTTGCTTCAGATGACTATGAATAACTGAGGCGGATTGCTAGAGACCCCTTTACCATATTTACATCTGCATGGGAACTCAGCAAATCACACTTAAGCGCCTAGCGGAGAATTTATCGAACCATCTTCACAATAATTGTCTATTATTCCATTCTCGGAGAGCGCGCTGAAAAAACGAACACTATATCTTTCTGTGAGAGCTCTGGTTTCCCTTATTTTATTATGACTATCATTTCTCCTTACGTAGGTCGACGCCAACAAATCTTTTTCCCATCCGGAGGAGAAAGTTGGTGATCGAAATTTCTTGAGAAGATTCCGCCGCAACGAAAACCGCCTTTGTTATAATGATGCCCACCCGAAATCCTGTACCATGTCAGTGATACTATCCCCCCTATTTCGCGATAATACAAAACTTCCTGCTCTTTTTTGAACTTTCTCGATGTAGTCCGTTAATTCTATCTGGTAAGAATCCCAGACCGCGCAGCAGTACTCGAAAAAAGGGCGAACAAGCGTAGTGTAGGTAGTCCCTTTAGTAGATGTGTTACAATTTGTATGTTCTTCCAATAAAACGCAGTCTTTGCTTTGGCTTCCCCACAACATTCCCTGTGTGTTCTTTCCAATTTAAGTTGTTCGTAATTCCTAGATATTTAAATTTATTGCCGTTTGGATCTGACTGTATAGATATTTAAATTTATTGCCGTTTGGATCTGACTGATTTATCGTGTAACCGACGTTTAACGGAAAAGCACTCATGGGGATGACCTTGCACTTTCCGTTATTTAGGGTTAACTGCCAATTTTCTTTTTTAAATGTTTTGCAATTTGTTTTCATCTTCTGATGACTTTATTAGTCGATAAATGACAGCATCATCTGCACACAACCTTAGATGGCTGCTGAGATTGTCTCCTGAATCGTTTATATAGATGAGGAACAGCAAGGGTCTATAACACTACCTTGGGGAACGCCAGAAATCACTTTTGTTTCTCTCGATGACTCTCCGTCAATTACTACGACCTATGACCTCTCGGACAGGAAATCACGAATCCAGTCACATAACTGAGACGATATTCCATAAGCACGCAAATTCACTACAAGCCGCTTGTGTGGTTCGGTGTGAAAAGTCTGCTGGAAATCTAGAAATAAGGATTCAATTTCAAATCGCTTGTCAGTAGCACTCAACAGTTCGTGTGAGTAAAGAGTTGGTTGTGTCTCACAAGAATGTTGTTTTCTAAGTGTGCGTTTACACTGCCTGTGACGCAATGCGACGCGACGCGATGCGATGCGAGCCATAATGGCGAAAGCGATGCAATGCGATGGAGCGTTCACATTGCACACGATACAGCGCGCGCGCGATCTGGCCAGCAATTGAGCAGTCTCGGCACGATGTCGTGTTTCCTCGACCCAGTAAATTCTTTTCTATTAGAAAAAAGTGCTCTGAGAATTCAACGCAGTCGTGAATGGGTGCATGAACCCAACAAGGAGAGGAGGTCTTTAGGAGAATTTTATCATTTGTACAGTGACTTGAGAAAAGATGAGGATAAATTTTGGAATTATTTCAGAATGAGTACAGAGACATTTGATTATATAGTGTCGTCTATTTGAAATAGATTACAGAAGCAAATTACAAATTTCAGAATGGCTATTACTCCTGAAGAGAAAGTTATGATCACCATCAGGTAAGTACACAATATTAAGTTTACAGTAATCATTTTATTATGAAAAATTTACAAATTGTGATAGATTCAAACTTTCTTTTAATAAATTTTGACGTGGTTGACAATGAGAAGTTAAATACATCACAGCTCACTCACTTAAGTATCAAAGTTTTCAGAATCTTGGTGGCTTGAAATAACAATGTCATCAGGTTGAATTTCAGAAATGACTATTTCATTTTGCAGATTTCCAGCAATTACGATTTCAACTGGATTTTCAGGTGCACAAGGTGACATCAACGAATGTGCAGTGGTTGTGGTCGATTGTTCCAATTCTTCCAAAAGAACCTGCTGAATTTTTATCCTGGCTCTAAACTGAGCTGCTGGTGATAGTTTTCGCATTGCTGGCAGCAAACTCACTATAAAATGATAGCTGTCATCTTGCGTTTCTGATTTCGACATTTGTTGCTCAATTAGCTTCAACTTTTGCTTCTCTATATTTAGCAACTCAGAGTTTGTCGATTTCTTGGATCTCTTATTTTGGTTTGTGTGTAGGGTGGGTGAGGGAGGAGGCATCGAAACGCTACCCTCTGAACTTACAGACAGTCTTGAAGAGCTGGCTTGGTTGGTTTCATCAGGTGAAACACACTCTCTCTCTGTAAGAGCTGGTGAAAATGGTACGTCGTCGTGTGCGTCGTCGTGTTGCGATGCTGTTATTTTACTGTGATGAACATTAGTCTTCGCCTTCCGTGGCGTCATTATGTCAGTCAGGAAGGTCATTAGCTCGTACCACGGCCAATTGGATTGGAAAGGCGGCATGCCACCTTCGTCTCCTGAACGTTCAGCACGAGTTTTTTTGAGTTCAGAACGGAAAGTGTCACGTAGGTTCTTCCATTTATTCTTCAGTACCTCGCCTGAAAATATAGACGTGAAAATATGCGTAAATAATTAAATACACTGTATACTTAATACATTTTTTGTCCTTAGCACATTAACTGCAAATCCTACGGAGATCCTACACATCCTTCAATTACGCGCATTTCAGTCTTTTTCAGATATTTGTCGGTTGGGATGTCTTTCCATGCACTGTCACAGTCGTTTCGGATGGGTCTAACTACAGTCGCACAATGTATGCATGAAACGTGCGCCACAATATGTGAAATTCTGAGCCCTGTACATCTGCCTTCTCCTACTATACCACTGCTTCAGACCGCTGCAAAACACATGTATGCCAACTGGAATTTTACGAATTGTGTGGGAGCCATTGATGGTAAGCATGTTCGGGTTAAATGTCCACCTCATTCTGGGACAATGTATTACAATTACAAAAAATATTTTTCGCTTGCTTTACTAGCTGTAGCCGATGCTAATTGCAGATTAATAGCAGTTGACATTGGAGGCTATGGCAAGCAATCAGATGGTGGCACATTTAGAGCAAGTAACTTGTACAATAATATTTTGAACGGAACTGAAAACTGACCTCCACCGAAAGAACTACCAGGTACTTCAGTAAAAGCCCCATTAGTGTTGGTTGGAGATGAAGCCTTTCCACTACTGGAAAACTTAATGCGCCCTTTCCCTGGACTATCACTGACTGAGGAAGAGAGGTTATTTAACAGGAGGCTATCGAGGGCTAGAACGGTGGTGGAACGCACTTTCGGAATTATGGCCAGCAAGTGGCGTCTTCTCCGAAAGGAAACTGAAACTTCTGTAGAACATGCAGACATTATTATTCAGTGCATCTGCGTCTTGCACAATAAAATAATCGATAAAGATGGTCCTGACATTTCCCTTCAATTGTCTATTGACCAGGACATAACAGAACACAGTGCTTTAGCAGCATGCTTCCAAAATGACAGAGCAAACAGTAGTGCTTCAAGAAGAGCGAGGAGTGTCAGAGAGGCCTTCAAAAACTATTTCAACAGTCATTAATGCAAAAATATTTCATGTCAAAATTATCAAATACTGTAACTATTGTGAACGTCATTTCATTATCAAAATACTGTAATAGTATCTATACACAATTAAAATTAGAAAATAAACGAAGTTGTTTGTGTTACTTATTTCTTGGAGTCTTGTAGCTATTTATTTTACTTTTTTGTACTTACTGTCTGTTCCACAATCTTCAGCTATTTTGTTCCATACTTGACCAACAAAATCCCTATTGTGGTAATATTTATTTTTCTGGTCCCACAACACGGGGCGTTCACGCACATTGTTAATTAGTCTTTCGACGTCCATCGCAAGCAAGCAATTACTCCAGACGCAAGCGCAAACGAGCAATTGCTCCAAACACTCGCGCGAAACGCAAACTCGGTTGCGACTACAGCGGAGCCATCGCGTCGCACCGCATCACATCGCTCGGCCCAGACTGCAGTCTAAACGGTCATCGCTCTGTTGCCACTGTTAAACCAAGCCTGCCCATTGTCACGCGATTTCAGCGCTTCATCGCTCCGCTCGGCTCGGCATCGCATCGCATCGCATCGCGGACGGTGTAAATTTAGCCTTAAATCCGTGTTGACTGTGTCAATACACCACTTTCTTCGAGGTAATTCATAATGTTCGAAAACACTATTATGTTTTAAAATCCTGCTGCACATCGAAGTTAATAATATAAGCCTGTAATTTAGTGCATTACTCCTAGTGCCTTTCTTAAAGCAGTTGCTGTAGGATTACTGAGTCACAAATTCAGATGATCTTTATTCCTGCACTGGCCATTATTTCTGCCTTTCCCCTACCTTGACACTGTCTAATCTGTAAAACTCATATACCACACAGAGAAAATGTACCGACTGAAAATGATATCACTGCTGTCTAATTTCTCAGTAACAGATCACAGCAATGACACCTGAACCGTTCCATATCATTTCATTATTATTGTTTTATCTTGATGATTTTTTACATCAGAATTCTGTAAGTACTGCGTCCACATACTTCCGTGTATTCGTAATTCCCCTTTACTGTTGCTGCGCATTTAATCTGTAGTTAATGACAGACTCATAAATCTTCTGTCAGTAAAACTAAATGAGGAATGTCGACAGCGACATGTGAACCGTCGCTGTCAATATGCGGAAAACCTTACAGAATGTAACTTACTTTTTCGTACAAGAATTCCCTACGGAGGCACCTATTTAAGAATCTCTGTGACTGTGATGGTATCTTCTTGTCTACTTTCCGACCCTCACTGGCGTGCAGATGGACGGACTTCACTTTTGTATTAAAATTACGAATTTTTAGTTTTGCATGTTGTTCCGGCGTATCGACAAGCGCCGGCAGGAAGATGAAGAACGCAAGGGCAGATAAGGCTGACTAGGATCGCACCACGGCCTCTGTCCGGAGAGAATACAAGCGCCGCTCCTGCCAGCCTCGGCCGGACAGTAGAAGACGGACACTAGCAGACCCGGCATTAGAAGACCCGTCATCCTGTTACACTGAGAATTGTGCCTTATATCAGTTGCTTACATGGACACTGTATAGAGAGAAGGAAGCTGAGTGTTTGCTTGTCGCCAGTGGCTTGCGACATGTTCTTGTAAACCAATGTTAAGTATTGTCAGTCTACTTTATTGTAATAAAAACCATTAATGTAATTTGCTTGAATTGTTGTATAGTTCGGCCCCTGATCACGACTGTGTCACCTACCGCCACCTTAGAGAAAGCCCCTTTTCCTTCCTGACTGTCCTAGCCAATCTCTGTAACGTCATCCTCTCTACCGGCTTCTACCCCGACCTGTGAAAGACCTCCCGCGTCCTCTTATTCCTCAAACCCAACAAGCCCCGTTCCATCGCCTCTTCCTATCGTTCCACGTGCCTCACCTCTCTCTTCAGTAAGGTCTTCGAATCCATCCTCTCCTGTCGTGTCTGTCAGCACCTTAATCAACACCACCTCCTCCCCCTTATCCAGTGTGGCTTCTGACCCTTCTTCTCTGCTGAAGACCAACTCCTTAACGTGGTTCACCTTCTCTCCCTCCAGCTTAACTCCCGTCGCTCCGCGATTTTTGTTTCCCTCGACCTCCAAAATTCCTATGACTGTGTATGCCATCCTGGTCTCCTCTTTAAACTCCAAACGTATGCCCTGCCTATCAGTTTTGTCCATCTGGTCGCTTCCTTCCTCTCGCGCCATCCTTCCTATGTCACACTCCACAGCACCAACTGCTGTATCTTTTATCCCACTGCTTGTGTCCCCAGAGATCTGTCCTCACCCCTCTCCTTTATCTCTTCAATGCAGCTGAAATGCCCAAGCCACCCCCACCTGTCTACCTTCCCCAATATGCTGATGACACCGCCTTCCTGGCTCTCTATCCTATCCTTCAACGGTCCCAACGCACCCTCCAAACCCACCTTGACCATTTCACCACTTGGTGTAACCAGTGGTTACTTCATCAGGGCAATTTCCAGCACCTCCCCCTCCCAGATGATGAACTTTGCCATGACATATACCCTTCCTTCCAACTGTAATCTGGTCTTGCCCCCCCCCCCCCCCATGTTCCCACTTTTCCTTTCTCTTCCTTCTCCCAGAGCGGGTTTTCCTCCCCCCCCCCCCCCTTCCCCGAGTCCCAGCACCCCATTGTCCACTCTTTTCCTCCCATGTCCTTCCCTCCCCGGCCCTCTTCGGCACGCCCCCCACCCGTCTCCCCCTCTCCTCCCCTCCCTCCCTTCTTCCCTTCTCCCTCATCTCCATGCACCTGGCAGATCCTCTGTTTGCTCATCATCATCAGTGTGCTACTTCGGTTTTGTGTTTGGCGCTGTTCTCGTGTGTGTCGAGAGCTGTGATTTAAATTGTTTGTTGGACTTTTCCATAGTGTTACTGTCAGTGATTATTATATGCTATGCCATCCGTCGATACTTTTATGCTCCAGTCGTGCTTCGCCATGTGTTCTTTTAATTGTACCAGTGTGTGGTTTTCTGTGTGCACTACTTTTTTATGGTTTTTATCTTCGTTTTATAGTCACCCCCTTTTTATCTACTGTCTTTGTAATGTTCCCCCCTTTTTTATATCTCTGTACACCGTATTTTCTCCTTTATGTTATTTTTAATGTCTTCTATTGTATGATCTGTCTTTCGGCTGAAGAGCAGTGCATATGCTGTTGCCAGCCCACCCCGATGGGGAATTGAAATACAATAACGAAAAAAAAATGGATAGCTATCTGAGAAAGCAGCATCCTTTAGGCATGCTATAGGAGATGAGTGGCCAGAACCCCACACATGTGATGTTCCTGCTTCTCCGTACTGAATACAGTTGTATGACGGCAGTATTTGCCTTCTTTATGCGGTTCTTTATATCTTCTGTCACCACACTACCCAGATACAGGAATAAATTGAGTCTCCACTTGCTGCTCCCCTACAAACAGCAGGACATCCATGTTCCCAGAATTCATTATCATTTCCTTCGTTTTACCTATGTTTACCTTGAGCCCATCTCTGCGTCTTTTTTCAGTGAGTTTAATTTAGCTTTCATGTCTGCCAGCCTTTGTGGTACTAAAACTGTGTCGTCTGCGAAATCCAAATCCTCCAGACGTTTATGAATCCTCCTTTGCATTCGTCGTCTCCCGCCCGCTGTGATTCTTCTCGTAACTCAGTCAAAGACAGATACGAAGAATCTTCACTTAAAACTTCCGGGCTGATAGGCCGTGGTCGAAGTATAAAACTGTCTCCTGACGTTTCGTCTCCGACTGCGGGAGACGCCTCGGAGGTAAAGCGGCGAACTGCGAAGAGAACTCGAGGAAGCGCTGATTATATAGGCAGTACAGAGGGCGCCACTGTCGATATGAGATTGTCTCTGGTATCGCCAACATTCTCGATTGAAAGTAATCGATCGTCACGCTTGCGGTGCAACGCTGACATCCAAATTTTATCCAGTTTAACACCTTCGTCTTTCCTGTTAAAATTATTACGATGTTTATCAATCTCGATAGCCTCTCTATACAAGCGTGCACAATAATGCGAGGTTTTTGATATGACGCTTGTCTCGCTAAATTTTATTTCATGATCACCTTCCTGGTAAACATGTTCCGCTACGGCCGATTTATCCGTGTGACCCAGGCGGCAATTCTTCTTATGTTCGACAAGACGGGTGTTCACACTTCTCTTTGTGGTACCGATGTAAACCTGTCCACAACTACAAGGAATTTTATATACCCCCGGTGTAGCCAAATGGTGTCGTGCACCTTTTGCCGACCTTAAAAATTCTTTGTAATTTTTTAATAACCCTAAGCAGGTTCAAAAATGTTCAAAAGACTTCTAATTTCTTTAGAACGTGTGCTGCATTACCTGATATCAACAAAAAATCAGCAAAACATATGCATTCTAAACAGTGCCTGAAAGAAATAGGTGTTGATTTTTAGATAATATTGAGCCGGAAACAGTACCCTGTATCCTTAATCCCATTTGAAACAACTCTGGTAAGGATCTTCCTGAGCACTGACTGCAAAGTAATAGCATCTCAGCTGTTGCAATCCGACAGATTTCCTGTTTTTGGGAGCTTTACCACCAATCGACTTTTCCACTACTTCCCCCTCCTTCCATCTCCTTCTTTCCTGTCTAATTCCATCTCCCCCTTACCCTTCTCTTTGTCCATCTCCTTCTCCTCCCTACCTGTTCCTGCCTTCCGCCTCCCTATTTGTGTCCATTTCCTCTTCCCACTCCTTGTCTGTCCATTTCCCTTTTCCTCCTCCTCTCTACACATTATCACCCCAACCCCAATAGGACTTCGGTGGTTGTTACCCCCAGAATATTTCTTTACAGATTGTAAGTAACATGCGCACCAAATGTGGTTGAAATCATTCCAGGGCTTTAAAATGAGGTTTTTTCCTGTGGGAGGAGGAGGAGGAGATTAGTGTTTAACGTCCTGTCGACAACGAGGTCATTAGAGACGGAGCGCAAGCTCGGGTGAGGGAAGGATGGAGAAGGAAATCGGCCGTTCCCTTTCAAAGGAACCATCCCGGCATTTGCCTCAAGTGATTTAGGGAAATCACGGAAAACCTAAATCAGGATGGCCGGAGACGGGATTGAACTGTCGTCCTCCCGAATGCGAGTCCATTTCCTATGGGTTTGCCCGCTTACTTCACATATATTTAACAGTTTTCGCCAACGACCTTGCCGCACTGTTAACTACGGTTCCCGTCAGATCACTGAAGTTAAGCGCTGTCGGGCTGGGATAGCACATGGATGGGTGACCATTCGGTCTGTCGAGCGCTGTTGGCAAGCGGGATGCACTCAGGCCTTGTGAGGCAAACTGAGGAGCCACTTGAGTGAGAAGTAGCGGCTCCGGTCTCTGAAACTGACATACGGCCGGGAGAGCAGTGTGCTGATCACATGGCCCCCCATATCAGCGTCCAGTGACGTCTGTGGCTTGAGGATGACACGGCGGCCGGTCGGTTCCATTGGGCCATCCAAGGCCTGTTCGGATGGAATTTAGTTTAGTAGTTCAGTTTTAATATATTTCAAACGTATCTGCACATATGTTACTGAATTTCACTTTTCAGTTTCATCTTTACGTAACTCTGTGTTCATGAGGTCATATATCTTGAACTAAACTGCAGGACCACATCATTAACGTCGATATACAGCAGGATTTTGGAACATACTGTGTTCGAGCATTATGAATTACCTCGAAGAAAACGATCTATTGACACACAGTCAACATGAATTTAGAAAACATCGTTCTTGTGAAACACAACTAGCTCTTTACTCGCACGAAGTGCTGAGTGCTACTGACGGGGGATTTTAAATTGATTCCGTGTTTCTGGATTTCCGGAAGCATTTTGACACTGTACTATAGAAGCGGCTTGTAGTGAAATTGCGTGCTTATGAAATATCGTCTCCGTTTTGTGACTGGTTTCGTGATTTCCTGTTAGAGAGGTTATAGTTCCTAGAATTGACGAAGAGTCATCGAGTGAAACAGAAGTGGTATCTGGCGTTCTACAAGGCAGTGTTATGGACTCTTGCTATTCCATATCTATGTAAACGATTTGGGAGACAATCTGAGCACCCTTCTAAGGTTGTTTGCAGACGACGCTGTTGTTTATCGACTAGTAAAGTCATCAGAAGACCAAAGCAAATTACAAAACGATTTAGGAAATGTATCTGTATGGTGCGAAAATTGGCAATTGACCCAAAAATAAAAAAAAGTGTGAGGTCATCCACGTGAGTGTGTAAGAGGTCCATGATTAAGGAATTTGTTGCTAGCGCACTCGAGCAGATGTAATTTCGATGGATTGCTCGCGCGCTGCCTGCGATATGTAAGCTATAAGAGAATCTCAAACCAAAGAGCAGTGTTGGCTGCAGTAGGAACTGTGTTAGTTGGATTAAGTAGTTGCTAGCGAGCAGTCTGGTGTACCGTGTTGGCTGGGCCGGTTGTGGTGGAGCGATGGCGGAGCCTGAGCGTTGTAGTACTAAGGTAAAAGCAGCCTCGTGCATATGTAGTATTGTTATATCAAGTCCCATGTAAATGTTTTAAAAAAAATCTCTTAGTAATAACTTTTCTCATAAAAAGTAACTTTTGACAATCATTCATTTTAATTTAAAGAATTAACTAATTTCTCCAATCCTTGGTCATCCCGATTATTGAAAAAGAAAAATCAGTTGTTTCTTTTATACATGACAAATCTATCTGCCAGCATTGCACTGAGCTGCGCCAGAAAAATTTCTTATAGGAGCAGATATATACGCGTTATCCGGCGACCTAATTGAGGTAAGATTTTTCAATTTATTCGTAATGAATTTTCAGGGCCATGTCGCAGCACTGCTGACGTCCAAAGTTTACCAGTTTAAATTCATAGTCAATTATTGAAGGGTTATTTAAGTGAATCGCAATTTAATTGAAAGGTTAGTCACATTGTATTATTGGTAGGTCACGGAATTTATCTGTGGGAGGTTACGCTGAATGCTATAAATAATTATATTTTTTACTGTTGGGAGATTACGGAACTTTTCTGTTGGGAGGTTACACTAAATGTGGATATTATTAATATATTTTTTTGTGGGAGGTTACACTTGCCGACAACCGGCCAGGATCGTATTTTTTTGTGAATATCTGAGTAGTAGTCAGTTATATATCTGCTCTTATATACCTAATGCTAAATGTAGTTTGCATCTGGCGCAACGCATTTACCGATTTGTCACCCTTTCTTTCGCAGATCATCGGCAATTTATTGCTCTTTGTTGTCACTGTATTTGTTCCATTTTTGTTTTGTCTTTGTTTGATTTTGTGCTTATCGTTGACTTGTGAAAATGCGGCGAAAAACTGCTAACAGTACATCGCGATCCGTAATTAGTGAAACAGCCGACTTGAATAATATGACTGATAATACTAGCGACACTCAGTGTCTTAATGATAATCCTACAGTTACAGACAATCAGTGCGTACCGACCACCAGTAATGATTCTAATCTAAATGATGAACAAACAAATTCAATTGTGTCCTCTGTAAATTTAACGACAATTGATGACGCGGCGCGTTCCGTTACAATGAACGCTGCCCAGTTTAGTACACCTGATTTGCAAAATTTACACAGTGAACAGATAAATGTTTCTTACGAAGATGAACAATGTAGTCAAAATACGTCAGATTTATTTGATTCCGATACAGTGACCAAAAGTGCACATCCGATTAGCAAACCTTTTCGTGAATCAGACAGTGACCAAATGATTACACAAAACGTGACGCATGCAGATACAACATCACACAGCACAGAGAAAAGAGTCGCTAATTTTGGCTTGGATCAAGTTATAGCATTATTACTACAACTCAATGAAAAATTCGATAACAATTTCAAACAACTCAATGAAAATTTCCAACAGTCTAATGACAAACTAGACATTAATTATAGACAACTTACTGAATCGTGCAAACAATTTAATGAAAGTTTCAAACAGTCCAATTGCAAACACGACAACCTTAATGAACAGAACAAACAACTTAGTGAACAGATTACAGCCGTTACCGTGCAACGTCATGATACTAAAGAACAATTACGTGAGGAAATTAAGGCTTGTGCTAGGAACAGTAGTGAAGAAATTAGATCTGTTGCACAAGAATTAAGTAATACACATGCAGCCACAACAGATTCACTTAGAAATGAAATTAGTGCGGTTGGTAAACAATGTCCAGAAAACGCAACACAGTTACGCGACGAGTTTAAATTTATGTCAGCAGAACTTTCACGCGCTTTGGATGCGAAAGTCGATAAGAAATTTGAACAACAGAACAGCCAAATTGACGAACGTTTTAAAGTGACAGAAATGAAAAATGTTTCAGCCTCTAACACGACACAGCATACGCCACATTCCGAACATTTGTCACACTCACACAGCCAGTGTAACTTAGGTAATTTACAGAGAGTACGTGACTTAGAATCCGAACAGACACAGATAAATGGATTCTCATGTAATCCTGAACCTGCTCAGACATTTAGAGACGATAATTTTGATTACAAACAATTTTTATCCGTGAAAAAATTTAAGGCATTTGAGAATGACAAAACACAGATACACTCTTTGGACTGGATACAACAATTTGCTTTTGAATTTTCACCGGTATTGCCTGTAATGCAGAAACTAAAATTTATTTGCAGCGCTTAAGTGACCTCAGGGGATTCATTACACTTCGATGAATATGTGTCGTAGCGTGCACAGGGCCCCGAGCCGTAGTAGTGCTATTTCTTCTTTAGTTTTCTACACTGCTGCCTACCCTTTTACTATCCTTTATATCTATCAAAACAGCTCTTCAACTATCGATCTATCGAGGATTAAGAATGAGTAAAGAAAACCTAATATGACAAGTTTTACCTTAAAGTGACAGTTTTCGTTAGACACTCCCGAAATGACAAGAACTATCAGCGTAATTTTAATATCAGACAAAATTTTAATTATCAGTATCGTCAAAATTATCAGCAACAGGAAACACATTTTGGTAACAATAGAGGTTTTTCCCCACAACGGCAACAAAACCAGTCGGTTAGCATACCTAACCAACAACGTAATGTGCAAGGTCAACCAAGCTTTAATGTTTCGCCGCCTACACGTATAGCGTCGGCTCCACCAAATAGTAACGCACCGCAACAAGGAAATCAGTACGTACAGAAAACACATCATTTCAACTCCTATCGCAACATGCCGTATAGCAATGATTATTATGACAGACGTAAAAGTAATGAGCACAGTTTTCAGCGTAACAGTCGGTCTTACCAGCAGCAGAATCATCCACAACAACAGATTATTATGAATGAACCAGACAGTCGGTATCATCCCGAACCTAATACGTCAGGAAGAAATAACAGAACAGTACAAATAGTTGAAATGCCACAGCATCCTCCCGCAAATAACAGCACGTCAGAAAGAATTTGACTAGATACAGTACAGACTGAATCTTTCAGCAACGTAAGCAATACTTCAGATACACAGACTCTTCTTGACGAAAATGTTATTACTTTTGACGACATCCGAGACACTCATTTGCATGAAAAACCATTTGCCACCCTGTCATTGAAGTGAAGATTGGATCATCCACGTTTTCAGCAGTAATCGATTCTGGATCATCTATGTTAGTTATAAATGAAGAAACCTTCAATGAATGTAACAAAGAGAATATTTATCCTACGTTACCATTAGGCAAAACTAAAGTAAAAGGAGCAGTATCTGGTAAAGGAGTGGATGTAAAATTACAGACACACTTATCATTTTGTATTGCAGGTCATACGTTCCACTCAAATTTTTGGGTTGTTCCCTTATTGACAATTCCCTTATTGACAACAGACGTTATTTTAGGTACGAATATTCTGGTACAACATGACGCAATTATTGACTTTCAAAATTCCTATTTAATGTTAAAGGATGAGAATGTACAACTGGCATTAGAATTTCAGCACGCTTTATCTGCAGATGAACAGGCAATTAATCGAACAGAGGTCATTTCTACATCGCCTAACACGGACTGTCATTCCACATGGTTCACAGATACGTACGTACACAACTACAATACACCAGACGAAGCTGACTACGACGTTATGCAAAAGATTTCTGAGAAAGTAATGCAAAGCAGTGCAAATACAGACGACGAACGTACAAAGCTATGCAAAATTCTTTTACAGCAACCTCCGGTTTTTGACAACATCCCTGGTACTATGTCCGGTTTTATGTATGAATTTCAAGTTAAACAGCACGACACGTTTAAAGCCAAACATTATCCCATTTCATATATTCACAGAGAACAAGTTAAGAAAGAATTACAAGCTATGCTAGACCAAGGAATTATTGAACCGGCAGTTAGTCCGTACATGAACCCGCTCCATATTGTTAAGAAAAAGGATGGCTCACTTCGCCTCGTACTTGATTCGCGTCATGTGAACGACATTATTATTAATGAAACAGATCGCCCACAGACACTAGAAGAACTTCTACAGAAATTTCATGGTACTGCTGTTTATTTCACATTAGATTTGAAATCGGGATTTTGGCAAATTCAGCTCCATCCGAACTGCAGAAAGTACACAACTTTTCTCTGTTTTGGTGATTGTTATCAATTTTGCAAATTACCGTTCGGATTAACAATTTCTTCAGCAGCATTTATTCGCGGTTTAAATACTATACTTCCGACAGAACTCAAAGACAGAATCACTACATATGTAGACGACATCCTTATCGCAGAAGCTAACTGGTCTGAACACAATCTGATTCTTGAACAACTGTTGCAAACTTTTCGTGCACAAGGACTCACAGTTAATCTTAGCAAATCACACTTTGGCAAGACTTCTATAAAATTTCTTGGACATGTAATTTCAGCAGAAGGCATTGCGCCTGACCCGGAAAAACTTCACGCTTTACGTGACATTACTGTTCCAACGAAGAAGAAACAACTACGCAGCTTTCTGGGTTTAATTAACTTTTTCCGTAAATTTATTCATTACTCTGCTTTAGACACCCCTAGATTGTGCCAATTGACGGGTAAAAACGCTATTTGGTCGTGGGATAGCCAAGCACAGTCTGAATTTGTCAATCTAAAACAAGCTTTGTTGAACGCACCACTTTTATCACACCCAGATCCTACCAGAAATTTTTCCATTGCCACCGACAGTTCTAACACAGCTTTTGGCGTACACATTTTTCAGGAAATTGAAGAAGACGGTAATACAGTAATTAAAAACATCGCCTTTGCAAGTCGCATTCTGTCACCATGCTGAACGCAATTATTCTGTTACAGAACTCGAAACATTATGTGTTGTATGGGCATTTACCAGATTTAGGCATTTTCTTTATGGAAGACACATTACCGTTTACACAGATCATAGAACTATACAGTTTTTACTTTCCGCTAAATTTACACATGACAGATTAAGCAGATGGAAACTTTATTTACAGAAATTTAATTTTACAATTGTTCACATTCCCGGTACACAAAATGTTGTAGCAGACGCACTATCAGATTCTCTCAGCAACAATCAGCAAGACATCGCAACGAACTTCTGCCAAGCAAATTTTAGCGTCATGTATATTCAACAAGTTGCATTTGAAAATTTCATTTCGTCGTCATTACGAGACATAGCACAGGAGCAATGCAAAGACAACGTTTGGAAAGAAATTAAACACCTTTGGCAAGATAAGAATAACGTTACCATTAGAAACCATTACACTGTACGCAATAACATTCTGTTTCGCCGCTCTCACCCTGACAGCAACAACTGGTTACTATGCATTCCTGACGAACTTGTTAACAAATTAATTTGGTATACTCATTTAAGTTACGCACATTATGGAGCCAGAAAATGTTTTCTTATACTGAGACAGAACTGTTATTTTGCCAACATGGAGAAACGTATTCGACGAGTTTTAGCGTCATGTAAAATCAGCCAGAAAGCTAAATCAGACACGACTTCACATATTCCTCCGTTACATCCCACTGTACCTGTTAAATTGAGACACATGGCCGCTGTAGACATTTTTGGTCCGATTCCCAGATCTAGTAGAGGTTTTTGTTACATCTTTATCGCTGTTGAACACACTTCGAAATTTGTTACCTTCACTCCGCTAAGCAAAGCTACTGCTAAATCTGTTTCTAATGCATTTGTAAAAGATTTTTAATTTCATGTAGGGCATGTACTGAAAGTAATTTCCGACAATGGACCACAATTTCGATCTGCTATATGGACACGTATGTTATGAGCAAGAAACATTTCTCCGATCTATATACCCAGGTACCACGCTTCTTCGAATCCTTCTGAACGACTAATGAAAGAAATTGGTAAACTATGTAGAATATACTGGCATAAAAGACATATTGATTGGGATACACACATACTCTCATTCCAGGATGTAATTAACTCCATACCAAACGAATCTACTATGCTATCTCCGACTGTTATATTGAAAGATGTTGATCCACGTAACAAAATTAAAGAATTAGTATCCTTTCCTACATCTCGTCGACTAAGCCACTATGAAATAATTGACATTGCGCTCAACAACATCAAACGTGCCGCAGAGTGCCGGAGAAGACAGCAAAAACAGGTTTGTACATGCCGTGACTTTCACATTGGACAGAAGATATTAGTACGCACACACTATGTATCCAACAGAGGAGAGAGTAGAAGCAGTAAATTTGAGCTTCAATACGCTGGCCCGTATAGAATTCGCAGCATTCCTCACCCCACTGTAGTACATGTCGAAACTTTGAGAACCAGAAAAAGCAAAGGCAATCACCATGTCTCCAATATTAAACCCTTTATTGAATGAACATATTTTATGATTTATCACACTGTAATGCCATTTACTGATATTTATATGACCACTTATGCAATTGTATTTATTTGACTACTTACTGATAATGATCGTATTTTTTCTTGGCAAGTGCCTGGCAAGGTAAGGTTAGCAGGTCACTTATCTTGTCGTTAGACATCAGACCGTGCACATTTTCCATTTTTTGTGTATGTATGAATGTTTTCCTATCGAAAGTAGAATTTTCTCTGTATGCACTCTGAAATCTTTAAGATGTAACAAACACCAGTTGACTTTGACATTTTTGCTTTATGATATCCCAATATTTTGACTATTCTACATTTTTTGCTACTACATAATGATAAAGTGTGTGCATTTTCGCACTTAAAAACTGCCTGTTTTTGACCTAATACGTTTTCTGTCATGCTATGCTGTATGCTTAGTCATATCACTAGAAACAAGTTTTCATTTAATGAATTGTTGTTGTTGTTGTTGTGGTCTTCAGTCCTGAGAATGGTTTGATGCAGCTCTCCATGCTACTCTATCCTGTGCAAGCTTCTTCATCTCCTAGTACCTACTGCAACCTACATCCTTCTGAATCTGCTTAGTGTATTGATCTCTTGGTCTCCCTCTACGATTTTTACCCTCCACGGTGGCCTCCAATGCTAAATTTGTGATCCCTTGATGCCTCAAAACATGTCCTACCAACCGATCCCTTCTTCTAGTCAAGTTGTGCCACAAACTTCTCTTCTCCCCAATCCTATTCAATACCTCCTCATTAGTTACGTGATCTACCCACCTTATCTTCAGCATTCTTCTATAGCACCACATTTCGAAAGCTTCTATTCTCTTCTTGTCCAAACTAGTTATCGTCCATGTTTCACTTCCATACATGGTTACACTTCATACAAATACTTTCAGAAACGACTTCCTGACACTTAAATCTATACTCGATGTTAACAAATTTCTCTTCTTGAGAAACGCTTTCCTTGCCATTGCCAGTCTACATTTTATATCCTCTCTATTTCGACCATCATCAGTTATTTTACTCCCTAAATAGCAAAACTCCTTTACTACTTTAAGTGTCTCATTTCCTAATTTAATTCCCTCAACATCACCCGACTTAATTTGACTACATTCCATTATCCTCGTTTTGCTTTTGTTGATGTTCATCTTATATCCCCCTTTCAAGACACTGTCCATTCCATTAAACTGCTCTTCCAAGTCCTTTGCTGTCTCTGACAGAATTACAATGTCATCGGCGAACCTCAAAGTTTTTATTTCTTCTCCATGAATTTTAATACCTGCTCCGAATTTTTCTTTTGTTTCCTTTACTGCTTGCTCAATATACAGATTGAATAACATCGGGGATAGGCTACAACCCTGTCTCACTCCTTTCCCAACCACTGCTTCCCTTTCATGCCCCTCGACTCTTATAACTGCCATCTGGTTTCTGTACAAATTGTAAATAGCCTTTCGCTCCCTGTATTTTACCCCTGCCACCTTCAGAATTTGAAAGAGAGTATTCCAGTTAACATTGTCAAAAGCTTTCTCTAAGTCTACAAATGCTAGAAACGTAGGTTTGCCTTTTCTTAATCTTTCTTATAAGATAAGTCTTAAGGTTAGTATTGCCTCACGTGTTCCAACATTTCTATGGAATCCAAACTGATCTTCCCCGAGGTCCGCTTCTACCAGTTTTTCCATTCGTCTGTAAAGAATTCGCGTTAGTATTTTGCAGCTGTGACTGTGACTTATTAAACTGATAGTTCGGTAATTTTCACATCTGTCAACACCTGCTTTCTTTGGGATTGGAATTATTATATTCTTCTTGAAGTCTGAGGGTATTTCGCCTGTCTCATACATCGTGCTCACCAGATGGTAGAGTTTTGTCATGACTGGCTCTCCCGAGGCCATCAGTAGTTCTAATGGAATGTTGTCTACTCCCGGGGCCTTGTTTCGACTCAGGTCTTTCAGTGCTCTGTCAAACTCTTCACGCAGTATCTTATCTCCCACTTCGTCTTCATCTACATCCTCTTCCATTTCCATAATATTGTCCTCAAGTACATCGCTCTCGTATAAACCCTCTATATACTCCTTCCACCTTTCTGCCTTCCCTTCTTTGCTTAGAACTGGGTTGCCATCTGAGCTCTTGATATTCATAAAAGTGGTTCTCTTCTCTCCAAAGGTCTCTTTAACTTTCCTGTAGGCAGTATCTGTCTTACCCCTAGTGAGATAAGCCTCTACATCCTTACATTTATCCTCTAGCCATCCCTGCCTAGCCATTTTGCACTTCCTGTCGATCTCATTTTTGAGACGTTTGTATTCCTTTTTGCCTACTTTATTTACTGCATTTTTATATTTTCTCCTTTCATCAATTAAATTCAATATTTCTTCTGTTACCCAAGGATTTCTATTAGCCCTCGTCTTTTTACCTACTTGATCGTCTGCTGCTTTCACTACTTCATCCCTCAGAGCTACCCATTCCTCTTCTACTGTATTTCTTTCCCCCATTTCTGTCAATTGTTCCCTTATGCTCTCCCTGAAACTCTTTACAACCTCAGGTTCTTTCAGTTTATTCAGGTCTCATCTCCTTAAATTCCCACCTTTTGCAGTTTCTTCAGTTTCAATCTGCAGTTCATAACCAATAGATTGTGGTCAGAATCCACATCTGCCCCTGGAAATGTCTTACAGTTTAAAACCTGGTTCCTAAATCTCTGTCTTACCATTATATAATCTATCTGATACCTTTTAGTATATCCAGGACTCTTCCATGTATACAACCTTCTTTTATGATTCTTGAACCAAGTGTTAGCTATGATTAAGTTATGCTCTGTGCAAAATTCTACAAGGTGGCTTCCTCTTTCATTCCTTCCCCCCAATCCATATTCACCTACTATGTTTGCTTCTCTCCCTTTTCCTACTGACGAATTCCAGTCACCCATGACTATTAAATTTTCGTCTCCGTTCACTACCTGAATAATTTCTTTTATCTCGTCATACATTTCATCTATTTCTTCATCATCTGCAGAGCTAGTTGGCATATAAACTTGTACTACTGTAGTAGGCATGGGCTTTGTGTCTATCTTGGCCACAATAATGCGTTCACTATGCTGTTTGTAGTAGCTAACACGCACTCCTATTTTTTTATTCATTTTTAAACCTACTCCTTCATTATCCCTATTTGATTTTGTATTTATAACCCTGTAATCACCTGACCAAAAGTCTTGTTCCTCCTGCCACCTAACTTCACTTATTCCCACTATATCTAACTTTACCCTATCCATTTCCATTTTTAAATTTTCTAACCTACCTGCCCGATTAAGGGATCTGACATTCCACACTCCGATCCGTAGAACACCAGTTTTCTTTCTCCTGATAACGACGTCCTCCTGAGTAGTCCCCGCCCAGAGATCCGAATGGGGGACTATTTTACCTCCGGAATGTTTTACCCAAGAGGACGCCATCATCATTTAATCTTAAAGTAAAGCTGCATGTGCTCGGGAAAAATTACGGCTGTAGTTTCCTCTTGCTTTCAGCTGTTCGCAGTACCAGCACAGCAAGGCCGTTTTGGTTAATGTTACAAGACCAGCTCAGTCAATCATCCAGACTGTTGCCCCTGCAACTACTGAAAAGGCTGCTGCCCCTCTTCAGGAACCACATGTTTGTGTGGCCTCTCAACAGATACCCCTCTGTTGTGGTTGCACCTACAGTACAGCCATCTGCATCGCTGAGGCTCGCAAGCCTCCCCACCAACGGCAAGGTCCATGGTTCATGGGGGGGGGATTTAATGAGTATATGATTTAAATGCAAGATATTAATCCATATTGATCGTTTTCAGAAAGAAATACCGTGTAAAAGAAATAAATTAAATAACCACAGTGGTTTACTATGTACTGGAAATTTCACCTTTGGAATGAAAGAAAGAAAGTGCTATACCTTGCCACGAAGAGTAAATGGATAAGAATTAACAAGCATTAACAAGAATATACTGTACACACTGTATAATAGCAGTTTTAACTAATTATTTTTCTTTCAGAATACGAGGCGATTGATGCAAGCTGTTAGACAGAACTACACACGTTAGTTTTAGTGATGAAATATGCTAGAAGTAAGAAGCTCTATACTATATGAAGTAATGAATGATAATGAATAGTTGTATGAAGTAAATGGTGATATGAATATGGATAATGAAGTGTCTATTTTTTTGCTGATGATAATAAATGATGGTGAATAGTTATATGAAGAATATGGTAATATGAATAATTACGTTATCTTTGCAGATGATGATAATGATGAAGTTTATATATTTTCTGTTAGTTAAAAAATGCTATGTAGTTATTTAAGTATTTGTTGCAGTTCATTTTGACAGTATGTCTTACGTCGCATAGCACAATGACTGAATGTTTTGGGAAAGACAGCTAGAGTACATACATATTAAGCACACATTTCATTACCTGTTAATTCGAAGTTAACTACTTTTCAGCATAATATCCATTTTTCTTTCAGGTCAATAATCCATTTTGTATTTTTTCCAGGAGAAGCTTTTAATGATATTAGTATGCTATAAGCACTTAGTTATGAAACCTGTTCTAGTACTTGCATTTTTTTACCCAGTTGTGTCTATCGTTTATGAATGTGATCACATATACTCTACTTGTTTCATAACCTTGCTACAGCTGACTCATGACGAATGACGTTATTAATCCTTATTTCCAGCAATAAGTCAAAAGCAACTATTTTCATGCTCCAGCAATTACCTATCGATCCCAACACAATGCATTGCTAGCACAAATTTTTTTTTTATTACCAGTACCAGCTCTTACCAATATACAATTTCTAGTCCTAAATATAATGCAAATTTTTCTGATTTATTGCTTCTATTATGTCTATGTATTAGTGGACTACAGACCTTGAGTAATAGTTATAACGTCTTACATTTAAATATGTGTTATGTCACTTGCATGATATCACTTGCATGATGCTACACCCAATAACTCCAGTTTTGAATGATGACTTCTGAATAATGCATAAAAATGCTTAGTAACTGGCCAATGAGTGCCAATAATTACTGTAATGTGATGACTTATGATTCCAATGATTACTGTAATATAATGACACGCATAAATGCTATGCCAATAATTAACTCTTGCTTTGAAAGATGACTTCTGAATAATGCATAAGAAATGCTTTGTAGCTGGCCAATGAGTGCCAATAATTACTGTAATGAGATGACTTATGATGCCAATGATTACTGAAATGAGATGACTTATGGATAAATGCTATGCCAATAATTTCTGAAAATAATATTTTGTTGTACTCTATAAATGTTATGCCAATGATTACTGTAATGAGAAGACTTATGATGCCACTAATTACTGTAATTAGATGACTTATGAATAAGGTTCTATAATAATTACTGTAATGAGATGACTTATGCAGAAATGCTAAGCCAATGATTACTGTAACTAGATGACTTATGCATAAATGCTATGCCAATAATTACTGTAATAGGATGACTTATGATTAATGTTCTGTAATACTCCATACATACTACTTAAATGTTGTGTAAATAGCCAATGAATGCCAGTAATTATTCAGATTTTTTGATACACTAGTGTAATTCTGAATTATGACTAGCATAAAATTTAATGTCCTTCACCTTCTGACCTAATTACCAGCAATTACTGCAATATCCATATGTCCTGTCCATCCTCATGATCATGGAGCACTATATTTGGTTTTTGCACTAATTCTACGTTGATGTAAGCGAATAGATTCTGCAAGAATGTGGTGTTGACATATCAAGCTGTCCACCACCTTGAATGATGGAGATGCTATTATGGACTTACTGTTTGGTGTACCTAATGTACTACCAAAATGATAACATAAAATATTAATACAAGATTTCAGTGTCTTGGCTACACTGATGAATACTTCAGGGAAGAGAACTTCAGATTGTCTCACTTGGTATTGTACTTCTGTAGAAAGATATGGACTTTCAGTGCAGCTGCGTGCAACCTACTTTGCTACAACCATGATGCAATCCTTCCCATTCCTTTCCTAGCTCTTATAAAGTGGTAAAGACTTATACAGTGCGTTTAAATTCTTGCAAAATGATAAAGACATACACAGTGCATTTGCACTTCATTTCATTTGTTAATGAGATCAGTTGTCCTAAATATGCTAAGGACTTCTACAATGCATGTGCACTTTATTTCACTCCTTGATATGCCTAATTGTTATAAAAATGCTAAAGACTCTTACAGTGCATGTGCACTTTATTTCTTTTTTAATGTATCCAGTTCTTGTAAAATACTAAAGACTTTTACAGTGTGTGTGCACTTTATTTCATTTGTTAATATTTTCAGTTCTTGTAAAAAATGCTAAAGACTTATACAGTGCGTGTACACTTCATTTCATTTGTTAATAAGATCAGTTGTCCTAAATATGCTAAAGACTTCTACAGTGTGTGTGCACTTTATTTCACTCCTTGATATGTTTAATTGTTGTAAAAATGCTAAAGACTTTTACAGTGCGTGTGCACTTTATTTCTTTTCTTAATGTATCCAGTTCTTGTAAAATGCTAAAGATTTTTATAGTGCGTGCGCACTTTATTTCTTTTCTTAATGTATCCAGTTCTTGTAAAATGCTAAAGACTTTTACAGTGTGTGCACTTTATTTCATTTGTTAATATTTTCAATTCTTGTAAAAAAATGCTAAAGACTTATACAGTGCGTTTGCACTTTATTTCATTTCTTAATATGATCAGTTGTCCTCAATATGCTAAAAATTTTTACAGTGCATGTGCACTTTATTTCATTTCTTAATGTATTCGGTTCTTGTAAAAAATACCAAAGACTTATACAGTGCTTGTGCACTTTATGTCATTTGTTAATATATTTTGTACTCATTGCGTATACATTTTGTCATTTCTTAATATGTTCTGTACTCAATGCGTGTGCACTCTTTCATTTCTTAATATATTCTGTACCCAGTGCGTGTGCACTCTATTTCATTTCTTAATATGTTCCGCATTTATCAATAATGTATATACTCTGTGACTATAGACTTAGTTAACTAAATAGATTATAGAAAAATTTGTTGCTCATGGCAAGTCCAATTGACTCACCATCGCTGCCAAATTTTTGCCCCCCCAGTGGAGGGTTATGTAAGAGGTCCATGATTAAGGAATTTGTTGCTAGCGCACTCGAGCAGATGTAATTTCGATGGATTGCTCACGCGCTGCCTGCGATATGTAAGCTATAAGAGAATCTCAGACCAAAGAGCAGTGTTGACTGCAGTAGGAACTGTGTGTTAGTTGGAGTAAGTAGTTGCTAGCGAGCAGTCTGGTGTATCGTGTTGGCTGGGCCGGTCGTGGTGGAGCGATGGCGGAGCCTGAGCGTTGTAGTGTAAGGTAAAAGCAGCCTCGCGCATATGTAGTATTGTTATATCAAGTCCCATGTAAATGTTTTAAAAAAAATCTCTTAGTAATAATCTTTCTCATAAAAAGTAACTTTTGACAATCATTCATTTTAATTTAAAGAATTAACTAATTTCTCCAATCCTTGGTCATCCCGATTATTGAAAAAGAAAAATCAGTTGTTTCTTTTATACATGACAAATCTATCTGCCAGCATTGCACTGAGCTGCGCCAGAAAAATTTCTTATAGGAGCAGATATATACGCGTTATCCGGCGACCTAATTGAGGTAAGATTTTTCAATTTATTCGTAATGAATTTTCAGGGCCATGCCGCAGCACTGCTGACGTCCAAAGTTTACCAGTTTAAATTCATAGTCAATTATTGAAAGGTTATTTAAGTGAATCGCAATTTAATTGAAAGGTTAGTCACATTGTATTATTGGTAGGTCACGGAATTTATCTGTGGGAGGTTACGCTGAATGCTATAAAGAATTATATTTTTTACTGTTGGGAGGTTACGGAACTTTTCTGTTGGGAGGTTACACTAAATGTGAATATTATTTTTTTGTGGGGAGGTTACAAGTGCTAAAAGGAATCCGTTAAACTTCGGTTGCACGATAAATCAGCCAAATGTTAAAGGCCGTAAATTCAACCAAATATCTAGGTATTACAATTACGTACAACTTAAATTAGGAAGAACACCCAGCAAATGTTGAGAAAGACTGCGTTTTATTGGCAGGATATTTAGAAAACGGAACAGCACTACTAAAGAGACTGGCTACATTACGCTTGTCCGTCCTCTTTTAGAATACCGCTGCTCAGTGTGGGATCTTTACCAGATAGGACTGACAGCGTACATCGTAAAGGTTCAAATGACAGCACGTTTGGTTTTATCGCGAAATAGGAGAGTGAGTGTCACTGAAATGATATAGGATTTGGGGTGGACATCATTAAAGCAAAGGCCTTTTCCGTTGTGGCGGAATCTTCTCGCGAAATTTCAATCACCAAATTTCTCCTTTGGATGCGAAAATATTTTGTTGTCGCCAACCTACTTAGGGAGTAACGATCACCACAGTAAAATAAGGGAAATCAGAGCTCGCACGGAAAGATACAGGTGTTCGCTTTCTGCGCGCTCTGGGCAAGACTGGAATAATAGAGAACTGTGAAGGTGGTTTGATGAACCCTCTGCCAGGCACTTAAATGGGGTTTGCAGACTATCCATGTAGATGTAGATGAATTATGTACCGTACAATGATAAAATTTTACAGGTACATTCGGTGACTACTGTTTGTGAAATGTGTTGTTAATAAAGTTAGTAGGAAAGAAGTAATAAATGAAAATGTCACACATGATGCTGTAGTTTTTCAGGTACGTCAGTATTTGACGTCGAGCTTCCTGAACTATGTGCCATACAATAATATAATTTTGCTGGTGCATCCAGTCGTACATGTGAGTACTGTCTGCAACAGGTGCCTGTAATGAAGACGTAAGAAATTAAAACGCCATGCTTCGTGCGGCAGTCTTACTGTGTGAGCAGCGAATATGCAATAAGTGATACACTTTTTTCCCTTTCATCTTTTTGTGGGGATCGACAGCGACAAAAAGTTTCGTAAAGGTTTAAAATTATGTGGAAAGTTTGTTTGCAAGCCACATTTTCAAATACTGCGTGGTTGAAGTATGTATAGATGCCCGTCGTGCGCTACATTGCTTTTTCACCCCCACCCCTGTGATAGGTATGAGGTTCTTACCCCCACAACGAGTCTTTCCAGACAGTAAGTAGTATGTGTACCAAGTGTGGTTGAAATCGCTGGAGTGATTTAACATGAGATGTTTAACATGCATACTTACATACACTATGTTAGCAAAAGTATCCGGACACAAGGAAAAAACATATTAGATGCATTGTGCTCCCACTTACTGCCAGGTACTGCATATCAACGACCTCAGTCGTCATTAGACACCGTGAGAGAGCAGAATGGGGCCCTCCGTGGAGCTCACGGACTTCGAACGTGGTCAGGTGATTTGGTGTCACTTGTGTCATACGTCTGTACGCGAGATTTCCAAACATCCCTAGGTCCACTGTTTCCGAAGTGATAGTGAGGGGGAAACGGGAAGGGACACGTACAGCACAAAAGCGTACAGGCCGACCTCGTCTGTTGACTGACAGAGACCGCCGACAGTTGAAGAGGGTCGTAATGTGTAATAGGCAGACATCTATCCAGACCATCAAACAGGAATTCCAAACTGTATCAGGATCACTGCAAGTACTATGACTGTGAGGTGAGAAAACTTGGGATTTCATGTTCGAGCGGGTGCTCATAAGCCACACATCACGCCAGTAAACGCCAAACGACGCCTCGCTCGGTGTATGAAGCGTAAACATTGGACGATTGAACAGTGGAAAAACGTTGTGTGGAGTGACGAATCACGGTACACAATGTGGCGGTCCGATGGCAGGGTTTGGGTATGGCGAATGCCCGGTGAACGTCATCTGACAGCGAGTATAGTGCCAACAGTAAAATTCGGAGGCGGTGGTGTTATGGTGTGGTCGTTGTTTTCATGGAGGGGGCTTGCACCCCCTGCTGTTTTGCGTGGCGCTATCACAGCACAGGCCTACATTGATGTTTTAAGCACCGTCTTGCTTCCCACTGTTAAAGAGCAATTCGGGGATGGCAACTGCATCTTTCAAGACGATCGAGCACCTATTCATAATGCACGGACTGCGTCGGAGTGGTAACACGATAATAACATCCCTGTAATGGACAGGCCTGCACAGAGTCCTGACCTGAATCCTACAGAACACCTTTGGAATGTTTCGGAGCGCCGACTTCGTGCCGACATCGATGCCTCTCCTCAGTGCAGCACTCCGTGAAGAATGGGCTGCCATTCCCCAAGAAACCTTCCAGCATCTGACTGAATCTATGTCAGCGGGAGTGGAAGCTGTCTTCAAAGCTAACGGTGGGCCAACACCATATTGAATTCTAGCATTACCGATGAAGGGCGCCAAGAACTTGTAAGTCATTTTCAGCAAGGTGCCGAGATACTTTTGATCACATAGTTTACATACATATAGACGCACATCAGTTTTTGTAATGTGTGTGGATATGGTAAGATGTTGATTCGTTTGTTTTCAGAACTGGTAATTATACGAAGAGCAAAGGTTGCCGCTCTTAGGTATTTGAGCAACTCAGTAATATGAGGAGTACCACTGAGATTTTTCCACATTTAGTATTAGTGACAAATCACACACCCAGATAGCCGTGCATGTTATAAAGCGCTTCTTCTGAGGCAGGGCGATATGCAGTTCTGCATCGGTGTGCCAGGCAACCTGGATGTGGTTCTTAGGCGGATTCTCACAACACACACGTAGACCGTGGAGCTGATACTCAAGTCCCACATCAGTTACACGATTCGCAAGTATTTAGAAAACTTCGCTTGCTTTCACACGAATGGCACTACATGCAGACAGTTGGGATGCACATAGTCCGTTATAAAGCCAGGGGACGGGGGGAGGGACATGGGGTGGCTACAGGAAGTATATTTGGTCAGTGTCCTGACATTCGCACCCAGTGAAATTTGCACCCAGAAAAGGTCGAGGAAAGGTCCTTTAATCTCTCCGTCCGATGTCCGTCCGACAGGTAGGATCGCCGACAGCAGGTACGAGAGCCGAAGGCCTTATTTTACGGCAATGTTTGGCCGCAATAGTGTTGCCAGCAACATTGCTGCAACTCGTCAATGCCCGGGCTATATCTGTTTCAGTTCTTGTCTGTTATGTGTTTGCCTTTCACTCTCAGCTTCGATTCTTCTTTCTCAGTCGACAGTGTTGGTGTATCAAGTCACGTGAAACAGCATTATTTCGTTCTTGGAGATTGGGTTCGTGTAATTAATTACACGAACCGCTGCTCCAAGAATAGAGAAGCAGCTACAGGTATGTAAAATTGGGCAAACGAGACAACCAACGAGAAATCCAACCAACGAGAAATCCATGAATGTGATAAATACGTCTACAACTAGAGCGAAAGAAAGAGAAAGTAATATATACGGAGAGCGAGCTCTGAAAAAGGACGTTCTCACTGCTATCGTTTTAGAAGATCTGCAGTACTGAACAGAAATTTTACTCTACATCTGTTATTAAGGCGTCTGAACGTTTTTGAATCTTCATCACACATTTTAAATGGGCATCAGTTTGCTAAAACTATTTTATTGCGATGAATGTATACATTACTTTGCACGCTCTATAACTCTGGTCAACTTTGGTCTACTACTTTGATACATTCTTAGAGCCCTTCCACCAAAGCATTGTAAATGCCTTGTACTAAGAAGCATATGGATGAGAAATGAACTTTGAAGGTATAATATTTTTCAGTGCGTCGCCTCTGGCAGCTAAAAAATGTGGAAGAGAGGACATTTTTAAACAGTTACAACGAAGTTGATAATTAATTATTTAGTGTTGGTTGACTAGTTTCGGACTTCGCCCATTTTCACAAGCCACTTCTTACACACAACAAAATCTGTTACGAGTGGATGCGTTGATTGTAGATCATAAATGTATCATAAACAATGTGGTACATATGGTAACTATTTACGTATTTTGTATTTAGGATGTGTTTGGTGTGGGCAGTTCTATTTATGTCACCACACTTGAATGTATCTCAGACCTGCGTTCGTAGATGTGTAGATGTCATAATTGTATTTACACCTTACTGTACCTTATTGTGTTAATGTATGTGCAAAATATTATATATATATATATATATATATATATATATAATTGTGGTACCTTCGTTACCCAGCATGATGTGATCCACGTGACAACGATATTTTGTATACAGTGGAGAATTTGTTCTCGCTGGATGACGCTGGCCTATTTATTGCAGGCATTATCGCAAATTTGACATAAACACACTTGACACCAACATCATTTATAAAGTAGCCACAACATGACGATATAACTATTTTGTCAGTTAAAAAAAACGAGTGAAACGGATGTAATAAAGTCTACGTTGGACAGACGGACTTTTAACGGGACCTGGTCTTGAAATTACTGAAATTTTCGTAAACATATTTTTTTCACCATCTGAAACACAAATTTCTCCCGTCTCAAAAAAGGTATTTTTTATCTATTTTTCAATTGTTGATTTGGTCTTAAACACTCTTTGAACAATGTCTGCAAACCAGCCACGCTCATGCGACAGGCAAGGAATATCACCATAAACATTTCTTGCCTGCCATAGTCATGGAACCAATTAAGCCGACATACACGGACCTTGCAGATATAAAATTACTTAGCATATGTCTACATGGCCATACACCAACCCCTAATGAGAGTTTCAACAGCTGCGTGAGGCAAAGAGTACCAAAAACAGTGTTTGTTCGATAGAAAGTACTAAGGTGTAGTGGATGCTGTCATTTGTTTCAGTGATGGTGTAATTAGCAAGACAAAATTAATGAACAAATTAGGCATCCAACCAGGAAATAATATGATAGCTGTATCAGGTTACCTTCCATTCGGAAGGTGGGTGCACTCAGCGACTGTTATATGACATAAATTATAGAGTGCAGCAATCTGTCGTCCTTTCTTCGATTTTATTACGCAAATACTGATTTCGGCTAGTAGCTGGCCATTCTCAATGCACTATTTTTTATTCTCGATGCATGTAAGTCCCTGTTGTTTGGGCGTCAGTCACAGTTCCTTGAATGCTATACTAATACAGGTAGTATTCAAAGATTTGGAGTAGTATTCAAAGATCTGGATTTGCGTAATAAAATCTAAAAAAAAAGGACGATTGATTGCTGCACTCTATAATTTATAAATTTATATGATAGCTGTGTGGAATGTCAAAGATCGTCAGCAACTAATTGAAGCTGAAAGGGTTGCGAAAATCAGCACTATCGGTCCAGAGTAAGGAAAAGATTCTTGAAAAAGTCTACAGAGAATGAAGAAGCAGCTGGTCAGCAAGAATAATTCTGCTGAATGTTCAGAAAGAGGCAGTCGGTGAGTCAAAAACACTGAGAACAATCTTTTCTCATTTTCTCGAAACTACATTTTCAGGATATTAGGTACATATATATTCACAATGATTTGAGCTATGTTCACCAAATTCCTCCAAAGTGAACCGTCTCTTATACAGAATGTCGTATTTCTTAAACTATAACAGATAATTAAATAGCCGTCGTTGTACAGTTTTAGTTAATTTCATTCAGTGTTGGTACAAAACCACAACTTCCTTCGCATTGTAGACCAAGAGTAACACGCGATGAAAGCGAGGAGTAGATATGCAGCCCATTGAACTCCAGATCCCCTTAAAACGACATATACAGGATACATAAACAGAAGCGAAAATCACCTTTCAATTCTCAGCAAGCCCCTCAGAGAATAATACAAACTCCATTGAAAATATCGAGAGAAATCTCATTACTTTAGAGATGTCTTCAAAGGCCAATTAATGGACTTGCTAGAAGAAATACCTGTACAAATCTGCATTCATATGACTTAGCTCCCAGAACAAATGTTAAATCAACAAACAGACTCGTGCGGAAAAAAAATCGTAGAAAATTTCCATAACACCTTAATCAGCACATGGAAGGCACTCCACCATGCATTAATCATCAAATACGCGAGTACAAACGATTCATGGAAACCTTAAAGAGTACCCTAATCAGCATATGAATTGCAATCTATACAGTGAGAATTATATCAGCAGAATACTATTGTATGTAGATTTCATTGAAATACAAACATTGTATGTAGATTTCATTGAAATACAAATTAAACAATATGTTTGCTTTCAAATAGTGTTGAAAGGAAATGAAATACTTATTGTACAACTGTGATGTGGCGAACGTTGTTTTACATTGGATATAGTCATTGATCTTAATAAAATCGCAAAGTAAGCAGAATACATCAAAGATTATATAAGACGTAATAAAATTGGTTGCATCAACATCTGTCAAAATTGTGATAATATTTACGACAAATAAGGCAGCGTAACGCACAGTGTAGTTCATTGAGGAGCTTTTCCAATGTATATAAAATATCGTTGTCACAGGAATCACATGATGTTGGGTAATGAAAGCTCAACAATTAAGGAAAATATATATTATACAGATATTTTAATGTAATACAGTAAGGTGTAACTACAATTGTGACATATTTTAACGAACATCTGAGATAAATGTAACTGTTATGTCATAAATAGAACTGTTCACACCAAACAGATCCTAAATACAAAATACGTAATTGGTTATCATATGAACCATACTCTTACCGATAGGCTACATTTACTATCCACATTCGATGCATCGACTCATTACAAATTTTATTCTCTGCAGCAGGTGGCATCTGAAAATAGGCAAAGCCCGAAACTTGTAAGCCAACACTAAATATCTAGCAGCTCTGGTGCAAACTTTTAAAAATGTATTTTTCTCAGCTCTTGAAAGAGGAATATCAGATCTCTGTATCAACCCCCACTAGCCGAAAACTGAACGGTCGCGACTCGTACATAGTAGATAATAGTGGTATTGGTTTTACCATTCTCGGCGAATTACTTTTAAACCATATATTCGAAATCGGCTTTCAGAATTCTGGAAAAGATATGTTGCCGTAACTTTGGCTGTAATTCGTGTGGCCGTGATATTGCCAGACAACACTGCCGGCCTATATTGTCAGCATTACCCAATTTTTACAGTCAGTGTAAACGTACTTTTATGTGGCGTACAGGTGAAGGGGACTAGTGATGATGGAATAAGATTCGTACTGCCACATTACTGATTATGAGAAGTAATCATTTTTCTGTTAGATGATTTTTACCTAGTACATATTTGACTGCTGGGGCACTGTCAGTTGTGAGTGTAGTTTGATGTTGTTTGTTCAGTTTATTTTTTATCTGTTGTGACATGGTATTAATTAGAGAAGCGTCATATCCATTGTTTACTGCAGTACATGTTATGGTTTCTGTTTCTTGTTGGAGTTCTGTATGTTGAAGTGGAAATGTGTGTGCTCTGTACAGCACTGATCTATAACCAGCTTTTTTGTGGGAGGAGGGATGTGTTGAGGAGTTTGGTATAGTGGTGTCAGTGCCAGTAGGTTTTCTGTAAACATTGAAAGCTGCCTTTTGGTTCTGTTTTGATATTTTTATGTCAAGAGTGTAAATCTAACGCTAAAGGTGAGAAGTTCTGGCTAAGATGTAAAATAAAACAGATATATAAAAAGAAAGAAGACCTCAACCGATTAGCTTACAGCACCTATCTGGAATTAATGTTATTAGCACATCCAGCACAGATCCCATCACTCCACGATGTCCTTGAAAACATAATAAAAAACTCATATAATAAAATGAACAGCACTCATCAAAAGAAGATTGACAATTTGAGAAAGAGAAACAAACTGCCTACTGATAAATACGTAAATAAGAATAGTAACACCCACAAATTTTTCCCAAGAGTTGTAAATTCAACTAACATTGAATTCAGTCAGACAGAAATGACACTACTAAATAAGGGTTTGAAGCATAATATAAATCCAAGCATCAATCACAAAAACATAAAAGACACCATATGCTCACTAAAGATAGCCAGTGACTTTGCAAAACTTAATGACACTGAACAAACAGTACTAGGCCACAAGGCTACTAAAATTATACATAAGCACATAACCACAAAAGCAACAAAAACAAACAACTTGGAAATAAATGTACTCTGGTCAATCAATAAGAAACTACAAAACCACAATGCCCTGGCAGTAAAATCTGATAAAGGTTCCACAACAGTTATTATGTTTAAGGGTGATTATATGCACAAAACACTCGAATTCTTTGCAAACAACCACATACTGGAAGTCCAAGTTGACCCCACACCAAAGTTTCAAGCTAGAATAAGAAAATGCCTCAACAACAGTAACTTTTTTTTCACTAAGAATGAAGTATGAGACCTTATTGTGATGAACCCAACAGCCCCCAAACTCAGAGCACAACCAAAAGTCCATAAAACCAACACACCTATCAGACCTATTGTGAACTCAATTAATAGCCCAGCCTACACATTAATGAGAGAACTAAGTTACATACTTTTAGAAAAATACACATTTGAAAAATCATATTCCATAAAGAACAGCTATGAACTTAACAGTTTGAAAGATTTGACAGTACCACCTCAAGCCAAGCTTCTATCCCTAGATATTGTTAACCTTTACAGCAGTATACCTGTAGATGAAACAGTTGAGATAATAAGAGTGAACCTATTGAAAAACAAGACAATGAACAAACCAGAAATCATAGAACTTGTAGATGTACTTAATCTAGTGCTCTCACATAATTACTTCTGTTTTAACAAGTAAATTTACAAGCAGGATCAAGGACTAGCAATGGGAAGCCCTCTCAGTGGCCTATTAACTGAAATATTTATCAACCATATAGAAAATAAAATTCTAACACTAAATGATAACATCATAAGCAAAGTTAAATTCTATAAGAGATATGTAGATGACACCCTCATTCTGTTTGATGGCACAAATAATGAAGTGACAAACCTTTTTAACAAATTCAATAGCCTACATAAAAATATTCAATTCACCCTTGAACAGGAAGAGGGCAACACCATACCTTTTCTTGACATAAAAATATCAAAACAGAACCAAAAGGTAGCTTTCAATATTTACAGAAAACCTACTGGCACTCACACCACTATACCAAACTCGTCAACACATCCCTCCTCCCACAAAAAAGCTGCTTATAGATCAATGCTGTACAGAGCACACAAATTTCCACTTCAACATACGGAACTCCAACAAGAAATAGAAAACATAACATATACTGCAATAAACAATGGATATGATCCTTCTCTAATTCATACCATGTCACAACAGATAAAAAATAAACTGAACAAACATCAAACTACACTCACAACTGACAGTGCCCCAGCAGTCAAATACGTAAAAATGCCATATCTTGGAATGGTATCTGACAAATTAGCAAGACTATTCAAAAGCAGAGAAGTAAAAATCCGCTTCATCACCAACAACATACTAAGTAGGAAGCTTATTCACAATATAAAACCACCAGATACAAGTCTTGATGCATGTGGCATTTACAGAACTACCTGCAGCCAGTGTAATAAATATTATATTGGCCAAACAGGCAGAAATTTCAGAACATGATTCGAAAAATATTTAGACTGCTACAGGCTTGATAAATGTGACAAATCAGCAGTAGCAACTCACATTAAAGACACTGGCCACCCTTTGAAAATCGAAGACAACTTCGAAATTTTACACAAAATAGGAAAAAGTAAAAGAATAGATATCATGGAAGAAATGGAAATTTTCATACAGAACAAAAAGCATAGAGATAACATTCTTAACGAAATAACCGAATTCAAAAATTCAAAATTCTTCAACAGTCTTAAGCCAGTTCTAACTCAATAGATTCAAGATATGTAAATGTAAATAATTCAAAGCTGTCAGTACCAAGAATATTGATACAAAACCTCGATAATCGATAAAGACTCGCATGCTACAGTCTGCCATCTTGTGTTGTGTGTATAACATCGAAGCAATTTGTGCAGTGAATTACGCTGGCAGTCGGTGAGAAAATATAATGTGCAATAGTGTAATGTCAATCAACAGCTCCGCCATTACACCAGTGATGCAAGTAAAGCTACAAGATGATGAAATTGTAAGTGATAAACTGTCATATAAAAGCCTTCCACACTATTTTCGTAACACATAACTGATGCAAATCTATCTGCATATCTGCATCCTATACAGGATATGATATACATAGTCATCCATAAAGAAGAAAACCAGCAGAAGACATCACTGATTTCGATTTCTAACCATACACTGCCCCCCTCCTTCCCCCAAATGCCACACCAGCAGCTACAGTAAAAAAACTATGGACAAAGTGTTCTAGATTAATCTAGTTTAAGACCGTTTATTTTTAAGTAACATTTCTCTATGGATGTATGTATGTATAAACGCCTGAAGATGAACAGAACATGATCGAAACGCGTTGCATTGTTTTAGATAAAGCATAAAATAAAAAGTGACTGGTAGCAGAAACTTGAAATAAATAATTGTCAGTACCATGCTGGCTGGGTGGCGTCAGGGCATCTTAGACTTTTGTAGTTGTGCCAATAATGCAAAACTATCAAAGTCAGTTTCTCTAGGGACAGCTTTGGTGGCATGACACCTCCTAGCCACAACTAAGCTTGGACGCTAGTTCTGTCCTCAATAGCACGAACCAGGCAGCCAGCCACGAAAATTCCCCGTCTCCCTGAGGTGTGACTCTCCTAATTAGATTCACTGACTGCCTTCTTCCGACAACAGGGCCCTGTGAGCAGTGGCGCACGCGGGGCAACCCCCTCCCCCCCTCCAACCCCTTGTAGGGCCACTCGCATTGCCACCCGGACCGCCAGCGCTAGTAGGCGCAGAGAATTCATCATTTAAGGAAGAGAATCACAATCGTAACTTTTTTATATCATAAGATGGCATTGTCTTGTATATGTGTATAAACAGTTTAAGTCAGGGGTCTCCAAACTACGGCCCTTTCAACTCCTTTAAAAATATCTTTGCCAGTGGTCGTCCCGTGAATACTGTGAACATCAAGGAGCTCTTCATATACTTCATAATTTTTGTCAATCCCCCGAATAAAAAGTAGTACTTGAGCAGTATCTGATACATCTGTTGACTCATCCACGGCCATAGAGAAGCAGTCTAAGTCTTGATTTTTGTCACGCAGTTGTACTGATATATTTTGTGCAATGTCATGTATTCTTCGAGCCACAGTGTTTGCCGACAAGCTTATGTTTTAAAATAAATTAACTTTTTCTAGACACATTTCTTCTGCTGTTACAATAATGCTGTTCTTAATTAGTTCACTGTCGGTAAACAGCTTACACTGTTTCGCTACTAAATGAGCCACACGAAAACTAGCACGAGTTGCTGCATGTTCTTCAGCATCTACTTTCTTAAACAGCGACTACTGTGTTTTTAGCTGGCGTTTCAGAGTCTCATACATGTATAATCGTTCGCATCCAGTAAACTTGGAGTAATTCTGAGAGTGCTTAGTCTCATAATGACATTTTATATTGTATTCTTTGAACATTGATATTGCTTCATTGCAAATAATACACATTGGTTTGTTGCTTGACCCCACCACGAAATACTGACATCCCCACTGCTCTTTAAAAATTCTACATTCACTGTCAACCTTTCGTTTCTTTTCCATATTTGTACAGAACTTCGCAAAAGAATGTAACCTGAAAATAAAATTGTGGTACTTAATATTAATAAAAGTAGGGAGTAGTCTGCCTAAACAAAATGCAATGAATTTATTTTTAAGGTACTTTAATTACTAAATTAAATACTCACAATTACACTGTAGTTCCACTAAAAAATACAGTGAAAAAATATTCAAGTCGTGCTATACGTAATTCGACTTTCAGATTTTCCTTGTCTCTTCGAATTCAAACTTTGAATTGTCCCACACTTCGTCGTCTCACCTGCTAGTACAGCGCATAAAACACTAAAAAACTCGTGAGACACTCGCAACATAGACACAATCACGCAACAGAACTATCAAATATATGCTCTGGCTCTGCTACTCGCTACAAGACTACATAACTAAACTTATTGTTGCGCCGCTTGAAATAACAATACGTTGACATACTCTACCTCTGTTGCATCTTGCAGTAATAGTGTTGCTAACAATGGTTTTGAGATTTCGTTAACTTTGCAGGACGCTTTCGTCAAGTATGTGCAGTGACACACTTTTTTGTCGGTGAAATTCGTCAGAATAATATCCGCCACAATTTCGTTCAGATGTGTCCACCAATCAAAATTGTGTAATCGTAGTTCGTTTCAGTGCTAGCTATTCCCACAACCTTAGATTTTTGCGATTTCATCTTTCCTTACACTTACATTACGGTGATCATGGAGTGCTAGGGTGCTTTAATCCCACTATGTAGATCTTGGCCCTTATGACTTCGTGGAGGAGTCAAAGTGGCCCGCGGACTAAGAGGTTTGGAGACCCCTAGTTTAAACAAAGCTTTCTTAAACTTTGCATGTGACTTGATGTTTTTATTACGGTAAAAGTAAAGGTAGGCCAAAATATCTTTAGCGCCCCCTCCTTGTGGTTTTCCTGTATCCGCCACTGCCTGAGACCACATCAGTAGTGCAACGCCCCAGTGAAAAGAGTGCAAAGTCTTTCTGTCAAGCACACAGGTCCAGTACTAAGAAAAAATAATCATGAAATAGTGACAGAGAATGAAACAGTGCCGTATAGCGATAAGTGACAGTAATGTCACAGTGTGTTAGGATTACTATTTGGTTTCGTTGCCCATTACTTACCCTTTTTGTATACACCTGTAATAGTCAAGCACTTGTACACTCATAATTCGTAAAACTAAACAATGCAAACGCTTCTTGAATAAAGTTGACATCTGCGTATTTCCAATATGAAGTCGGGGGAGACCCAACAATTTGGATAACGAATTCTTTATTCTAATTGCGTCACAGTTGCGTTTTATTAAACTGGCGACTAGTTTCGAACTACCGAGATAATTTTCAATCCAGGCGTATTAAAACTGCACTAATAGCGCTCGGTTAGGCGACAGTCAATTAACACATATGTAATACACATACGATACACAGTCACTTGAAAGCCAGGTCAGTTCCGCAATGTAGAGGAATTCATGAAGTGCAGTGGGATTAAACACAGATCTTTCAGGAAAGTTATCTGCGCTTTGGGTGCTATGTGTGGTTTATTTTGAGAACACAGGTTAGTAAAGATTCAACGCACAGGATATATTTCTGGAGCACTACATTTTCTGATATCATTTGCAGGAACAAAACCACAAGAGAGGTTGTGCAATTGGTAGGTTATGTGAAAGGAGCCGTTACTCTGGTTAGGTAAACGTCTTCTAATGAAATATTTCAGTCTCATGCTGGTACGATAATTCGCTACTTCAGCCACCGTTATAGATGATGACATACGGCTTATAATCTGAGATGGGTAAATAATCCTTAACTATGTAGAGATCGATCAAAATCTTTTGCCTAACTACGACATGGGGCAGGAATCAGCAAAAAATGGTTCAAATGGCTGTGAGCAGTATGGGACTTAACTTCTGAGGTCATCAGTCCCCTAGAACTTAGAACTACTTAAACCTAACTAACCTAAGGACATCACACACATCCATGCCCAGGAATCTGCAGTCTTGTACTCAGAGACCAGAGATCTACAACCGGATGCTTACTGACGTACAGGATTATCTGGTACTGAGTTACTTTGTGCCGGAGACCAGTCATGCTGAGACATCATTCCGTCAAAAGCCCAGTTCTGAGAGTGGCACACCGGTGCTTGAGTCACATTAAGTGTTTCGAATTTTATCAGAACCAGACTCAGATAACGATAAGCACACACCGCTATCACTGGCTCACAGATGTTGCTGTGATGTGACAGTGACGATACCCAACACATCAACACTGTCACGAGTAGGAACCGAGTTCCACTAGCCGGCAAATTTAAGTAAGTACTTGCTTTCTTGTAAGCCTCTCTCAATAATTCCTATAATTCCTCTGAATTAAGTTAATAAGGCTACTGCCTCTTATTAACCCTTTGGTGCAACGGGCGTCCGGACAGTGTGTGGTCTGCTACGAACAATATTGGTACGGTCTGTGTCTTTGAGTCTACCACATCGCGAGTAATATTTTATCCTTAATCAAAAATGGTTCAAATGGCTCTAAGCACCATGGGACTTAACATCTGAGGTCATCAGTCCCCTAGACTTAGAACTATTTAAACCTAACTAACCTAAGGACGTCACACACATCCACGCCCGAGGCAGGATTCTAACCTGAGTCCATAGCAGCCACGTGGTTCCGGACTGAATCGCCTAGAACCGCTAGGCCACTCAGGCCGGCTTGTAATAAGTATCTGCCATCAATGTGAATAATTAGCTGGGCCACCGCGGCCGCCTATCCTTAATCAGTAGCAAATTATTTAGTCTCGCATGAGTGCTTTGGTAATTCAGTTTTTGAATCTCTGCTTGTTAACCTAATTTATTAGACACAGTTGTCTGGAACCGCGCGACCGCTACGGCCGCAGGTTCGACTCCTCACTCGGGCATGGATGAGTGTGACGTCAAAAACTGGTTCAAATGGCTCTGAGCACTATGGGACTTAACATCTGAGGTCATCAGTCCCCTAGAACTTAGAACTAATTAAACCTAACTAACCTAAGGACATCACACACATCCATGCCCGAGGCAGGACTCGAACCTGCGACCGTAGCGGTCGCGCGGTTACCGACTGAAGCGCCTAGAACCGCTCGGCCACACCGGCCGGCTGTATGGTGTCCATAGGTTAGTTAGGTTTAAGTAGTTCTAAATTCTAGGGGACTGATGACCTGAGAAGTTAAGTCCCATAGTGCTCAGAGCCATTAGACACAGTTCTTGCGTTTCCCTCCATGTCTACAACATACTTCCGTAGCCATTGTCGATAATCGTTTAATCGTTCGTTTTGAAAGCTAGTTACCACTTGCCTGTTGGCGTTAGTCAGTTTGTCAGGCAGCAGCAACAGGCCGAGACACAAGCAGCAACAGGGAAGTAACAGATTTTGTGATACTTGGCGAGTTCCTAACCAGGAGCGAATTGTATAGTTTCATCTGTGTGCTTCAATAGTTTAATTTCTTGAATATCTGCGTGTTAATTTAATATGTAATAGACATAGTTCTCGCGTGTTCTTTTGCGTTGGAAAGTAAACCATTTTGTGACATATTACAAGTTGCTAATCAGCAGCAAATTATTTAATCTCACAGGAGGCCTTGGTAGTTCAGTTTCTGAATCCCTGCGTATTAATCTAATTTATTAGACAGTCTTGGGTTTTCGTCAGTACCTACAGTAGAGTACTGCAGCGTATGTCAATCGCCCTTTGTCTGCCTGTGTGTAGTGTAGTTTTCCACGGTCTTTAGTATGGAGAGGGACTGACAGCTGTGTGCGGATGCGAGTTCAGTTGGTGACACCATTTGTAGCGTAGTCGACAGGACCGACTGCGGACCTTTGGTACAGAGCCCAGTGGAGGGTCTGAATCAGAGACTCAGACCGTTCTGCTACCGTGAAGGCTGCAGATTCCTCGACCTGCGCCATAGCGTGGTTGGGCTTCGGGTTCCGCTGAATAGATCGGGAGTACAACACGTAGGAGGCGGCTGCACGGGTACCGGAGGCAGTGTGGCATGGAGTGGGCGGTCTTTTTAGGTTAGAAGGTCTCAGGGAAACACAAAAAGGGCTACAGTCTCCAATGGTGAAGGTCGAACACAGGAAGAAAGTAGATCCAGGAACCATTGGAACTGCTCGAAAGTAACGTGCTCCTAAAATGGCGTGAACACCTCGGTTTTATTTTATGAGCATAACTTGATGTCATAGAATCAACGACGTACATAACGTAATCTGCTACTAAAACATCATCCATAAAGTACTTGAAAATGGCCTAAGGCCGAAATTGTACAATCGTACTGGAAATAAAGAGAATGGCAGCTGAAGGCTTCAAGAAATCTTTCAAAAAATTCGTCGCAGCTGCGGACGCTATCGCACTGAAAATTATGGATATAACAGTTGTAAATTGTTGTGACTATGTTGGGAAAGTACCAGAGCTCAAAGCGCTAATAGAAAGCACTGATGCTCAAATCGTTTTAGGCAGCGAAAACTGGCTAAAACCGGAGATAAGTTCAGTCGAAATTTTTGTATTCTTTAGTCCAAAGACTGGTTTGAGGCAGCTCTCCACGCCAGTTTCCTCTGTGGAAATCTCTCCATCTATGAATAACTGTTACAACCTAAATCAGTTTCAACCTGTTTACTGTATTTATGATTAGGTCTCCCCTACAGCAGCCTCACTCTCCTCCCACTTCCCACTATTACCAAAGCTACTATACGTACAAGCCTTAGCGTGGCTCCTGTCAAACGATCTCTTCGTTTAGTCAAGTTGTGCCACGTCCTTCTTTTCTCCCCAATACGATGTAGTATCTTCTCTTTAGTTATTCGATCTATCCGTATAATCCTCAGCATTCTTCTGTAGCACCACGTTTCAAAAGCTTCTATTCTCTTCTTGTCTGAGCTGCTTGTCGCTCACCTTGCACTTTCGTACAAAGGCTACACTCAAGACAAATACTTTCAGTGCAGACTTTCTAACACTTCATTTGATATTCGATGTTGACAAACTTATTTTCTTCCAGAAGCACTTTTTTTATAGTCAGTCTGCGTTTTATATCCTCTCTACTTCGGCCATCGTCAGTTGTTTTACTGCCCAAACAGCAAAACTCATTGACTAGCTCTGTCACCTCACTTCCTAACGTAATTCCCCCGGCATCGCCTGATTCAATTACACTGCAATCTATTACCGTTACTTTACCTTTGTTGATGTTAAACCTGTAACCTCTTCCCAGTACAGTATCCATTCAGTTCATCTACTCCTAATTCTCTAACATCCCTGACATAACTACAATGTCATCATCAAAATGAAAAGTCTTTTTTTCTTCTGCCTGAACTTTAGTTTTCTTTCCAAATTGCTCTTTGGTTTCCTTACTGCTTGCTCAGGGCACAGACTGAATAACATCGGGGATAGGCTACAACCCTGTCTCACTCCCTTCTCAACTACTGCTTCCCTTTTATATCTTTCGACTCTTACAACCGCGGTATGGTTTCTGTACAGTTTGTAAATAATCATTCTCTCTCTCTCTCTCGCTCTGTCTGTTTTATCCCGAATGCCTTCAAAATTTCAAATAGTACAGTTCAGTCAATATTGTCAAAAGCTTTCCCCACATCTGCAAATGCTATAGGTTTGACTTTCTTCAACATATATTCTAAGATAAGAAGTATGGTCAGTACTGCAGCATCTGATCCTACATTCCTCCGGAACCCAGTTTTCTCTTCCATGAGCTCGGTTCCTACAACTTTTTCCATCGTTCTGTAAATAATTCGTGTCAATGTACTGCAACCATGACTTATTTAAACTGATGTTCTGGTAGTATGTGCACCTGTCAGAACCTGCCTTTTTCGGAACTTGGATTATTACAGTGTACTTGAAGACTGAGGGTATTTCTCCAGTCACAAATGTTGCACACCAGGTAGATCTATTCTGGGGGACCATATTTTTGCCCAAAGTAAAATCCTTGTCGCTGTATCATATCTGCCATCTCATCTTTATCAGCTTCCTCTTATCATTCTATAATACCGTCTGCATGGTTGATTCCCTTATGCAGACCGTCTACATGTTCATTCCATCTTTCACTTCTCCTTCTTTGCTTAGTGCCGGCTTGCCATCTGAGCTTTTAATTTTCACACAATTGCTCTCTTTTTTTTCAAAGATATCTTTAGTTTTTTTTTAGACAGCGTCTCCGAGTGGACTTTGAAAATTAATTACAGATTATTATGAAAGACTAACTTTTATTCAATGCTGCATTACATTTCAAAGTGACATAGATATATGATACTATTTATCAACACAGTCACCGAGTATTCGCAAACAACGCTCGAAACGTTCTGCCAAACTTTCAGTTTCTCGACGATAAAAATCTGATGTTTGGTTAGGGAACCATTAGAGAACCGCTGTGTGAAATCCTCATCATTGGAAAATCCCTTTCCTCCCAATATCCGGACTTGCCGATTAGCATAACCTAAGTCTGTGCGGAATTAGTCAAATTATTGGCACCATTTCACTACAACTGGACGCGACACTGAATTTGGTTCATACACCGACAGTGTATGACGGTGAATCAGTGTGCAATTTAGGCATTTTACCCACAAGATTCGTAATGTCTCGCGTACGTAAACTTTGCAGTACGTTTCAGTAGCTGCTCCATTTCAGTCGCACATTGTGGAGGGCGAGGAGATTAGTGTTTAACGTCCCGTCGACATCGAGGTCATTAGAGACGGCTCACAAGCTCGGATTAGAGGAGGATGGAGAAGGAAAGCTGCCGTGCCCTTTCGAAGGAGCCATTCCGGCATTTGTCTTAAGCGCTTTAGGGAAATCGCGGAAAACCTAAATCTGGATGGCCAAACGCGGGTTTGAACCCGACGTCCTCCCGTGTGCTCTGTCGCACGTTATGATTCATCTGTAAAGTTCAAAATTCTTGGCTGTTCACAGTGATCAGTAATTAAACTGAAAAAAGCACACTTTGTAACTCCTAAAACAACTTGAATAAGTCACATGTGCACTTAGAATCATTGCAAATGTTAGGGAGAGAGACATCAGTGAGTTGACATACACGGTATATTTTCGTTCAATAATGTCTGGGGTAACTCATCATTAAGAACGAAAGTATGCATTGCTCATCCATGACTATCTTATAGTTTAAGGAATTGGCCATTTTGACTGCTGCTTCACACTATTTTAACTCCCTCTCGAAGTTTCTTGTGAATAACACACTGCAGTTCAAAAGGAACAATAATGTACGTAATTAGGATAACAAAAGGAAAAATGGCATTCATTACTCCACATCAAGGTTGTCTTTAGTCCAAAAAGGGGTGCAAAATACTGCAACCAAAATTTTTGATCCGTGAGCAGTGATATGAAATGTCTGACAGACTGCAAAGTAAAATTTGAAAACAAATAGAAAAGGTTTCTCCTTCACAACTCCTTCTATTCAGTAGAAGAATTTCTGTAATTGTGTAAAAGGTGGTGGTTAGTAATTTCTGAGACACATCTGTATTTTAAAAAAAAGAGCTCTTACAAATGTTCAGCATGTAGCCATATTTACAAAAAAATTGCGATGGAAATGTAAAATGGCTCGTTCCACATCATTACGAAGTATGGTGCAAAATCATCCGCAGAACATGTAGCTAACTGCTTAGGTCTATGGCAAGAGAACCTTTTGACAGCAAACGCTGAACATGTATTCTCTTCCGATAATGTGTCACTCTTGCGGTCTTCAGTCCGAAGAACGGTCTGACACAGATCTCCGCTAGTAAATCTTGCTCAAGCCTCCCCATCTCTACGTAATTGCTGCAACCTATGTCCATTTGAAACTGCTTACTGTATTGATGCCTTGGTCTCCGTCTACAATTTTTCTGATACCTTAATGTCTCAGGATCAACCGAGCTCTTCATTTAGTCACACTGTGCTATAAATTATTATTATTATTATTATTATTATTTTTTTTTTTTTTTTTGCAATTCGATCTAGTATTCGATTTACCAATCTAATCTAATCTTCAGCATTCTTCTATAGCACCACATTTCAAAAACTTCTATCCTCTTCTAGCCACAATTATTTATTGCCAACCTTTCACTAATCTACAAGTTTACACTGCAGATAAATGCGTTTAGAGCAGACTTCCTAACAATTAAATCCATATTCGATTTTAAACAGTTTCTCTTTTCCAAAAATTCTTTTTCTTGTTATTGTCAGTTTGTATTTTATATCATCTCTATTTCAGTCATCGTCAGTTATTTTGCTGCTCAAATAAAACTTCTCTCTTACTTTTAGAGTCACATTTCTTAATCTAATCCCCTCACTATCACCAGACTAATTTTGCTAACTCCATTATCCTTGTTTCACTTTAGTGGATATTCACCTTACAAATTCTTTTCAAAAGACTGTTTCTCCGTTCTAACGCTCTTCCAGGACCTTTATCACGTCTGACCGAATTACAGTGTCATTGGCAAATTTCAGAGTTTTAAGTTCTTCTCCCTGAACTGCAATACATTTTCCAACATTTTATCTTTGTTTCCTTCACAGCGTTTCCAATGTGTATATTGAATAACACCAGGGACTGCCTACAATTCTGCCTCACCCCGTCGCCAACTTCTGCTTCCCCTTCACGCCCATTGACTCTTATACCTGCACTCTGGTTTATGTACAAGTTGTTACTAATCTATCGCTCCCCTCCCTCCATTTTATCCCTGCTATCTTCAAAATTCGAAAGTGTAATTTGTCGTCAACATTGCCAAAAGTTTGCTGTAAACCTAGAAATGCTAAAAATGTAGGTTTTCCTTTGTCCAGTATGTCTTCTTAGACAGACATAGGGTCAGTATTGCCTCACGTGTTCGCCTACTACGAGTGTTACCACTTTTCTGCAAATAATTCGACTCTTGTTGTTGACCGATAACTAAATAGAGCTTTTGTGAATAGAAATGCATGAATTATTACAATGTAGTAGAAACTGATTGATTTCATTATCATCTTGCAAAATAGTGAAGCGTATGTCGCCACAGTTGGCTCGATGTGCGATATCAGTTGTTTTGATCGCGACCTTGTCTTGGTGCCTGACCAATGGGACAGAACATCTCCGAGGTCACGATTTCACTGGCCTTTGGATGTGTTATCGTTTGAAGAACGTTCCGCTAGCTCGATTCGGGGAAAGGTCCCGCCGCCTGCTTGTAAGACAAGTGCTGAGACTGTAATCTCTAATGGTCCACCAAGGACACTCACGAGTTACTCGCTGAGACAGTTGCTGCAGAACTGTCTGAGCGCTGCAGCTAATGTCATCATACCCAGTGTGCCCCATCGGCGTGACAGTCGAGTACAGTTTAGACACGACACAATTGGTGGCCTACTACGAGTGTTACCACTTTTCTGCAAATAATTCGACTCTTGTTGTTGACCGATAACTAAATAGAGCTTTTGTGAATAGAAATGCATGAATTATTACAATGTAGTAGAAACTGATTGATTTCATTATCATCTTGCAAAATAGTGAAGCGTATGTCGCCACAGTTGGCTCGATGTGCGATATCAGTTGTTTTGATCGCGACCTTGTCTTGGTGCCTGACCAATGGGACAGAACATCTCCGAGGTCACGATTTCACTGGCCTTTGGATGTGTTATCGTTTGAAGAACGTTCCGCTAGCTCGATTCGGGGAAAGGTCCCGCCGCCTGCTTGTAAGACAAGTGCTGAGACTGTAATCTCTAATGGTCCACCAAGGACACTCACGAGTTACTCGCTGAGACAGTTGCTGCAGAACTGTCTGAGCGCTGCAGCTAATGTCATCATACCCAGTGTGCCCCATCGGCGTGACAGTCGAGTACAGTTTAGACACGACACAATTGGTGGCGGTAACTTCATGGGCAATTCCATTTCGGAGGCACTGGACGTTTCACGTGCCAGTCTGTCGGGAGTGTTCGGCGAGGCATGAAAACTCAGAGAAAATCGCCCACACTCGGTCAACCTACACTACTGGTCATTAAAATTGCTACACCACGAAGATGACGTGCTACAGACGCGAAATTTAACCACAGTATAGATGCTGTGATATGCAAATGATTAGCTTTTCAGAGCATTCACAGAAGGTTGGTGCCGGTGGCGACACCTACAACGTGCTGACATGAGGAAAGTTTCCAACCGATTTCTCATACACAAGCAGTAGTTGACCGGCGTTGCCTGGTGAAACGTTGTTGTGATGCCTCGTGTAAGGAGGAGAAATGCGTACCATCACGTTTCCGACTTTGATAAAGGTCGGATTGTAGCCAATCGCGATTGCGGTTTATCGTATCGCGACATTGCTGCTCAGTTTGGTCGAGATCCAATGACTGTTAGCAGAATATGGAATTCGTGGGTTCAGGAGGGTAATACGGAACGCCGTGCTGGATCCCAACGCGTGTGATGGTGTACTCAACGACGAACCTAGGTGCACGAATGGCAAAACGTCATTTTTTCGGATGAATCCAGGTTCTGTTTACAGCATCATGATGGTCGCATCCGTGTTTGGCGACATCGCGGTGAACGCACATTGGAAGCGTGTATTCGTCATCGCCATACTGCCGTATCACCCGGCGTGATGGTATGGGGTGCCATTGGTTACACGTCTCGGTCACCTCTTGTTCGCGTTGACGGCGCTTTTAACAGTGGACGTTACGTTTTAGATGTGTTACGATCCGTGGCTCTAGCCTTCATTCGATCCCTGCGAAACCCTACATTTCAGCAGGATAATGCACGACCGCATGTTGCAGGTCTTTTTCGGGCCTTTCTGGATACAGAAAATGTTCGACAGCTGCCCTGGCCAGCACATTCTCCATATCTCTCACCAATTGAAAACGTCTGGTCAATGGTGGCCGAGCAACTGGCTCGTCACAATACGCCAGTCGACTACTCTTGATGAACTGTGGTATCGTGTTGAAGCTGCATGGGCAGCTGTACTTTTACACGCCATCCAAGCTCTGTTTGACTCAATGCCCAGGCATATCAAGGCCGTTATTACGGCCAGAGGTGGTTGTTCTGGGTACTGATTTCTCAGGATCTATGCACCCAAATTACGTGAAAATGTAATCACATGTCAGTTCTAGAATAATATATTTGTCCAAAGAATACCCGTTTAACATCTGCATTTCTTCTTGGTGTAGCAGTTTTAATGTCCAGTGGTGTATATGACTAATCACGTTGAAGCGCATCTGCTTTTCGCCTCGACCCGTTTAACGCATCAGTTTGGCACTATTCCGTCTTCTGCAAAAAGGCACGTAATTTAGACACGTTGCTATCGACGCTAACCTGTTTGCTTCGTTGCATGCTACATACGTGACGACCGAGCTACCTAGAGCATTGGTCAGCACACCGGACTTGCGTTCGGAAGGATGACGGTTCAAACCCGCTTCCAGCCATCCAGATTTAGGTTTTCCATGATTTCCCTAAGTCGCTCGAGACAGATGCCATGTTGGCTATTTTGAAAGTGCACAGCCGATTTCCTTCCCCACCCTTGACACCATTTGAGCTTGCGTTCTGTCTCTAATGACCGCGATATCGAGGGTACGTTAAACCGAATCTTCCTTCCATCCTTACTTCTTGCAGACGTGACGAAGCTCGACTAGTATCTGCCAGACAGTTGGGTTGTCATGAGTTTCCAGATGGTACCGTGCATGGCACAAGTAGAAGGAGGCTGCACCATATACGAGGGACGTTCCGAATGGAAAATTCATCATTGTTTTTGAATGAGAAGATGGTACACTAGGTGACGCTAGGAGACACCATATGAACCTGCACCCGTTGCTACTTAACGACGGAAGGGGTGACATTGGAGGAGGAATGATGCATGTGCAGAACGCCAAAGAAGAGAGAGTAGCAACAGACCAGCATATCTACTGTTATTCGAGTACACATCACGATGGCAGACGGACGTGTACTGATAACGTGGTCGCCAATGGACGTGCGTGCTGTTATCCGGTATTAATGGGCACTTGGGACTAGTAGGCTTGTCACCCAGGAACGTCTACAGACTGTGTAGGGTGAAGAGTTCATGTCTCGTCAAGTGATTGGTCGCTGGAATTGCATTTCAGAGAGGGACTTCCACCTGTTCCCTGCATTGAAAGCTGCACTGAATCACTTCCAAACCAATGCTGACTTGAAGCAGACTATATGATAATTCCTTGTATCGCAGGGCACCGAGTCTTACGAGAGGGGTTTCTTCAACCTGATTACACGCTACGACAAATGTCTCATTGTTGGCGGCGTCTACGTTGAAAAATAGTGCACGATGCCATGGTGAATTTGTTTTGGTTATAAAGTTTCGGTGTGAAAAACGACGAAACCTACTTTCGGAGTATCCCTTGTTATTGTTTTCGGAAGTGTGGTCGTTGGCTACTCTTTCACACAACGCTCCCACCGATGTCCTGGGTGAGATCGATACGTGCTCTCGGCTTCAGCAACGCTTCGCAAGTATATTTCGCTGTAAAACTTCCTGGCAGATTAAAATTGTGTGCCGCACAGAGACTCTAACTCGGGACCTTTGCGTTTCGCGGGCAGGTGCTCTACAATCAGAACTACCCAATCACGACTCACGCCCCGTCCTCACAGCTTTACTTCTGCCAGTACCTCGTCTCCTACTTTCCAAACTTCACAGAAGCTCTCCTGCTAACCTTGCAGAACCAGCACTCCTGGAAGAAAGGATACCGCGGAGACATGGCTTAGCCACAGTCTGGGTGATGTTTCCAGACTGAGATTTTCACTCTGCAGCGGAGTGTGCGCTGATATGAAACTTCCTGGCAGATTAAAAGTGTGTGCCGGAACGAGACTCGAACTTGGTAAAGTTTGGAAGGTACGAGACGAGGTACTGGCGGAAGTAAAGCTGTGAGGACGGGGCGTGAGTCGTGCTTGGGTAGCTCCGATTGTATAGCACTTGCCCGCGAAAGGCAAAGGTCCCGAGTTCGAGTCTCGGTCCGGCACACAGTTTTAATCTGTCAGGAAGTTTCATATCAGCGCACACTCAGCTGCAGAGTGAAAATCTCATTCTGGATATTTCGCTGTACTTCTGTAGGACGTGTTCGATTTACGAAGTCATGGTTAGTTGGGGTAAATCCTTTGCACTTGCTGCACGTTCGCGTTGCATCTTGTCTTTGTTTTCTGTCTGATCAGTTTCACATTGCCTGTTCAGATGGACAGAAATAGCCTAACGTACTTGATTCAACCGACAGCGTACATTGAACTGAATCTGCCACCATTCATCAACAAATGAGCACATTTCTTTGATAACTTTATTTTGTGAATACTGCAAGAATGGTCCTTCGATCTCCTGTGATGTTATCCCCTGGCGGCTATTCATAACTGCCCTTTCTGTCGTAAGCCATTTCAATTACGCCAAATTTGTAACCGGAATCAGGGTTCGTCTGTTTACTTTGTTCAATCATCCCTCGCAAGCTATTGAAAGCACGTGGTTATGCACGTTCGCGACATACAACTTGTCGTACCACAATTTATTGTCCTGTTTAATAGCGCCACTAAAACGGCCACATACTTCCTACTAACACATGTTATTGTTATAATAATATTTCAGCACTTTCGATAAGCACTTGTACCGCAGTTTAGTGCGAACGAAGTTTCGCCGACAGCTCCATTTTTTTTAGATAACTTCCCACAGACTATTTCAGCTAAATGCTCTTGATTATTCAGAGATTAACACTTTAGTACGTAATTCAGATTTAATGTTCTTTCAGATTCAGTGCTATTTCAGATTCAGTGTTATTTCAGTTTCCATGGACTATGTAAACATATGCATTGCACGAGTGTATGTGTATAAGACGAACGTCTTTTCAATATATGCTGTGCAACGTGCTCTCATGTTGGCCACGAGGTTGGCAAGGAGGTCTCGTGGTACGGCGTTCTATTTCTCGATCAACGCGGTTGACAAACTGCTGCATGGTTGTTGCCGGTGAGTGTACCGTGACAAAGACCTGGAGGTCTTATTATGCCTCCACCACACCGTAACATCAGGACCCCCAAAACCATCATGTTCGACAATGTTGCCGGCCGGGGTGGCCTGCCGGTTCTAGGCGCTGCAGTCTGGAACCGTGCTACCGCTACGGTCGCAGGTTCGAATCCTGCCTCGGGCATGAATGTGTGTGATGTCCTTAGGTTAGTTAGGTTTAAGTAGTTCTAAGTTCTAAGGGACTGATGACCTCAGAAGTTAAGTCCCATAGTGCTCAGAGCCATTTGAACCATTTCGACAACGTTCCTGGCTCCATTACATATTCCCGCCTCTCTCCGTATAGGGGTATGTCTAGCATTGTCGAACATGATCTTTTTTTCTCATTATCGTGCTAGTAATTTTGGAATATTATGCGACCTATTACCTTAATAAAGTTTATGAATACTGGCATAAAGCGCTTTACATTCCGATACCGCAGTGTCTCGCTACGGAAGATGGTCCTGACACAAGCTGCCTCACTGGACTCGCATTCGGGAGGACGACGGTTCAATCCCGCTCCCGGCCATCCAGATTTAGGTTTTCCGTGATTTCCTTTAATCGCTCCAGGCAGAAGCTGGGATGGTTCCTTTGAAAGGGCACGGCTGACTTCCTTCCCCATCCTTCCCTAATCCGCTGAGACCGATGACCTCGCTGTTTGGTCTCTTCCCCCAAACAACTCAACCGCAACTGCTTCACTACCGCCCGTGCTAGCGACAAAGTCCAGCCGACATTGCCTCAGTTCAAAACTACCAGGGCGGTCGTGCTACTAAAAGAGTTCAAACACTGAGTAAGTTGAGACGACATTATGTTCAAATTCCGCCGCACACCATTTCACTATTTGCTGTAGTTAGTGGTCTTTGACATTAACTACTACAGCTAAAGTAATATAAATTCGAATTCGTTTCCACAAAGTTTTCCCTCACCTTTTACAACCATGGTACCAACTAACTAATTCAGTAACATATCTAGAACTGACGATTGGCTGTAATCTAACCTCGTCACTCTGTACTACATAATACGTCAACAGAAAGTTCACATTAAAATAGGAATATTACATAAATTTGAGATGATATTTGCGTACAAACACTACGTCTGTTCCTAGCATCTTCCGTTATACTCTCTTCTCTTGTAACCAGTAAGACCCGACGGTGCACTAAAAACTAAAAATAGTTGGTAAGTACATATAGAAAATGAAAAGGAAGAAAAGTAGAAATAAAATATGGCAACACAATGAGCATGGTGTTCATCATACCACTATCTTCATCTGCTTGTTTTGTACCTCTCGCGACTGAAGGTGATTTAGAAATATAATAATATGCATCAATCTTTTAAAACAATGTGCTTGGTATGATATTGTTAGGTAACAGATGGTCTAGAAATTATCAAGCCTGTTTCTCATAATGAGCATTTCTATTATTTTGTGTATGTTGTGGTTGCTTTCATCTGACATTTAATTTCCAGAAAACTGAATTTCTTTGCAAGTCAGTGTCACAGCACACCTATGATTACTAAAACAGTTACCACAATTTGTTTTAAATGGCATAAATGCAGTCTATTTAAAACTAGAACAAAAGGTTCTATAAATATACACGGACCAGTCACATTACTATGATCACCGCGTACATTCGACGTCAGCATGCAGTGACCACTTAGACGGCGGGTGGTAGCAGTAACAGAGGAGGGTGTAAAACTGTGTCGGCGGACGTAGGAAACAGTGCAGCCGTTATCGTGAAGTGGAAAAAGGAGCAGTTCATCTGACCTCCAAAAGAGCATGATCAGTGACTCCTAGGCTAAGGGTGGAAGCGTTTCCAAAACGGCTACGTCTGTAAACTGTTCGTGTGCCATAGTGGTTCAAGTAGGCTAAACAATGAATGGCAAAACGGTACTATCCAAAACTGGCGCCGTGGCAACTGTGGTGGACCACAAGCCAAAGATGACAGCGCTGAATGATAACTGTGGAGATGTATACGGGCGAACAGAACAGACGTGAAACTGTTTATCAACTGACCTCCCATATGAACCAAGGGGCTGTCAACAGTGTCTGCTCAACGACCGTTCATTGGACACTGCTGCATATGGATCTCTGGAGCAGGAACACGCTCCTATGCTGACTGCTGTTCATCGCGACGAAGGCTGGAATTTGCACGCCAATAGCGCAACTGGACGTCCACTGACAAGGGGAGGCCGCCAATTGTGAAATTCAGATTCGATTCATACTGCGCATAATAAAAGCTCATGGCCAGAGGTGTAATGTGGCAAAGCAACAAGATGCACTTCTCAGCCGTTGTCGAGAAAATCGACGGTTAAAAGAAACCGTTGCGGTGAAATACTCTCCATGATTAATAGTTTTCTGCAGCGTCGTGGCGCAGCGGTAAGCGCTCGGGTTCGTAATCCGAAGGTCGCCGGATCGAATCTCGTGCCATGCAATTTTCTTTATTATTAGTTTTTTGTAATTCAGATATATATTAATGAATTGCTTATGCATGTTGGTGAAGGCGGATCGCTCTCCAATTGTACCGCCTCCATTTTTCCGTTTTTTTAACAGGGTGTACCAAAGCTCTCCCGTCCGCACTGATTTTCGACGATGTTATAAGTTGCGCTAGGGACCGCATCTACCTTCTTTCGAAGTTAGCAGGGAACTACGCTGTTATGCGGCGGCTCGTTTCGGCCCATTCAACATCTGTCCATCAAGTGTAACGAGCGAGTAACCGAGTTTATATTTCATACCTGCCACAGCGAATTTGTGTTCGTGGGGTCTCTATTCTAATTCGAGCGTTTGACTTACGCTATACGTATTCGTTTCGGAATACCGTTTCTACGTCTTCCGTTAACTATACGTGGTTAACATTATGAAGACAATTAATAACATTTGTGAAATACAACTTTGTTTGCGGAAAACATAATGATGTTCTAAGTCGCCAGTTTTTCCACGACAAACGACTTTCAACAACTTATTATATGCATAATTGTTGCAACTGATTGCCGGGAATTTTATATATATATATATATATATATATATATATATATATATATATATTTGAATTACAAAAAACAAATACTAAAAAGAAAAATTGCATGGTGGGAGATTCGATCCGGTGACCGGATTACGAACCCGAGCGCTTACCGCTGCGCCACGACGCTGTAGAAAACAATTAATCGTGGAGAGTATTTCACCGCAACGGTTTCTTTTAACTGTCGATTTTCTCGACAAGGGCTGAGAAGTGCATCTTGGTGCTTTGCCACATTACACCTCTGGCCATGAGCTTTTATTATGCGCAGTATGAATCGAATCTGAATTTCACAATTGGCGGCCTCCCCTTGTGAGCGGCGACAGAGGTAGTATGGTACTGCCGGTACTGGCGGAGAATGCACTTTCTTATCTGCAGTGTCACATTACAGCTGAGACAATTGCACATGTCATATCAGCATCAGCACTACCTTATCTGAATGTCCATACCAGGCACTGCATCCAGCCAAGTGCCAAAGCCATGGATGGGGAGGGAGGGCCCCCGCATGTGTCTGCTTGGCAGCCAATGACAAACAACTTCTTCAATTTACGTGTGTGTTGCCATATGCTGTCCAGCATGAAACATACCCACCCCCTCCCCCATGACTTCGTGCCCTGAGCATCCCTGCACTAATGCATAGCCAATTGCATGAAAGTTCAGCTTCCCACCCTTCGAGCATCTGCTTTATAATAAGTCGACTGCACCTGCATCATCATTTGTTGTGCAGTATGAAGTGCCGCCAGCAGCTGCGGTCAACCAGCCACAAGAATACTCGTAGGTCCTTTGCCAATTTATGACGAATTATTCTTATTATTATTATCTTTGTCATTATATTTAGGGCTTTATTACTATTATTGTTACAGACAAGGCCAGGTCACAGCAGTAGCCCAAAGGGTGTTCAGTGTAGTTAGATTGTGCTGTAGCACGATTAGACCAGGTGCAACGAGTGTCTGACCCATTCCTGAAAGAGAACACTCAGATGTTCCTGCCTCTCGCACAGTACATCTTCCCGGTCTTTTGGCCTGGTGTCGTTCAATTACGCCGTAGCGCAGTCACATCAGCTTACTCTCGTAGGAGTACTGTTATTCACCAACAAATACAATTATTTCCCAGTGGTTCTAAACATGTAAATATAGGCCTAACACATGACAACGACTTCGAGGTAGTTGTAGAGGTAGAAAAGGCACAACATATCAGCTCCAAAGCGTATTCATGGCACAAGTGGGACTATCTGTGCAGTATAATGGAGTTCGTGGAGAGAAACATGATGACTGAATAATTAGCGTGCTAAAGGGTGAGACATCAATTATCAATATATATGCTAAGTCAGTTCTTGAGTTTAAATCTGAGGTGCGAGCAAGTATGTTAAACATTCTAGTATCATAAATTTAACTGATCAATGCATCCTTCTATCAGAGCTGCATACTATGACCTCCGTGACTATTAACGTAGGCACAGTGTCACTATAAATCAGCCGGCCGGTGTGGCCGAGCGGTTCTAGGCGCTTCAGTCTGGATCCGCGTGACCGCTACGGTCGCAGGTTCGAATCCTGCCTCGGGCATGGATGTGTGTGGTGTCCCTAGGTTAGTTACGTGTAGTTCTAAGTTCTAGTGGACTGATGACCTCAGATGTCAAGTCGCATAGTGCTCAGAGCCATTTGAACCATTTTGAACACTGTATTTACAGCATCACATGACTAGCTGAGATACATTATACTAAGAACAGTTGAGATTGATTTTTTATTTACAATATTTGTAGTGTATACTAGCAGCAGCTGGTGGAGATCCAACATACACCTTCACATATATACGAGGACATATAGTGGTAATGTATCATAGTTCAGTATCAATGTATAGGCAGGAATTGTCGGCGAGAGACTCATAGGTCCAAACACTTTACCAAATAGATTAACGGATGCAGTGTATCACCAATTTCTGTGCAATGAATTACCAGCGCTATTGGTGATCGTTATCCTTGGAGAAAGACAATGACTGGTTTATGCACAATGGGGCATCAGCCCAGTTTTTACAGATCGTCCAACAGTACCTCACTGCAATGTTTCATTGGTTGAGGACAAAAAAATGGTTCAAATGGCTCTGAGCACTATAGGACTTAACATTTGTGGTCATCAGTCCCCTAGAACTTAGAACTACTTAAACCTAACTAACCTAAGGACATCACACACATCCATGGCCGAGGCAGGATTCGAACCTGCGACCGTAGCGGTCACGCGGTTCCAAACTGAAGCGCCTAGAATCGCACGGCCACACCGGCCGGCGGTTGAGGACATCTGGTAGCATGGCCTCCTCAGCTACTGGACCTGAATCAGTTGGATTTCTGGCTATGGGGAAATTTAAAGGCATTGGTGTGTACCCCCACCCCATCAATTATGTTATAGGGGCATGAAACCAATGAATGAGACGCATTCCAAATGGAGTTGGGTATATTTGGAGGATGGCGTGGTCCTCTGTGATGAAAGGCTGAAGGATGTGTCAGGGTGCTTGGTAATCACCTGCAGCGCTGCCTATTATGTCTACTTCTGCATAACAGACAGATGGGAATAAGTGGACAGCTTGGTCTATATCTCAACACGTATTGGTTCCCAGACATATTGTTACAGGAACTTTTCTTCTAGTTTGGCCAGTACGACCTGTTGCAGGAATATTTGACCGTTTTTTTAAGCACCCTGTACGAAATAGGCTGATCCTTAGGGGCTCGCGACTACTAGGATTTCTGCTTAGCTGGTGAGCGTATTTACGTTGAATGGGGCACGACTTTTACTTATCCTTACGTTTGGGCATCAGTGAGCGCTGAACACTGAGACGATTCACAGCATCGTCATTAATTGGCATGGACTCTCTGTTTTCAGGATGCGGTTCGCCACGTGGTTAGAGATTTGTACAGTGGTGGCTCTGGCGTCCGCTGCCACGGAAGCGGCCAACATATTGGCTGTCACGTCGTTTCCTGGTCCCAGCCACTTCGTCATGTTCCGCCGTCTCTTCAAAGAGCTGGTGTCCAGGGGCCACAACCTCACAGTCGTCAGCTATTTCCCCTTGAAATCACCGCTGGAGAACTACACCGACATAAGCCTCGAAGGCAATTTCGGAGACCCGCGGGATAATGTAAGTCACCATTTTCAGCTGATGTATCATAAGGTTCGTTTCAGCAGGTGCCAGACAGCTTGACGTTCAGGCGCAGAGCAGAAATCGCGTACAAGCAGCGCCTCTTCCCGCTTCTGGCTACTTGGAGTATGGCTGTTTGCTGTATACGCAGTGAGAACAAGCTGCCAGAATCTACCTGGAAAAACTTTTCCGGCGCTGCCAAGCTGCCAGATTCGCTCATGCGCATAGCAGAGTTATAGGGGGGGGGGGGGGGGGGGGCGTACACTTCAAATTAGATGTTTCGTTGCCCCTCCCGCCAGAGGTTCGAGTCCCCCCTCGGGCATGGGTGTGCGTGTTGTTCTTAGAATAAGTTAGTTTAAGTTAGTGTAAGTAGTGTGTAAGTCTAGGGACCGATGACCAAGGCAGTTTGGTCCCTTAGAAATTCACACACATTTGAACAAATCACATGTTTATCCACCACTATGTGCGGAAATCTAACCAGATATGGGACGAGAAGCGTTTAATCAATGGAAAGACCAAATACGGATTTACACGTCATCTCCTTTTCTTTATTTTTTATTTATTTATTTATTTTTTTTTTTTTTTTGCGCTTAAAAGTAGCAATCTGACAGCTGCTTGAACGAACCTATCACAAGAAGAAAGCTTGTATTATTAAAGTTACAATACAATTACTTGATAGTCACAGTTCACACGTTGGAGCTGGTTTCCTCCAATCAGAGTACTCAACGGCAAACCCGATCCGTTCGCCATTGGCAAACTGCCACAACCAGTCAATTTGCTTCAAATTCCTTGTGCGGCTTGCTTTCGCTGGTGTGCCTGGAACCCGAATCATAGGTCTGGCAGTTTTATTTCGTATTTCATCGCACATGATAACCCCACACACACACACACACACACACACACACACACACACACACACACACGAGACTGCTACGGTCGCAGGTTCGAATCCTATCTCGGGCATGGATGTGTGTGATGTCCTTAGGTTAGTTAGGTTTAAGTAGTTCTAAGTTCTAGGGGACTGATGGCCTCAGATGTTAAGTCCCATAGTGCTCAGAGCCATTTGAACCATTTGAACACACACACACACACACACACACACACACACACACACACACACACATAACGATGCTCACGTTTCATACACCAACCACTACTGGATTCTTCCGTACAAGGCACGTTTCAGCGTAGTTATCATAGTCACAGACATCGGCAAACATTAGATAAGTTAAACACGGAACTGCGTGAATTCAAATTTTTGAAGCCTGCATTTCATCGTTGTGACTGGGTAATGACAGTTACAGCTACTTTAACCATTGTTGTGGCATAGTGCAATGGTTGCCGGAGAAACGTGGTGTGTAGATCTTACGTTCGAATCTCCTCAATGTAGTATCTTTTCTTATTTGTTAATCTAATCAAAAGAGCTTGATTGCTACTTTTATTCAATTAATTACTGTAAATATATTTTTTTTTTATTTCCAGTTCTTCGCCGCGTCATTTTCGTCATCGTACTGACTTTATTTGCTTTTATTTTTCTTCCTATCATTAGTTTTTCGTTTGGAATCTGCAACCAAATGACAACGAGGACTACTCATCGACTGGTAACGCGGCATCTCGTGAGCATAATTTCACGTAACCGAAGATAGCGAGAAATTACAGTTGGTTTGATCACTGAAATTGATTTTTTTTCTGTCTTGATTTTGCTCGTAGACGTTAGCTTTAACCGCCGCGAACAAGGCGATCGTGATTTCATTTCTACCGCTGACTGTTGACCGCTCCTTTCTCGGATACGCTGCAGACCACGAGGTCGCAGTTAGCTCAGGACGTGAGTGTCAATCTAGGGCTGCAACCGCGTCGGCTGCCGCAGTTTAGTTATTAGCCACTCAAAATCAGCTGTAGACAGAGCATTTAGCATTGTCGACATACCTCGCGGTGGCCACTTCGAACAGTGTTCCATGTTACACGTTAACAGCATTTGTAAAGTCACCTGTAACCGAGCGGAAGCCAGCAGCCGATGTCGCAACATCCTAGCGGCAATGACAGACGTCAGACCTCAACTGTCGAGGGGCATGAAAGGGAAGCAGTGGTTGGGAAGGGAGTCAGACAGGGTTGTAGCCTCTCCCCGATGTTATTCAATCTGTATATTGAGCATTATTAAAACCCAGGGAGAAGAAATAAAAACTTTGAGGTTCGCCGATGACATTGTAATTCTGTCAGGGACAGCAAAGGACTTGGAAGAGCAGTTGAACGAAATGGATAGTGTCTTGAAAGGAGGATATAAGATGAACATCAACAAAAGCAAAACGACGATAATGGAATGTACTCGAATTAAGTCGGCTGATGCTGAGGGAATAAGATTAGCAAATGAGACACTTTAAGTAGTAAAGGAGTTTTGCTATTTGGGGAGAAAAACAACTGATGATGGTCGAAGTAGAGAGGATATAAAATGTAGACTGGCAACGGCCAGGAAAGCGTTTCTGAGAAGAGAAATTTGTTAACATCCAGTATAGATTTAAGTGTCAGGAAGTCGTTTCTGAAAGTATTTGTATGGAGTGTAGCCATGTATGGAAGTGAAACATGGACGGTAAATAGTTTGGACAAGAAGAGAATAGAAGCTTTCGAAATGTGGTGCTACAGAACAATGTTGAAGATTAGGTGGGTAGATCACGTAACTAATGAGGAGGTATTGAATAGGATTGGGGAGAAGAGAAGTTTGTGGCACAACTTGACAAGAAGAAGGGATCGGTTGGTAGGACATATTCAGAGGCATCAAGGGATCACAAATTTAGCATTGGAGGCCAGCGTGGAGGGTAAAAATCGTAGAGGGAGACCAAGAGATGAATACACTAAGCAGATTGAGAAGGATGTAGGTTCCAGTAGGTACTGGGAGATGAAGGAGCTTGCACAGGATAGAGTAGCATGCAGAGCTGCATCAAACCAGTCTCAGGACTGAAGACCACAACAACAACAACATATGTTCCGTCGACGTTTTCCTAGTTGTTGGCTTTTGTAAACAGTGGGTTACGTAAATTATAATAAATCAGTAAAACACTAAACGCTTAGGAATAATAGTGTAACAGACAAGAAAGTTGAAAGTTTTGTTTTGTTTTAGAAATGCACTTTCCGCAAATACACTGTTTTTAATTTATTTAATTGTCTTTCGTTCTTTGCTACTATTTTTGAGGTCACCGCCCTGTTCTGAAGCAACCATGTAGCAAACAGTATAGAAAGAGTGAGTCACATCACAAAGATTCAAATCTGGGGTACTTAGATTGTAACAGCATTATACTGCTTTAGTTTACACAGAGTGTTCGATAAGTAATGTCACATTTTTGTCTTAGCAAATATCGGTTGAAAAATGAGGAATTTGTTGTGGGACATCGTCCAATACTCCAGCTTCAGTTCCTATAGTTTCATGAAGTGCCGATAGGTGGCAGCACTAGATGTTACCTTTAAAATGGCGTCGGTAACAGAGGTCCATTCCAAGTAGAGAACTGTCATTGAGTTTCTTCTGGCGAAAAGCTAGAGCACCGCAGATATTCAAACAGGCTTGCAGAATGTCTAAAGACATGGAAGAGAACAAAAGCACCGTGAGTCGTTGGGTAGGACATCTGTCATCGTAGCAACAAGGTCGTGCAAACCTGTTTGGTCTCCCAAGTGCTCCCTGGCCACACACAACTGTGACTCCTGCAGTGTTGGACTGTGCAGACACTCTCAATCGAGGTGATCAACGGATCACAAACACACACTTCGCTCCTCAACTGGACATCTCTGTTGGCAGTGCTGACACACTCGTCCACTAGTTGGGGTACTCTAATATGTGCGCTCGCTATGTTCCTCGCCGCCTAAGAGAAGACCATAAAGAGTTTTGATCTGTTTGGCTCAGTGAAGGATGCGCTCCACGAGAAACAGTACGTGAAAGATAGGGAGGCTACTGATGCAGCAAGATGTTGGCTATGACGCCAACCATCAGAGTGGTACCATGCGGGCATAAAGACCCTCCAGTCATGTGACATAAGGCCGTCGCATTGAACGGAGAATATGTTGAAAAATGGGTTCTGTAGCTAAAGGAGTGGGAAATAACATGATGTATTGGAATCCTGAATAAAACCAACCTGCTTTCAGAAAAAAAAATGTTTTGCATTACTTATTGAACACATATCATATTTAACAGATAATCGAAGTTTTATCCTTATAGAGCAAAAAATGTTGTTTCGTTGACAAGTAGCTATCTAATCCGAAAGCCAATAGCTCAACTTTGTCATGAGACACTCAAATTCCAAGGGTCGATCAGGTATACTGTCATGGCTTTGTGCTGAGGCAGGAGTCGTAATTTACACTATGTACTCCAACAAAACGCTGTTGGCAGACTGAGTGACAGTGAGACTAAAAATAGAAATGACCTAGTGATGAGATGATGGTCCTTCTGTCGCCACAATTCAGTCATGCATGTCCAAGGGCTACACGCCCTCTCAAATAACAAAGGGATGATGTTATTGAGTACGATGAACCGCAATGAATAAGAAGCTGGCACATGTGAGGGAAAATCAAATGAAAATCATAAGGGTATAATAAAACAAACAAAAGATGGTGACATGTAAGGGAAAAATCAAATGAAAACCATAAGGGTGTAATAAAACAAAAGGAAGATAGCGTCAACTGCCTGTAAATTACTGAGCATCTTCCTAAAAGTGTATTGTGAGTGTGAGAGCTGGCTTCTGTCATCATTGCCATTTTGTGTAAAGCTTTTCTGGGTATGTGAACAGACCATTACGTTGTCTGATAGACCAGCATTCTGGTCTCTGTTGCAAATGGTCATCTGTTATATATCATCTGTATCATTTCACCAAAATTTGACACAGAAACAACAGGTCTCCTGAGTATCAGCACTATGGGGCTTATGACCTCCTAGCTACATTAGGAGCAGAGGTATAGGCAAAAACGTGTTTTTTCAGCCCCTGGTATAGGCTTTCCTGCATGACAGACATGTAGTTTGGGAACAGTATTAACCTGCCAAACAACCTGCTTTACAGGACAACCTACTTGTCAGGTGCAAGAAAAGGTTCCTGGGCCCTGACGTGTAGAAAAAAATGGTTCAAAGGGCTCTGAGCACTATGGGACTTGACATCTATGGTCATCAGTCCCCTAGAACTTAGAAATACACTCCTGGAAATTGAAATAAGAACACCGCGAATTCATTGTCCCAGGAAGGGGAAACTTTATTGACACATTCCTGGGGTCAGATACATCACATGATCACACTGACAGAACCACAGGCACATAGACACAGGCAACAGAGCATGCACAATGTCGGCACTAGTACAGTGTATATCCACCTTTCGCAGCAATGCAGGCTGCTATTCTCCCATGGAGACGATCGTAGAGATGCTGGATGTAGTCCTGTGGAACGGCTTGCCGTGCCATTTCCACGTGGCGCCTCAGTTGGACCAGCGTTCGTGCTGGACGTGCAGACCGCGTGAGACGACGCTTCATCCAGTCCAAAACATGCTCAATGGGGGACAGATCCGGAGATCTTGCTGGCCAGGGTAGTTGACGTACACCTTCTAGAGCATGTTGGGTGGCACGGGATACATGCGGACGTGCATTGTCCTGTTGGAACAGCAAGTTCCCTTGCCGGTCTAGGAATGGTAGAACGATGGGTTCGATGACGGTTTGGATGTACCGTGCACTATTCAGTGTCCCCTCGACGATCACCAGTGGTGTACGGCCAGTGTAGGAGATCGCTCCCCACACCATGATGCCGGGTGTTGGCCCTGTGTGCCTCGGTCGTATGCAGTCCTGATTGTGGCGCTCACCTGCACGGCGCCAAACACGCATACGACCATCATTGGCACCAAGGCAGAAGCGATTCTCATCGCTGAAGACGACACGTCTCCATTCGTCCCTCCATTCACGCCTGTCGCGACACCACTGGAGGCGGGCTGCACGATGTTGGGGCGTGAGCGGAAGACGGCCTAACGGTGTGCGGGACCGTAGCCCAGCTTCATGGAGACGGTTGCGAATGGTCCTCGCCGATACCCCAGGAGCAACAGTGTCCCTAATTTGCTGGGAAGTGGCGGTGCGGTCCCCTACGACACGGCGTAGGATCCTACGGTCTTGGCGTGCATCCGTGCGTCGCTGCGGTCCGGTCCCAGGTCGACGGGCACGTGCACCTTCCGCCGACCACTGGCGACAACATCGATGTACTGTGGAGACCTCACGCCCCACGTGTTGAGCAATTCGGCGGTACATCCACCCGGCCTCCCGCATGCCCACTATACGCCCTCGCTCAAAGTCCGTCAACTGCACATACGGTTCACGTCCACGCTGTCGCGGCATGCTACCAGTGTTAAAGACTGCGATGGAGCTCCGTATGCCACGGCAAACTGGCTGACACTGACGGCAGCGGTGCAAAAATGCTGCGCAGCTAGCGCCATTCGACGGCCAACACCGCGGTTCCTGGTGTGTCCGCTGTGCCGTGCGTGTGATCATTGCTTGTACAGCCCTCTCGCAGTGTCCGGAGCAAGTATGGTGGGTCTGACACACCGGTGTCAATGTGTTCTTTTTTCCATTTCCAGGAGTGTACTTAAACCTAACTAACCTAAGGACATCACACATCACCCAGTCATCACGAGGCAGAGCAAATCCCTGACCCCGCCAGGAATCGAACCCGGGAACCCGGGCATGGGGAGCGAGAACGCTACTGCACGACCATGAGCTGTGGACCCCTGACATGTAGACTGGCCTGCATGACATGCATGTTGTGCTGAGTGCTTTATGGACCTGTTTTGCATGGCACCCTGTTAATCAGGAACACATTAATGATTCTAAAGCCCCTGATGTGTTGCCTGCCCTCCTTGACAGCCTACATGGATGGAGACGGGTTTATGTGAATAGAGGAGGAGGGGACGGCTGAAGGAGGGCAGGAGGAAATGGACAGAGGTAGGGGAGTAGAGGGAGATTCATGAAGCATGTGCATGGTGGATAGATGGTGAGCAGGTGAAAAAGAGGGGGAGGCAGAGATGAAAGAGAGAGGGGAGGAGGGTATCGTCAGAGGGCAAGACATGATTAGAAAGAAAGGCTGGAGGAATGGACAAAGAGGAAGAGATGAAGTGACAGAGAGAATGACGAGGAGTAGATAGACAAATAGAGGTGGGAGGATGGGGTGGACAGACAGAGCAAGGAAGACGTGCACACTGAGGGGGGAGGGGGTGTGTTCAACATATAAGTCGAACGAATACGCAGGGAAAGCTGGAGGGAAAAGGGTAGTTAATACGTAAATCTAAAGAAGACCACTTGCAACAATGCCTGAAACACAGGTCTACAAATTAACGTGGTGAGGCGGTCACGCATTGGTAAAAGTTTTAGTGAGACACACAGTATATTAGAGCACTGCTGGCACATGCCTGATCCACGCGGTGTTCATTCGGCTGCCATACGTGAGAGAGAGGACAACTTTGCACAAGTTGAGGAAGACACCAAAGACGACATACTACCTTGCCTAATGACACAGCTCGCGAAACTCAAGAGGACATGCAGAGAACAAGAAGCTGCAGTGTGTTCAAGCAGTATGCTTTTCTGCTACACATTATGCTGCGTTGTCGCATAGATAATCGCCAAGGATTCTTTGCCACGTGGATGCGGCCACGTGCCTTTCGGTGCGCAGTCGGCCATTGCTCGCCTGTCTGAAAGCGAGGAGATCGAACCGCGTGGATAGCGAGTGATGAGGGACTACTGACACTCACTCGGCTTCGTCACGCCGATGAATTACTCCGACGTATATTCACTAGGCTACAGCACCGTGGAAATGCACAGTGTCACAGGAATAGCATAAAAGCGACTGCCGTGTTGGCAATTTGCACCATGGAGAAGAGTATTCCGTTGCTCAGTTTCTGCGTTACCAAGGTCTGAAACGTGTTGTAATTTATCGCAAAATGAAAGTCTAGTATGATGACGTTTGTCTGTCACGACAACAAGTCCGGAAATGGAGTCGGAAGTTCGCACACTGTATAATACCTTGTGAAGATATGGCAATTAGTGACTGGTAATTTTTTCTCTTTCTTTTCTATCGTTTCTTTCTGTTCCTCAGTCTAAGTATTCATATCTTAGATGGTGTAGCATATCTGTGTTTCGTAATGATGTTAAAATGTTAAAATTTATTTTTTTTCTCTAATGGATGAATCTGTTTTCTTGTTGTTGCTTGAATATGGAAAGATTTTAAAATGTTTTGTTTATTTTGTCCGCATTTGTAAAATTACCTCTGATGTGAAGAGCTGCTAACTAAACCGTAGACATGAAAGCTAGGAGAGCGCTAACGAAAGTACATCAATTCAGTTATTTCTGACAAAACCTCGTATAAATACACGGCCTATAATCTCGCGGAGTACATCCTCGAGAACAGTTTTCTCCACAAGTTGTGGACGATGGTGCTCTCTTAGATCAGTCGAGTCGCGTTGTGAACCCACATAACGATGCAGCCATTGAATTCATGGTGACTGAAAACTATGATATTCAGCCTATGTTAATGCACTGAAGAATATACAGAGTCGTTATAACTAAACTTTTACTACTTGAGCCCTGGTAGACGGGAAACTATTTAGGCCTACGGTATGGGTACCAAACTTAACAGGAATGATGCTCACATTGTGCGCTGCACAATTTGCGTTGTTAGTAGAGTTAGTGTCATGATTTGCCGTTAGGCGCCGGTACTGGTACGTCGACGTAAGATTGAAACACAGGCATCGTTGTGCATTGCAGTTGCAGATTGTAGTCAGCATGGATCGCAAGGTGATTAGGGCTTTACTCGTTAAAGAAAAAAAAAATGCTGCTCCTTTTCGCGAGTATCGGCGCATTACGGAAGTACTATGTGCACCGGGTGTTGAAGGGCATGACTCGGACTTTCGAATTAACTGGCAATTTGGGAACTGCAGGTGGGAGACGACGACGGTCAATTGCGCAACCAGTGTTTGAAGAAGTTCATGTTCCCATGTCTGAGACAAGGGACGCTAACGCACGCTGGAGGCTGAAGATGAGCATAGCGAGGGAGGTATCCAGCATCCTACCGGAGGGCAATCTCCAACGCGGTTTCAGGCTGTCGTGGATGCAAATGGTCGTCACACTGAGCAACGTTTGTTACCTGGAACGTAAACATTGTACGCAATTGACAAATGATACCCTGTCGTTTGGAGACTAAAATGTGATTCCTTCAATGGTTTATTCGCTATTTTCACTCCCCATGTCCTTATAAATATTTCCACAAAGTCTCATTGTCCCACGATCACTTGTTTTTCGTGGGGTCCGTCTCAAGTAGCGAAAGATTAATTATAACCACCCTGTACATATGAATGGTACAGCTTTCATTAGGCCTCAGCAGGATAGTGAGAAAGTCAGAAGTGACAGAAGAGTCCAACAACTATTCTCAACAGTGCTACAAGAAGATTTCAGGTCCTTAAAATGGGAAAAACAAAGAAAGGATGCACGTGACGGTACTGCAGAGGCTGCCCTCTAGCGGGCTGGAAATCCCTACTTATGTGGACGACGTAATCTTTGTAGTGTCATCAACGAATGAAACAATAAAAAAAGTTTGATAGTAAGCTTGAATTTAATTACGGAAAGCCAAGAATAATGTATTCACGTACCATTTGCTTTCCCAAGGTCTTCTGCTCTCGAACTGCCCTGAATTTAGTATTTAGGCAGTCGTTTTGGCTGTTAAATATTACACCAAAGTAATTTTTTGTTTGGAAACGTTCAGTCCATGAGTGGTTGCAAATTGTCAAACAACAACCTGAAAATAACCAGTTCCAGCCAGTGATTGGTTCGGTTGGACCAGAGGACACAGTGTATTCCATATAAGCGCAATCCACATCATTATGGAGCCACCATCAGCTTGCACAGGGCGTTGTTGACAACTTGGGTCCATGGCTTTGTGGGGTCTGCGCCACACTCGAACCCTACCATCAGCTCTTTCTAACTGAAATCTGGACTCATCCGACAAGGTGACGATCTTCAAGTTGTCTAGGGAGTCCAAGCGATATGGTCACGAGCTCAGGGGATGCGCTGCAGGCGATTTCATGCTGCTAGCAAAGACACTCAACGCCAGACATTTGCTGCATAGTCCATTAAAGGCAAATTTCGCCGCACTGTCCTAACGGATACTTTCGTCGTACGACCCATATTGACTGCTGCGGTTATTTCATGTAGTGTTCCTTGTCTGTTTGCACTGACAACTCTACGCAAAAGCCGCTGCTCTTGGTCGTTAAGTGAAGGCCGTCGGCCACTTCGTTGTCTGTGGTGAGAAGTAATGCCTGAAATGCGGTATTCTCGGCCCACAGTCGACACTGTGGATCTCGGAATATAAAATTCCCTAACGGTTTCCGAAGTGGAATGTCACATGTGTCGAACTCCATCTCCCATTGCGCGTTCAGAGTCTGTCAATTCCCATTGCGCGGTCTTCGTCACATCGGAAACCTTTTCACATCAATCACCTGAGCACAAACGACAGCTCTGCCAATGTAATACCATTTTATTCCTTGTCTACGCGACACTACTATGTGCATATTGCTATGCCATGACTTTTGTCATCTCAGTTTATAGGACAAAGAAATAAATTAAGATGGCCACTGTGGTCGAGCAGTTCTAGGCGCTTCAGCCCGGAACCGCGCTGCTGCTACGGTCGCAGTTTCGAATCCTGGCTCGGGAATGGATGTGTGTGATGTCCTTAGGTTAGTTAGGTTTAAGTAGTTCTAAGTTCTAGGGGACTGATGACCTCAGATGTTAAGTCCCATATTGCTTAGAGCCATTTGATCCATTTGAAATAAATTAACAACTTTATGAGGAGAGTTATGCCAGTGCTCAGCCATACCCTTTGAAAAACTGTCAACAATGAATGATAAAACGTTTAATCTTGGTAATAATTTGGTATCAAGTCTTACATGTTTAGCTACTTGAGAGTGGCTCTGAGCACTATGCGACTTAACTTCTGAGGTCATCAGTCGCCTAGAACTTAGAACTAATTAAACCTAACTAACCTAAGGACACCACACACATCCATGACCGAGGCAGGATTCGAACCTGCGACCGTAGCGGTCGCTCGGCTCCAGACTGTAGCGCCCAGAACCGCACGGCCACTCCGGCCGGCACTTGAGAGTGTTTTGATTCCTCCAGCAAAGTCAATTTTTTGCTCTTGGGTGCACGATGCAGAATTTGGAGCGATTCTAGGAAAGGTTCTGCAAGTCAAGATAAGAAATGTGGCACTATCTCAGTATAGCCGCATGCCATCGCCAAAGGTAAGAATCGTCGTCTCTTTCACGGTTTCACTACCAATTTGGTTCTTCGTTGTTAGCTTAGGACAACGGTTTTTTTTAATTCTCTTACTATTGCAGTCTACATGTACACAAACGTTTTGGCTACCTATGACTACTGTGTTACCCGCAGCTCCTAAATGTCAGTCCCCCTTCACTGTGGTGTTCGCGTAGTATTTTTAAAAAGTTCTTACCACCTCCTCATGCTAGATATTTTTAAGTATTTTTTCCATGTAGAAATTCTGAAGACACGTCAAAGAGGCGAAACGCGTCAGTCAAGCTTCTGCTTTTATTGAAAGCTACATTGTCTTTTATTACTAGAAATATTTATTTAAAGGAATTAAATAAGTTTGCAAAATTAGATCTCACGCTGGTTGATTAGATACCCCATTTGTCTATTTCCCACTCTACGTTTGGTCATAAAAATTCGGATAGAAATCCATTGCGTAATTTCTAGGGACTCCTATTTTCACTTTGCACAAACATTTTGAGCAAAAGGAAAAAGGCAAAATCCGAAGTGAAGTCATATCACTCGTTAATGGGCTTTTGTATTTCGGATAGTTGAAGACTGCATCGCCGGCCGCTGTGGCCGAGCGGTTCTAGGCGCTTCTGTCCGGAACCGCGCTGCTGCTACGGTCGCAGGTTCGAATCTTGCCTCGGGCGTCGATGTGTGTGATGTCCTTAGGTTAGTTAGGTTTAAGTAGTTCTAAGTCTAGGAGACTAATGACCTCAGAAGTTACGTTCCATAGTACTTAGAGCCATTGAACCATTTGAAGACTGCATCAACAGCGAAATAAATAAACGTAACAGTCAAAGTGTCCTGGTGTGATTTCATAAAGTTTACGATTAGTTTATCAGCTTTGATTAATGGCAGTGAGATATAGACGTTGTAACCGGAAACCACTCTAGAAATGTGGGGAGGTCTGACAGACCTCAGAGGGATGAGAAAACAAAAATATACACTATCTGATCAAAAATATCCAGATATTATTAGCGGTCTTTAATATGGGGTGTGTCCACACTTCGCCTATATGACGGCTTGAAGTCTGATAAGAAAACTTTCATTTAAGTGTGCGAATGCCTGTGGAGCAACGGCAGCCTGTTCTTCCTCAGCAGTCAACACCAGAGAAGTCAGTAATGTCTGACCCTGAGATCTGATGCGAGGTCAACGTTCTGTCTCATCCTAAAGGAGAGAGGGCAGTACATTTCATGAATGTTATTGTCCACAAACCATTGCTTCACAGCTGTTGTTTTATGACGGGTGCATTGTCACGCTGATACAAACAATTACTGTCTCCGAAATGCTCCTCTATTGTAAGCAGTCCACTATGCTGTAACATCTGTTTCTGTTCTCCCGCATTTAGTGTTTGATTAAGCAGCATAATCGATCAACATCCGAAGCACAGAAACACCACCATACTGTAACACCACCTACTCCTGTCCAAACCTTTCCATCGGATTGGCACTCCAAACACTCATTTACAGTCAACCACCACTACAACTGTTGCTTAACACTGACTGCTGAAATATATGGATACGAGGAACTGTTCGATCATTGCACTCCTTTCTTTTTAACTCCCTACACACAGTTATTGTGCTAGCTACCCTGATGATAGCAGTTTGGAACTCACGAGTGATTCCTTCCTCAGATTTCATGCAGCTTTTTTACAACCACCCTCAATGTTCAACACACTTTGCCCGTCAGTACAAGTGGTATGCCTGGTTTTGGATTCAGCTGTGGCTGTTCCTTCGAGTTTCTACTTCACGATCAAATCAACAAAAGTCGACTTGGGGAGCTTTAACGGGGTTGAAATGCCTCTAATGGACTTGCTACCCATGTGACATCCAAAAACTAGCCCATGTTAGAAGTCACTCAGCTCGCCTGACCCACCCATTGTGGTGTTACTGCTTCTCTACTGACAACACAACTCCCCGCCTCCTTTTATACTGACGAGCCAACCTCTCGCGACATCTCCTGATCAACTCCGTATTAAGTACACTACTGGCCATTAAAATTGCTACACCACGAAGATGACGTGCTACGGACGCGAAGTTTAACCGACAGGAAGAAGATGCTGTGATATGCAAATGATTAGCTTTTTAGAGCATTCACACAAGTTTGGCACCGGTGACGACACTTACAACCTGCTGACATGAGGAAAGTTTCCAACCGATTCTCATACACAAACAGCAGTCGACCGGCCTTGCCTGGTGAAACGTTGTTGTGATGCCTCGTGTAAGGAGGAGAAATGCGTACTATCACGTTTCCGACTTTGATAAAGGTCGGATTGTAGCCTATCGCGATTGCGGTTTATCGTATGGCGACATTGCTGCTCGCGTTGGTTGAGATCCAATGACTGTTAGCAGAATATGGAATCGGTGGGTTCAGGAGGGTAATACGGAACGCCGTGCTGGATCCCGACGGCCTCGTATCACAAGCAGTCGAGATGACAGGCATCTTATTCGCATGGCTGTAACGCATCGTGCAGCCACGTCTCAATCCCTGAGTCAACAGATGGGGACGTCTGCAAGACAACAACCATCTGCACGAACAGTTCGACGACGTTTGCAGCATCACAGACAGGAGCGCCTGCATTGGTGTACTCAACGACGAGCATGGGTACACGAATGGCAAATCGTCATTTTTTCAGATGAATCCACGTTTTGTTTACAGCATCATGATGGTCGCATCCGTGTTTGGCGACACTGGAAGCATGTATTCGTCATCGCGATACTGGCGTATCACCCGACGTGATGGTATGGGGTGCCATTGGTTACACGTCTCGGTCACCTCTTGTTCGCATTGACGGCACTTTGAACAGTGGACGTTACATTTCAGATGTGTTACGACCCGTGGCTCTACCCTTCATTCGATCCCTGCGAAACCCTACATTTCAGCAGGATAATGGACGACCGCATGTTGCAGGTCCTGTACGGGCCTTTCTGGATACAGAAAACGTTCGACTGCTGCCCTGGCCAGCACATTCTCCAGATCTCTCACCAATTGAAAACGTCTGGTCAATGGTGGCCGAGCAACTGGCTCGTCACAATACGCCAGTCACTACTCTTGATGAACTGTGGTATCGTGTTGAAGCTGCATGGGCAGCTGTACCTGTACACGCCATCCGAGCTCTATTTGACTCAATGCCCAGGCGTATCAAGGCCGTTATTACGGCCAGAGGTGGTTGTTCTGGGTGCTGATTTCTCAGGATCTATGCACCCAAATTGCTTGAAAATATAATCACATGTCAGTTCTAGTATAATATATTTGTCCAATGAATACCCGTTTATCATCTGCATTTCTTCTTGGTGTAGCAATTCCAATGGCCAGTAGTGTAGATGTGATAGAGTACGCTTGATGAGATGGTATAGCTCAAGTAATAGACTGGAATGGGAGACGTAATTAGGACTGCACGAAAAATGAAATGGAGGAAATGGAGATGGATAGGAGGTGTCACGACGCGCTGATTGCAGTTTTGCGCCGAAGAAGTTTTCGCTGGATTCCAAAAAATGAAAAGCAACGACCAGCTGATGGAACGCAGGTAGAAGGCATTAGCAAGCAGCAAAATTAATGCATATCGCCGAATAGCATAATAAATGGAAAAGTTAGAGGAAGCGTTTGTCCGGTAACACGTCAAATGGCGAATGGTGCATATTGGCATTTTAAGTATCACAAACTTATTGTGGCACTAGAGGGCAAGGAGGAGTGTTGCTTTCCTACTAGCTTAATTTTGCATGCATTTTTTGTGATCTGAACGGATCTCAAATACAGTTTCTCGACTAAGTGCAGTGCGTTTCATACGGAAAGTGGTCGACAGTAATGCAGGAGTCTTCCTCATATGAGCTTTCCTAGGATGCACTAATGCAGTGATTGTATGTAATACACTCATGCTCATAAATTAAGGATAATGCTGATACATGACGAAACAACGCTCTGGTGGGCGGTTTGCGGGTTTGCGGTGCATTTGACCTGCGGTCGTCGCACGGTGGCGCTGGCAGCAGTCCACATACGCAGAGGTGTGTTGGTGCATGTCAGAGTACGGTGCAGCGAGTAAGTGTGAAGACGCTTTCAGACGTGCTAGTGGTGACTGTCTGTTGAAAATGGCTCAAAGTACGCATATTGATCACGTTATGAGGGGTAGAGTACTAGGGCGACTGGAGGCAGGTCAAACACAGCAAGTCGTAGTACGAGCCTTCCGTGTGCCACAAAGTGTGATCTCACGATTATGGCAACGATTCCAGCAGACAGGAAACGTGTCGAGGCTCTGCAGTACGGGACATACACAGTGTACAGCAGCACAAGAAGACCAATATCTCACCAACAGTGCCCGCAGACGGCCACGGAGCACTGCAGGTAGCCTTGCTCGGGACCTTACCGCAACGAAATGGTTCTGAGCACTACAGGACTTAACATCTGAGGTCATCAGTCCCCTAGAACTTAGAACTACTTAAACCTAACTAACCTAAGGACATCACACACATCCATGCCCGAGGCAGCATTCGAACCTGCGACCGTAGCAGTCGCGCGTTTCCAGACTAAAGCGCGTAGAACCGCTCGGCAACTGCGGCCGGCTAACCGCACCCACTGGAACAGTTGTCTCCAGGCACACAGTCTACAGTCGACTGAACAGACATGGTTTATTCACCCGGAGACCTGCAAGGTGCACTCCACTGACCCCTGGTCACAGGAGAGCCCGTAATGCCTGGTGTCAAGAACACAGTACATGGTCATTGGAACAGTGGTCCCAGATTATGTTCACGAACGAGTTCAGGTATAGTCTGAACAGATATTCTCGCCGGGTTTTCATCTGGCGTGAACCAGGAACCAGATACCAACCTCTTAATGTCCTTGATAGGGACCTGTATGGAGGTCGTGGTTTGATGGTGTGGGGTGGGATTGGTGGACGTACAACCCTGCATGTCTTTGACAGAGGAACTGTAACAGGTCAGGTGTATCGGGCAGTCATTTTGCACCAGTTAGTCCGCCCTTTCAGGGGTGCAGTGGGCCCCACCTTCCTTCTGATGGATGATAACGCACAGCCCCACTGAGCTGCCATCGTGGAGGAGTACCTTGAAACAGAAGATATCAGGCGAATGGAGTGGCCTGCCTGTTCTCCAGACCTAAACCCTATCGAGGGCGTCTGGGATGCTCTCGGTCGACGTATCGCTGCACGTCTTCAAACCCCTACGACACTTCAGGAGCTCCGACCGGCACTGGTGCAAAAATGGGAGGCTATATCCCAGCAGCTGCTCGACCACCTGATCCAGAGTATGCCAACCCGTTGTGCGGCCTGTGTACGTGTGCATGGTGATCATATCCCATATTGATGTCGGGGTACATGCGCGGGAAACAATGGCGTTTTGTAGCACATGTGTTTCGGGACGGTTTTCTTAATTCATCACCAATACCGTGGACTTACAGATATGTGTCGTGTGTGTTCCCTATGTGCCTCTGCTATTATCCCCAGTTTTGTGTAGTGCCACGTTGTGTGGCACCACATTCTGCAATTATCCTTAATTTATGAGCTTGAGTGTAATTTACCGAATTTGTGTACAGCAAAAAAGGTAAAGTTTGTGGCCCAAGCACGTGAGCGGGTTATTGACCTGACTGCGGCAGAGTACAGACATTCTTCGGCGTGGCAGTAGGAGGTGGAGGGTCGACCATCGCCCCAGCTGCCTTTTATCCCGAAAAACATCTCCAGCACTTATTTGATATCAGGATGAGTGCATCTAGGACAATCCTGGAGCAAAAATCGCCGCCCCTATCCGAGATCGAATCCGGGATCTCCAGGGACGGAGTCTAGCGCTCTACCTGCTAGGCCCACCACGGTCACGTATTTGTATGATATTTTGCTTAAGACCCCTCACGTCATTCAGGGTTGCTGCGGCGTTTACTTGCGCAACTTATCTTGAACACTAGATAACTCGGCATCTCTGTATTACATAAACTGATGAAGATACAGAAACATCAGTTTAGATAACTGACAACACGCAACGGTGCACGTGTTTCACGGTCGTATTTGTAGGTAGAGGAATGTACGAAGCGGGCGCGTATAGTACACAAGCTTCTGCAATGTGGAACATGATTAGTCCAATGGACGGTGCAGTACAGACGGCAATGAGATACCCCTGCCGTGAGGGTCTCAGGGAGCTACGTAGCAAACTGTCGCCATTGTTTTCGAACTCAGTGTGGCATACACCTGTGGATAAGCACTGCACACAGCAATGATTGCTGCCTGAAATGCAGGGAGTGTTCTGAGAAACTAGGTTTGGCAAACCTAGCTGAATATTGTAGCGTTCGAGGCAAACGATTGAAAACCATCTATTTAATCGATTGTTGGAAAACGTTCCACTCTTTATGTAGTATTATTACGTTTCTGTTCGTGTATTCATTGGTTCTTTTGAGTGAAATCAATCTGTGGGAGCAACTGAACGAAAACAATCAGCTCATTCGCTTGTAGTTTGGTTTTACATATCGTATGGTTTGTAACTCATTCATTTCTATTCTGACTGAAAATAATAAACCACGAGCGTTGTAGTTTTTGCATTCTTCGTCCATTCTTTTCAAGTGAAACCAGTATGTAGTTTCTTTGTCGATTGTACCACGTAGTCGTTCTTTGAACTAAAACCACTCTTTAGTGTTTTAGTTGTATCAAACCAGTCTGTAATACTTTCATTAGTTGAACTAAAGCAGTGGTTTACAATAGCGGTACACGTGGCCCCAGTGTTCTCAGGGGGTATGCCAAAGTTAAAGTAAGCGTTATACATACCGGTATTCATTTAATTATATACTATAAACCTCACGCCGTCTTTGGGCCACGAGTGGCCATCCGGTACCATCCGGGCGCCGTGTCATCCACAGCTGAGGATGCGGGTAGAAGTGGCGTGTCGTCAGCACACCGCTCTCCCGGTCGTTAGAATGGTTTTCTTTGACCGGAGCCGCTACTATTCGGTCGAGTAGCTCCTCAATTGGCATCACGAGGCTGAGTGCACCCCGAAAAATGGCAACAGCGCATGGCGGCCTGGATGGTCACCCTTCCAAGTGCCGGCCACGCCCGACAGCGCTTCGCTTATCTGACAGGAGCCGGCGTATCCACTGCGGCGAGGCCGTTGCCTTTAATTTATACTGAATAGACTATTTCTTTTTTTATTATTTAAAACTGATTAATTTGTTACAGAAGCAGTTAACACGTAACTAGTGAAACTGATGTACCGTTGTGCGTACAAAGTTGAGAGTAAAACTTCTCTTAGGTTTACGTCAAGAAGAAAGGGACATTGCCAGATTTTAGTGTCAGTTTACATTCTGTTTTACTGAAAAATGCTGATGACGTCCAGTAATTTAAATCATTTGAAACTAGACCTTAAACACTTGTATTCAGCGATTTTTTTTCTGTGGGAGATAAGTGTATGGCACGGAACATAACGTTCCCGATTACACAGGTACAAATCACAGACACTCTTACAAATCTGTTTACATATCACTGCCTGTGACTAGCAGTAGGTATAGTACTTTACGGGCACATATTTCAGCTTGGAGTCTTGTTTTTTCTTACAGCTACTTTTAAATACTTTTTCTACTTTAGGACATACTTTATGGTTGTTACTGGTTGCAATGATCTATAACCAGCAGTGTAATTTAATAGTAACGTATCGCACCACCCATTCATGCGAAATTCGTTACATTTCATTACCTATTGTCGATCCTCTAGATATCTTTTTGCATTTCGCTACAGTATTCTGGCGTTACAACCGCCTCTACTCAACAGCATCGTCCTGCAATAGCCACACGGAGCTTCCGCCGTTACTCACAAGCGGATTTACGTATGGTTCTAACTGTAAGCAAATGTCCATATAACACCCGGGATACTAATGAAGTTACTTTTACATCTGTCAGTGTCGCCCTATCAAGAACTCTGTGTACAATTCTGTCTGCGAGGCAGTCCACAATCCAGCCACAGATTTGGCCTGATATATTTGATAAGCTTATAGTTGATTCATTAAATGGAGAACTGTACCGCATGCTTCCGAGAAGTGAAGGCACGAGGAACCAAGCCTGCGAATATTGTCTACGGCAGTCTGAATCTTGTTTACGAGCAGAACAAGCTGAATGCCACAAGACGTTTGCGTAAACCCTACTCACTTCGATAGAGACTTCCATTCTCCAAAACAGCTCAGAGTACATGAATATAAAACGTGTTCCACAGCTCAAGTGCTATGGCGACTCCTGCAAACTGTTAACATTCGTGGCATCACCTGACCTATGTCATTGATCTTGACCTGGGTCAGTGACCTTTCGTGACGTCACCAAGGCAGACACCTTTTTTTGATGATGTAATACGTGTGAAGTCGAAACACATCCATTTTTCGATTACATAAACAAAATGGTGAATAATCTGAAATACTAATGAATCTGAAAATGTAATAGGAAACTAAAAAAAAATTAAATATGGCAGTGAGGGTCAAGTATCTCTCTCTCTCTCTCTCTCTCTCTCTCTCTCTCTCTCTCTCTCTCACACACACACACACACACACACACACACACACACACACGCACACACACAAACACACACACATAAGCACACTGCATAATGTACCATCCCCGTCTCCATTCCTCCAATCAGAGCCTAGTATTTTAGCTACCATCTAGGTTATGCTCAGCAGTATCTGAATGACCTGAATTATTGATCAAAAAATACGTCACGCACTTAATATACTAGAATTGCGAAATTTTCAAAACTGTTGTCAACAATGTTTCCATTAATGACTTCAAAAAATTATGTGTGAACTGACTTAGCAGTTGCGTCATTAAATTTAATTTGCTGTGGAACGAGTATAAAACATACTCCCCATGAATAGTTAAAAACCAACATTTGCTTGTGCAACGTAATTAACGAATTAGTAATACGTATATCTTGGACATGAGTCTGCGTTAAATACATTCTACAAAACTTTAAAAACGCGAAATAAAATCAGCTACTGGTTTAATATCCCATAGCTTGTCCTCGCCAAAGGATGGCTGCACTGGTAAAACGTTCAATGTTTTATCTGAGTACCACCGTTGGTTTAAGAAACAACAGAGCTTCAGATTATATATTTTCCACGTTTTGTTAAGTGTCACAACGTTTTCTCCAAATCTAAAATACCTGCAAAAATATGTCTGCAATGCAAAAAAGTGCAATGTTTGCATCAGATATTGCAGTTTTATTTTCCACTTACACACATACGCGCCAAATTAGTGACTGAAACATGATTGTCAACTCTAAAGTAAGTACGCGAATGCTATTTCCACACCTAAATAGTTGCAAATAACATGATAAACTAGGCCTAAGAGATCGCTGTGGCTGAACTAGCCTGACGAAACTTATAACTGCAGAATATACCCGTTAGCTAAAATACTAAGCTAAGCAGACAAGCATACAAACAAATAGCTAATCTTATTTACTGGAAGAATGTAATTAATTAGACCTGCTCTTGTTGTGAGTGACTGCACGCTCTGAAGTTAAATATTTCCACATCTAAATTGTTGACATCTCGTGGAAATCGGGTTTTCTGCCGGATATCAGCGTCTTCCAAACACGATATTTCGACGTCATTACTTGACGTCTTCATCAGGTGTTCCCTGAGCTCAGTCTTAGTCTCAGGGAACACCTGATGAAGACATCAAGTAATGACGTCGAAATATCGTGTTTGGAAGACGCTGATATCCGGCAGAAAACCCGATTTCCACGAGATGTCATCAAATCGCCGGGAAAGTCTAAGAAATTACATCTAAATTGTTGTCAAGCAATATTTTAGGAGGGATAGAGATAATGCATCTAATATCTAAGTTTCTAATCCATTCCACCGCTATGGCACTGGCATTCATAAAATCATTTCATGTACCCTTATAGCATTGCAGGACATATTCCTCTCTTACATATCATATTGTTTTAGAGCATTACATTCCCAGCTCGTAGACTCCACAACTACATCCAGTGCGGATTCCATTTAATGTGACCATAGTTTCCTGCCAAGTTCGACACCCACAGTATCACAGTTATAGTTCTCGAACCATTCTCATTCTTGTTCAGGGTACAGTAATGACGAATGTCTCTAACGGAGCCTATGTCTTCCTACGACAGGTGTGTCGTGAAGAATGGGTAGTTCCTAATTCTCTTTTATATTGTGGTAATCTCTAAACAGTCCGCCCCTGGTAGCTGAGAGGTCAGCGCGACGGAATGTCACACCTAACGGCCAGGGTTAGATTCCCGGCTGGGACGGAGATTTTTCTCCGCTCAGGGACTGGGTGTTGTGTTGTCCTAATAATCATAATTTCATCTCCATCGACACGAAAGTCGCCGAAGTGGCGTCAACTCGAAAGACTTGCACCAGGTGAACGTTCTATCCGACGGGAGACCCTAGCCATATGACATTTTATTTTTATTTTTATCTCTAAACAGAGTCTCAGCTCTGCGAATCTGTAGTAGGCAGGGAAGCCAGTAGACAGGAGTTGGTCTGATTGTATTAGTAATTATGCGCATCGTGTTCCTGAGTTGCGTATCGATGAGGCTGGCATGGAAACTGTCACACCGCACTGAGACACGATACTCTGTGGTCGAAAAAACCAATGCAAGAGCGGATAGCCGACGTACGCAAAATATCCATTGAAGCTACCCAGGTTGTGCCACACGGCCTAAGAATGACTTGGTTTCGAGTTTTTGTCTTCGCAGATGTGTTTTCCAGATGTTTTTTTTGCATGATAGAGTGCGACCGAGTGCAATGGCAAGCTACTTGTGGCACTCGTTGTGACGAAGAAGACTGCCATCAAACCACACCTTGAGCCCAGTGTTAGCTTGAAACTCACAAACTTCGCTCTTGCTGGTACTGACTGGGCTTCAGTCTCCATTTTTTAAAATATGAGTTAAAAGCCGCGAACTCCTATGTTAGTGTTCCCTCTGACTGAGCAAGCTCTTTCGATTAACAAGCCAGAGCGATATCACCTGCATAGCAAAATTTCCCTGAAAGTCTTTATTAAAGGTCAGCAACACAGAGGCTGAACAGGAGAGGTGCGAGATCTGAGCCCTGTGGTAGGCCGTTATTTAGTTTCCTTGTTGAGCTACTATTTTCATCCAGTCAAATCTGAAAGCAACCATTACTTATCATGTTATTAAATTAAAAATGGTTCAAATGGCTCTGAGCACTATGGGACTCAACTGCTGAGGTCATAAGTCCCCTAGAACTTAGAACTACTTAAACCTAACTAACCTAAGGACAACACACACATCCATGCCCGAGGCAGGATTCGAACCTGCGACCGTAGCGGTCGCGCGGTTCCAGACTGAAGCGCCAGAACCGCTCGGCCACCAGCGGCTGGCTGTTATTAAATTAATATGAGAGTATATTGTTCGCCATTTAATTATTTTCAATAGTTTGTAAATCACCCCTTCCCTCCAGGCAGTGTCATACGCTGCCGTGAGGTAGATACAAGAGACAAATTTTTTAGATTCTCCTGGATACCGGCATCTATGAAAGTCGTCAGAGCTAGTAACTGGTCGTTGCAGCTCCGGTGAAGCCTAAATCCCGCTTGTTCTACTCCAATGTGTTCTAACATTCACCCGTTAATTCTATTGTAAATAAGTCTGTCCAAGACTTACACGTACAACTAAGCAGGAAATCGAGCCGAAAGTTCTTGGAGACATCCGATGATTTGTTAGGTTCTAGGATGGCCACAATTTTTGTATTATTCAGTTTCTTGCGAAGTGTTACTGTCTCCAAAATAACAGAGAAGAAACGAGCCAGCCAGTGTTTGGCATGTTCCCCAAGATGGAATAAAAATTCTGGGTGTATATTGTCAGACCCTGGAGTGTTATCACTTTTAACCTCTGCTAAAACTACCTCTATTTCATCTAGGATGAATTGGGAAGAGTATTTCGAATCGCTTAGAGAGTGAGCTTTTAGATTTGCTAGCTCTTCTTTGATCCTGGAGGTATGCTGTTTATTCCTGGGCGATCTGGTCGTTTTTACTATATGGTTAGCAATATGATTGGTTGAAACACCATTCTTCTGATCACATTTAATAAAGAAGTCACTCAATTTACAGAGCAAGGACCAAGTCTTTCTACTTGAATGTTTGAAGTTTAAGTTTTCTACTATCTCAGACCAGCGCACTTGAGGAAGTTCATCTGCAATGTCACTGACTCCTGTTAAATAGTTCATATACGTGTTCACGTCTCTCATCCCAACCTGGGATATATTTTCTCCTATATCTACGAGGAATTTGTTTCGTAGAAAATGCAAGAACAGCTCCGAAAAAGAAAAACGGCCTTAGCTCTGGGGTTATGGTGGAATGAAACATATATATTTTTTCAGATAGTCAGAGAAAGCCAGTACTAAGAATGTGTTGGCTACGTGGGAAGTATGACACGACTTTTCTTGATGTCGAAATTAGTTGATCTTTACGATCACGGGAGACAAAGCAGAGGTCTGGGTTATAGCCTCTCTGCCGTGCAGCTGATCTAAGTGTGTTCAAATCCTTGGCGTCAAACACCAGGTAAAGGTTGCTATTTTCAGCCCAACAAGTGCATTACCACAGTCGTTGTTCCATGCATACTTCCACTACTAGAGGCGGCTGTTAAAATCACCAGCATGTATTGTTGATGTTATGGATAATGAGCTTGAAACATTATGAATTTCATCAGCTTATTTGTTGAAATAAGGTGTGTAAGATCACTGTTATCTGCAACGTAAGTAGCGACACCATAAACGTTGTGGTAAGTTGCGGCAATAAGGTCGTAGCCTTGTGTCGTTCCTCTATTACGAAGATCTTCTTCGTTTGATGCACAGGTTTCCTGGATTAAAACCACGTCAATACTACTACTTGAAAGAAATCCTGACAAGTAGTCACTTTTAGGTCGGCTAATTTCTTCTATATTTAGTTGGCAAATAAGGACTGAAGATCGCACTTTTTTAGCCATTTGGTCCAGAGATGGGTCCTTTTCTAGTTTTTGGTAGACTAAATTAGTCACCATGTTTGTAGCCTAGAAGTCCAGTAAAGGTCTGCCTGTCGAGGCGCTCCAGCTCATTTAGCGTAACACAGGGTGCACGAGCATTATTTTACTGCGGACGATAGATTTACACCCACCATTAGAGGTCATGTACAACAACTGCTTTCGATGAAGGTTGCAATATTTACCAATCACAACTATGGTGCCAAGGCTCTCTAAATATTTATAGGCTGCATTTCCCATAATCAGCTATTAAGTAACACCAGTATCTAATACAAATATGCGATGTGAGAAGACACATCCATGTACACACACAATATAGCCAAAAGACAAACAAACTAAGCTAAAATTATATTTCACAGGGAGGAAATGTTTTGACGATATTATTCTGGTTCTATAATCTTACAGGTGATCGATATAAAGATACCAACGAAATTTACCGATGTGACTGGTGAGTCAGTCCGTTAACGATTTTATGAAGTCAGGAATGAATAAAACCATAGTTGACAGAATTTTCATCATTTTATGAAATTCAGATACATTTTTAACTGTATGACCTTTTTGTCAATAATTCAGGTCGTTCAGATACTTTTGAGCACAACCCAGATGGGCTACATTGTAACTGGCTGTTCCATTTTAATGTTGGGTCAGATTTTGGGCGCTGATTAGAGGAGACATACGTGTGTGATATATTTTTTTCGTAAATAATTCAGTTTGTCTGGATACTTTTGAGTGCAGCCTAGATGGGGCTATATTTTCACTGCCTCTTTCATTTTAATTGTGGCTAAAATATTAGCTTCTGACTGAAGGAGAGGAAAGGGTGATGGTACATTATACAGTAGTTTTTCAAATTTCTCAGAATTTTAAATTTCCTTTCATTTTGACGAAGTTATCAAAATGTAAATGACCTAGGCCAAGGTCAGTAACCTAGGTCTTGTTACATTACAAATGTAAACAAAGTATGTTGGAATCGTCATAGCCATACTACTCATGTGTTCCACTTTTCTGAAGCCTCAGTACTGTTGGTTCAGATGTTCTTGAAGGTCCACTCTAGTATCATTTTCTTTGGTTGTCTTTGGTGTCTAATTTTGTGGACTGGCAAGACAGCCAATCCACAAGGACGGGAGGCCGAAGGGCACGCGTTTAGCTCACGCAGGCTGGCGTGAGGTCTGGAACAGGTCAAGGTCTTATAGTAGCAAAAATAGTACGTAGCTTCTGGAATACTTAACTTTAATCCACAATTGGTGAACATCGGTCTGATGGTACATGCATCACAAGATAAATAGCAATTGATGATGGCGCCTTGCTAGGTCGTAGCAAATGACGTAGCTGAAGGCTATGTTAACTATCGTCTCGGCAAATGAGAGCGTAATTCGTCAGTGAACCATCGCTAGCAAAGTCGACTGTACAACTGGCGAGTGCTAGGAAGTCTCTCTAGACCTGCCGTGTGGCGGCGCTCGGTCTGCAATCACTGATAGTGGCGACACGAGGGTCCGACGTATACTAACGGACCGCGGCCGATTTAAAAGCTACCACCTAGCAAGTGTGGTGTCTGGCGGTGACACCACATCTAAAGTGCCTAAAATAGATGCAATAGTGCTGAGAGGCAGAAGCATTGCCAACCAGCAGCTGCACCCGCCGTGGTGCTATGGTGATGTGATATGGTGCCCACGTTCGGATGTGTTTGTTCTGCTGCAGCCTCTCACCATGGTTTTTGGTAGTTTTCCTGGTGCTAAGGTATTCCAGCTATCTGATAGGACGGCCCTCCTCAGAAGACACCGAGGGAAGAGTGAATCGTTCAGGAAGCTGCTCTCCACTTTCATAAACTTTGATTGCTTCCAGCCTTTGTCATTCCACAGTCTTGCTGTCGGTGTCTTTCCATTGTCCTACATGTTCGTTGCAATGTCCGAGCCCACGTAATTGCCGAGAGTAACGGCGTGCCAAGGCCCTGTGGGCAGCTAAAGTCCTGACACAGATGGCTAGGTTTTGCAGCAATGTTATCAGAGAGGCGAATGAGGCCAGCTGGCAGAATTTTTTTTTATTTATCTACAATTTTTAATAACTGTGCACCATAGACGACATCTGAGCCCAATTAGGCTCGGATAGAATGGAAAAATTTACATTTCAAACACATTCATAATTATCTCCCAAACGGCTCTCTAGCTGTTCCATATACGGTGTGACAATTGTTGAACCATACGAAATAAAATCATCAGAAATCCTGAACGGTTTGCGTTAGGACGTTCACACTGCACGGTGGACCGCGGGGCACGATGGGAATTAGTATGCGCATGCGCACGCACCTTCTTGTTATCGGCCATTGCACGTGAAAATGTCACGATTCAGCGTGCCAGAGCGTATAGCGCTTGTGAAAGGCTACTACGCGAGCAGTAACAGCCCAACTGCGGCCCAGAGGAAGTTTACGACTCAGTTCAACTGAAGACAACCATTTCAAGTTTGCTAACAATCAGGAACTTGATTCGCTAGTTTGAGAGAAAGGGTAGAGTTCGTGATGACAATGTCGGCAACGTCGGTCGTTCAAAAAGGGTGAAAACGCCTGAAAACATCGGGTAGACAAGCGCTGTGTCTCAAACCAGCCCCAGGAAAGCGATCAGGCGAGCTGTACAACAGGTGGAAGGTGGAGATCAACCGGGAGTCACTGACACAAATCGTTGTCGAAGACCTGCATCTCTTCCCATACAAAATCCAAACCCATCGGCCATTAAGCCCCAGGGCTATGGAACAGCGGTTGCGTTTCGCCAACACCATTGTCCTCAGAACTGGCGAACAGGACTTTGATGTGAATATGGTTTGATTTAGCGACGAAGCCCAATTTCATTTGGATGGGTTCGTCAGTAAGCAGAATTGGTACATTTGGGAGCTGAGGACCGCACTACGCGATAAACCTCTCAACGGGTGACTGTGTGGTGTGCAACGTCCAGTCAGGGAATAATTGGTGCGATATTCCTTGATGGCACAGTGACTACCCAACGGAACATCAAGGTTTTGGAAGATGATTTCATCCCTGTTATCAAAAGTGGCCCCGTTTTCGATAAGATTTGGTTCGTGCAAGATGGAGCTCGACCCCATTGAAGTAGGAGAGTGATGTCCTGTAGGAGTACTTTGGGGACAGCATTGTGGCTCTGGAGTACCCAGAAGCCACCGGCTTGGACCTCCACTGGCCGCCATATTCTACTGATCTGAACACATGCGACTCCTTTTTGTGGGGCTATGTTAAAGACAAGATGTACAGCGATAATCACAAAACCATTGCTGAGCTGAAAACTGCCATTCAGGAGGTCATCGACAGCCTCGATCATCCAACACTTCAGTGGGTCATGCAGAAAGTCGCTATTCGTCTGCGTCATATCACCACCAATGATGGCAAGCATGTCGAACATGTCATACTGTAAATCCGAATATTTGTAGTGACTTTTACATGTTGAATAAAGTGTGTGCACGCCGCAGTTTGTAATTTTCGTTTTTTTCACATAGTTCAATAATTGTCCCACTGTATACTGGGACATCTTTATTACTATTGTCCTACAGTTTCAACTGTGTCAGTTTTCGTTATTGATAGTGATACGCCTTTTGTATGAATTTTCAGTATAATGTTCGTGAGATGTGTTACCCTTCAAATAAAGATCGTTTCTGCTGTTACCTGTCTGTTTCGACTGTCTCAGTACGGCTGGGTAACCAGCAAGCTGTGAAAGTGAGGCGATGAAGGTCATTGACGTGATGTGCGTAAAATGGTGTAGGCTAATTGGAGTGCTACACTACTGTAGAAGTGATGAATGGATCAAATGGCTCTAAGCACTGTGGGACTTAACATCTGAGGTCATCAGTCCCCTAGACTGTCCCCTAGACCTAACTAACCTAAGGACATCACACACATCCATGACCTAGGCAGGATTCGAACCTGCGATCGTAGCGGTCGCGTGGTTCCAGACTGAAGCGCCTAGAACCGCTCGGCAACTGCGGCCAGCCAGAAGTGATGAGATTTATTGTACAGTTACACCATAAGGTTCTCACTGTATTTTTTGTATTACTTAGACATAAAAAATCGCTTTCGCACGACATAACAGGCATTCTGCAGATTGTGCTTGTCTTTATAGGTGCACAAAACGATCAGAGGATGAATTTTTTTTTGTCTTGTGTAGGGCTTTATAGGACTATATGACAATTGAAGTTCTTCGTATACTGTCGATTTCTTCATTTGTGTGGCTACATTGTCCGTGGTTGCTATACAATTCCTGAGTATATTTTTGTTTCGTCGTTACAAGAGAATGTGTGTTTTTATGACCAGAGGCGTTTCGCTTTACTGAACTAAAGCATCAGCAGTGCTGGTAATTTCAGCTTGGTTTTTCGCCCAATCAGGAAATGCCGTCTGCTAGCACGTATTTGGTTTCTTACTTTATTACACACTGATACTTGTGATCTAATTTTAGCTGCTTTGCAGAACTATCCCATTTTTACGTTTTACACGTTGGTCGAACGGGACAGTGTTACATCAGTTGAAGAGGTCGCTTTAGCTGAGTGATCGTAGCATTTGGTGGAGAGCTGTGGCATTTCTATGCGGTCTGAATATTTGCTAGTGAATGTAAGAGTGTCTCTGGAGGTATTCGACCTTCGCTATTGTAGGTAAGCCTGATATTGTGTGGTCGGTGGTATCACTGTGAACTGCACGAAGTCGACATGTATCGTGGATTTCACTGCAATTTTTTTATACTTTTTTTATCCTCGAGATTTGATCTTCGACGTCTGCTATTAATTTTATTTATTTTATGGACATGCTCCATTACATTTTAATAAACCATGTGACACCCAATGTTAGAGCTTCCTACTCTGCTCTCATCCTTCTCTTCTAACAAGGGCAGACCAGGGCGTTCGGATCACAGATGTACTTTGCACATTTTTAATAGTCCAAGTGTTGTATAACATCTGTCCAAGTAGTAAGGCGTACTACTTGGGCAATTTGTAGAAAATCGTTGGAGAAGTTTCACGCTACAGTAACGCACAGGTGGGTTGCGATTCTGAGCAGCAGATGGCGGATGACGGCGGTAATGTGGTTAGCGTCGAAGCTCCGGAATCTGTGGATCGAGTCCCGCTCATGTTTTATTTTTTAATTTGTACTTGTTTCAACACTAGTCACATTATTTCACACATATCAACTCTGAAAGGTAATGCGATGAAAAGTCGCGTTTATTTGCATGAACATCTATTGAATTTCCAGAGTTATTTGGTTGTTTGCTAAGTTTTAGTATCACAGCAGATATTATATTTATAATTATAGACAACTAAACGACCAAACGCATAAAGTTTTCCTGAAAATGTATCCTTGTTTTGATTTCCGAAATCCCTTATACCTGCAATCGGGTGAGGTAACGAGAACTGCTCTGCACCTGGACGTTCCGATTTGCAGAGACAGATTTCAAGGACGAGGGACAGGTTTGGAAAGCCCATGTCATACATCGATAGACAAATGTGTAAATAACTTTATTCAATAATGCAATGAGATGCAATATGCCAGAATACGAGGGTAATTTACGGTTAATTTTAGACATCGAACGAATGCGATTTTCCCGAATGCACAACGAATTTTCAGAGTTTCTAATGAGAAAGGAAGCACGCTGACATTTTGAAAAAATTCCCTTTCTTCCGACAGTTTGAATACAAAACCTGCGTAATGCAATATTTTCTTAAATATCGAGGCCAAAAATTTGCGATGTACTGTTGAATCTATTTAAATAGCATCTTTACTAGAAGCAATTTCTCTTTCGTTGTCACTCAAATGTGAACAAATTTGAGGGTGCTTGATAAAGATTTTGAGTTTCCTACAGAATAAAAGTCGTATCATATTTGTTGTGTTCATACAAATTAGAACACAGCGAAATAACGTTGGAAATTCAGTATACGTTCGTGCAAATATGCCGGTCTTTTCATCATATTATCTTTCAAATGTAATATGTACGAAATAACATGACTAGTGAAACTTCCTGGCAGATTAAAACTGTGTACCGGACCGGACTCGAACTCGGGACTTTTGCCTTTCGCGGGAAGTGCTCTCCCACTGAGTTACCCAAGGACGACTCACGCCCTGTCCTCACAGCTTTACTTCTGCCAGTACCTCGTCTCCTACCTTCCAAACTTCACAGAAGCTCTCCTGCGAACCTTGCAGAACTAGCACTCCTGAAAGAAAGGATATTGCGGAGACGTGGCTTGGCCACAGCCTGGGGGATGTTTCCAGAATGAGATTTTCACTCTGCAGAGGAGTGTGCGCAGATATGAAACTTCCTGGCAGATTAAAACTGTGTTCCAGGCCGAGACTCGAACTCGGGACATTTGCCTTTCGCGGGCAAGTGCTCTAGCAACTAAGCTACCTAAGCACAACTCACGCCCGGTCCTCACAGCTTTACTGTGGCTAAGCCATGTCTCCACAATATCCTTTCTTTCAGGAGTGCTAGTTCTGCCCCCCCCCCTCCTCATGAACCATGGACCTCGCCGTTGGTGGGGAGGCTTGCGTGCCTCAACGATACAGATAGCCGTACCGTAGGTGCAACCACAACGGAGGGGTATCTGTCGAGAGGCCAGGCAAACGTGTGGTTCCTGAAGAGGGGCAGCAGCCTTTTCAGTAGTTGCAGGGGCAACAGTCTGGATGATTGACTGATCTGGCCTTGTAACACCAACCAAAACGGCCTTTCTGTTGTGGTACTGCGAACGACTGAAAGCAAGGGGAAACTACAGCTGTAATTTTTCCCGAGGGCATGCAGCTTTACTGTATGGTTAAATGATGATGGCGTCCTCTTGGGTAAAATATTCCGGAGGTGAAATAGCCCCCCATTCGGATCTCCAGGCGGGGACTACTCAGGAGGAAGGCCTTATCAGGAGAAAGAAAACTGGCGTTCTGCGGATCGGAGCGTGGAATGTCAGATCGCTTAATCGGGCAGGTAGGTTAGAAAATTTAAAAAGGGAAATGGATAGGTTAAAGTCAGATATAGTGGGAATTAGTGAAGTTTGGTGGCGGGAGGAACAAGACTTCTGGTCAGGTGAATACAGGATTATAAATACAAAATCAAATAGGGGTAATGCAGGAGTAGGTTTAATAATGAATAAAAAAATAGGAGTGCGGGTAAGCTACTATAAACAGCATAGTGAACGTATTATAGTGGCCAAGATAGACACGAAGCCCATGCCTACTACAGTAGTACAAGTTTATATGCCAACTAGCTCTGCAGATGACGAAGAAATTGAAGAAATGTATGATGAGATAAAAGAAATTATTCAGGTAGTGAAGGGAGACGAAAATTTAATAGACATGGGTGACTGGAATTCGACAGTAGGAAAAGGGAGAGCAGGAAACATAGTGGGTGAATATGGATTGGGGGAGAGAAATGAAAGAGGAAGCCGTCTGGTAGAATTTTGCGCAGAGCGTAACTTAATCATAGCTAACACTTGGTTCAAGAATCATAAAAGAAGGTTGTATACATGGAAGAAACCTGGTGATACTAAAAGGTATCAGATAGATTATATAATGGTAAGAAAGAGATTTAGGAACCAGGTTTTAAATTGTAAGACATTTCCAAGGGCAGATGTGGACTCTGACCACAAACTATTGGTTATGAACTGTAGATTAAAACTGAAGAAACTGCAAAAAAGTGGGAATTTAAGGAGATGGGACCTGGACAAACTGAAAGAACCAGAGGTTGTACAGAGTTTCAAGGAGAGCATAAGGGAACGATTGACAGGAATGGGGGAATGAAATACAGTAGAAGAGGAATGGGTAGCGTTGAAGAATGAAATAGTGAAGGCAGCGGAGGATTAAATAGGTAAAAAGACGAGGGCTGGTAGAAACCCTTGGGTAACAGAAGAAATATTGAATTTAATTGATGAAAGGAGAAAATATAAAAATGCAGTAAATGAAGCAGGGAAAAAGGAATACAAACGTCCCAAAAATGATATCGGCAGGAAGTGCAAAATGGCTAAGCAGGCATGGCTAGAGGACAAATCTAAGGATGTAGAGGCTTATCTCACTAGGGGTAAGATAGATACTACCTACAGGAAAATTAAAGAGACCTTTGGAGAAAGGAGAACCACTTGCATGAATATCAAGAGCTTTGATGGAAACCCAGTTCTAAGCAAAGAAGGGAAAGCAGAAAGGTGGAAGGAGTATATAGACGGTCTATACAAGGGCGATGTACTTGAGGACAATATTATGGAAATGGAAGAGGATGTAGATGAAGATGAAATGGGAGATATGATACTGCGTGAAGAGTTTGGCAGAGCACTGAAAGGCCAGATTCGAAACAAGGCCCCGGGAGTAGACAACATTCCTTCGGAACTACTGACGGTGTAACCTCCCCACCGTATTTTTATAAGGAATGAAAATGACGATACTCAATACAAATGGGAGCCGAGTGTAACCTCCCCACAAAAATTTGAAAGAAAGAAACACGACAATATTTAATTATGAATGCTAATGGACATTGCGCTAATTGTAACCTCGCCCACAATGAGAGGTATTGAAAATGGCAACAAAAATGTGAAATTCGCAATCTGACTCAAATATAAATTCCTCATGAAAAATTAAAGTCCATTCAGTGATAAGAAAATTCAATTAAACCGAAATATCGGTCTTTGGCCCTGTGTAAAACAATCAGAATTAAAGTCTTACCTCAGAATAAATGGATGTCACATATCTGCTCTTGTTGTTGCGCACCGCTTGGAGGAACTGCATTGCAAATAATAATATTCTCTTTTTTTTTTGTGATTTTACTAAAAATTTTCTTGTAAAGAAGTGGAGTGAAATGGGAAGTGCAACTAAATCTTGAGTTCAATAAAAAATTAAATTTTTGAAAAAATGCTTTTGAAATAAAAAATTATTATTGGGAGACTTGTTGGAGAATCATTACAATAAATAAAATTTTTTTATTATCTAATGATTATATTAATTAACAGTATACCTTATTCCTCATCTTGACCAGTGTTGCCGACCGCCTACATCACACAACCGCACTGGGCTGCTACTACTGACCGACCGCTCTGCATGACGACTAAACCGAGCTACAGACTCGCAACGACTGCTACTGACAGACTCGCAACGACAGACTGTACTGCACTGGCCTACAGCTACTAACAGACTGAGCAACGACTACTGACAGACAGAGAACCGCTCGCAACACTCGCGCGGTCAAGCGCATACTCTCTGGTCACAGATGCCACAATGCCTCGCCATCGCTGCTGCGTTACATACGTGTTTCATAACCCTCCACTGGGGGGGCAAAAATTTGGCAGCGATGGTGAGTCATTTGGACTTGCCAATCGCGGCAAAATTTTTCTTTAACTAACAAAATTCTACAACTTACAGAATATTTAAATGTTGTGCACACGCACTAAGTACAAAATATTATCAGACAAAGACAAAATGTGAATACTAAACATAGTAGCAAATCAGAAAAAAGTATATACAAATTTTTTTGACAGATAAAGTGCACAGGCACTGAAAAAATTCTTTAGCATATGCAGAACAAATAAACAGACTGGCAAGAATAATTAGATGTAGTACATAAAGTAAATGTTGTGCACACGCACTAAGTACAAAATATATCAGACAAAGACAAAATGTGAGTACAAAACATAGTAGCAAATCAGAAAAGTATATACAAATTATTTGACAGATAACAAAGTGCACAGGCACTGAAAAAATTCTTTAACATATGCAGAACAAATAAACAGACTGGCAAGAATATTATATTGACAAGTGACATAAGTGTATTCGCATTGGAGTTCAGCGAATCGAAAAATGTATAACCTATGAACTATGTGGCAAGAATCAGGATAGGAAAGGGAAGGATTGCATCATGGTTGTAGCACTTTAGATTGCACACAGCTGCTCTGAAAGTCCATATCTTTCCACAGAAGTACAACACCAAGTGACACAACTTGAAGTTCTTTTCCCATCAGAATTTATCAGTGTAGCCAAGAGACTGAACTGTCGTAGTAATGTTCCATGTTTTCATTTTGGCAGTATATTACGTACACCAAACAGTGGGACCATAATAACGTCTTCATTGCTCACGGTGGTGGACAGCATGTCGTGTCAACACCACACTCTTACAAGGCACACCAACGTAGAATTAGTGCAAAACCAAAGATAGTGCTCCATGATCACTAGGATAAACAGGACAAATGGACATTGCAGTAATTCAGGGTAGTTAGCTCATAAGGTGAAGGACATTAAGTCACATAATATTGTCAATTATAGTAGTAGTGTGCGGCATTCATAGCCCAGTTATTGAACATTTCTGTACCATGTATGTAGTATTACAGAAAAATGTTCATTAATTGTTTTACATAGAATCAGTAATCTTCTTTTCCTAGTTACAAAGCATTATTAAATAATCGCATTCTTTTCCAGTTACAGAGTATAATTAAGAATCATTAGCCTTTTCCTAATTACAGTTAATTAATCATTTGTCATTAATTAATCATTTGTCTAATTACAGTTAATTAATCATTTGTATAATTCCAGTTAATTAATCATTTGTCGTTAATTAATCATTTGTCTAATTACAGTTAATTAATTAATCATTTGTCATTTCAATATACTAAGAATTATTAGCCTTAATTAATTACAAAGCATTATTAAACAGTACCATAGTTAATTAATTATGTGTCATTCCAATCTATTAAGAATCATTAGTCTTTTCCTAATTACAAAGCATTATGAAACAGTCACATTCATTTCCAATTACAGAGTATAATTAAGAATCATTAGCTTTTTCCTAATTACAAAGCATTATTAAACAGTCACATTCATTTCAAATTACAAAGTATCAACATTGGAAACAAGAGCTAATCAATGGCATAATTAATAACAATTCGTGGAGTGACATTAATAATTGGCACTCAGTGGCCAGCAAGTATTGAATAGAATCATCATTCAGTATTATTCAGATTATTACGAAGTCATTATTAAAAATCAGTTAATTACAGTCAAATCATTAATAATCACAGGCATTATACGTAGTATCATTATAATAAACAGTGGCAGTTATTAGCTAGTGACAAAGCATTATTTTGAATATAGTCTCATTAAGAGGTCATTAATCAAGTGACATGCTATTCAGAGTTGATCAGTATTATTCAGAATTATCATAAACTAGTGACATTATGTGGGACTGGTAATACATGTTTTTTGTTAGCAATGCATTGCGTTGGGATCGATAATTAATTGCTGAGGCATAATACTTTTTGCTTTTGACCTATTGCTGCAAATGAGGATAGGTAACGTCATTTGTCATGAGTCAGCTGTAGCAAGATTATGTAACAAGGCAGTACATGTGATCACATTTAGAAGTGATAAGCACAAATGGGTAAAAAATAAAAATGCAAGTACTAGAACAGGTATAATAAGTAACAGGTTTAGTAAGTGTCATGAAAAACTTCTCCTGGAAAAAAATACAAAAACGGATTATTGACCTTAAAGAAGAAACGCACACTATGCTGAAAAGTAGTGAACTTCGAATTAACAGGCAGTGAAGTGTGTATAAAAATGTGTTCCATAGCTGTCCTTTCCAAAACTTTCAGTCATCCTACTATGCAATGTAACACCTGCTGTCAAAGCAAACCGCAACAAATACTTAAATAACTACGTAGCATAAATACATTACTTCAACATTATCCTCATCTGTAAAGAAAAAAAAACTTCATTATCCATATCATCATAACTTCACCATTATCATCACCTGTAAAGAAAAACTTCATTATTCATAATACCATTTCCTTCATCATTATTCATCAGTATTCACTATCATCTGCAAAAAATCACTTCATTACTCATTACATAACTATTCCTTATCTCTAGCATATTTCATCACTAAAACTAAGATGTGTAGTTCTCTCTGACAGCCTGCATCAATCACCTTGTATTCTGAAAGAACAAATTAGTTAAGACTGCTATTCTGTGATGAGTATAGTATATTCTTGTTAATGTTTGTTAATCCTGACCCATTTACTCTTCCTCATAAAGTTATTGCATCTTCTTTCGTTTATTCCGTATGTGAAATTCCCATTTCTGTTGAATTTATTTCTTACACGCATCATTTCTTTCTGAAATTGATGAACAGAGATTAATGTCTTGCATTTAAATCATATACCCACTAAATAATGACTGGTTTATGGTAACATAATTAACCCTACAGCATAACGTGACAGAAAACGTAATATGTCAAAAACATTGACAGTGTTCAAAAACAAAAATATACACAGAATAATACAATGCAGCAGCAAAAAAAAAATGTGAAACAGTCACGATGTTGAGATGTCATAGGGCAAAAAAAAAAAATGTCAAAGTCGACTGGTGTGTGTTATATCTTAACTATTTCATAGTGCATACAAACAAAACTGGAGTACAATCATACACACAAAAAAAAGTGGAAAATGTGCACGGTCTGATGTATAACGACAAGAAAAGCGACCTGCTAACCTTACCTTGCCGGGCACTTGCCAAGAAAAAATACGATAATCATCAGTAATTAGTCACGTGAAATAATTGCATTAGTAAATGGCATCATAGTGTGTTGAATCATACAGTGGTTTCACTCAATAAACGGTTTAATGTTTGAGATATGGTGATTGCCTTTCGATTTTCTGGTTATCAAAGTTTCGACGTGTACAACATTGGGGTGAGGGATACTGCGAATCCGATATGGACCTGCGTATAGAAGTTCAAATTTACTGCACTTACCTTTTAATTTGCTGGATAAATAGTGTGTACGTACTAGCATCTTCTGTCCAACGTGAAAGTCGCGGCGTGTACAAACCTGTTTTTGCTGTCTTCTCCGGCGCTCTGCGGCACGTTTGATGTTGTTCAGCGCAATGTCAATTACTTCGTGGTGTCGTACGCGACGGCTTTTGGGAAATTCTATTAATTCTTTAATTTTGTTCGGTGGTTCAACGTTTTTCAGTATAACAGACGGAGATAGCATAGTGGATTCATTTGGAATGGAATTAATTACATCTTGGAATGAGAGTATGTGTGTATCCCAATCAATATGTCTTTTGTGGCAGTATATTCTACACAGTTTACCAATTTCCTTCATTAATCTTTCACAGGGGTTCGAAGAAGCGTGGTACTTGGATATATAGATCGGAGAAATGTTTCTGGCTCGTAACATGCGTGTCCATACGCTACTACGAAATTGAGATCCATTGTCAGAAATTACTTTCATTACATGCCCTACATGAGATAGAAAATGTTTTACAAATGCATTTGAAACAGTTTTAGCAGTAGCTTTGCGTAACGGAGTGAAAGTAACAAATTTTGAAGTGAGCTCAACAGCGACAAATATGTAGCAAAAACCTCTGTTAGTTCTGGGAATCGGACCAAAAATATCTACTGCGGCCATATGTCTTAATTTAACAGGTATAATGGGATATAACGGAGGAATATGTGAAGTGGTGTCTGATTTAGCTTTCTGGCAAATTTTACAAGACGCTAAAACTCGTCGTATACGTTTCTCCATGTTGGCAAAATAACAGTTCTGTCTCAGTATAAGAAAACATTTTCGTGCTCCGTAATGTGCGTAACTTAAATGAGTGTACCAAATTAATTTGTTAACCAGTTCGTCAGGTATGCATAATAACCAAATGTTGCTGTCAGGATGAGAGCGGCGAAACAGAATGTCATTGCGTACAGTGTAGTGGTTTCTAATCGTAACATTATTCTTATCTTGCCAAAGCTGTTTAATTTCTTTCCAGACATTGTCTTTGTTTTGTTCTTGTGCTATGTCCTGCAATGACGATGAAATAAAATTTTCAAATGCAACTTGCTGAATATACATGACACTGAAATTTGTTTTACAGAAGTTGGTTGCTACGTCTTGCTGATTGTTGCCGAGAGAACGCGATAGTGCGTCTGCTATAACATTTTGTGTGCCGGGAATGTGAACAATCGTAAAATTAAATTCCTGTAAATACAGCTTCCATCTACTTAATCTATCGTGTGTGAATTTAGCCGAAAGTAAAAATTGTATCGCTCTGTGGTCTGTGTAGACGGTGGTATGTCTGCCATAAAGAAAGTGCCTAAATCTCGTAAAAGCCCATACAACACATAATGTTTCAAGTTCTGTCACAGAATAATTTCGTTCAGCGGGTGACAAAATGCGGCTTGCAAATGCGATGTTTTTAATAACTGTTGAACCATCTTCTTCTATTTCCTGGAAAATATGTACGCCTAAAGCGGTGTTGGAACTGTCGGTGGCAATGGAAAAATTTCTAGTAAGATCAGGGTGCGATAAAAGTGGTGCATTCAACAAAGCATGTTTCAGGTTCATGAATTCAGAGTGTGCTTGCTTATCCCAAGACCAAATACTGTTTTTACCTGTTAAATGGCATAATCTGGGTGTGTCTAAAGCAGAGTGATGAATAAATTTGCGGAAAAAGTTAATTAAGCCCAAAAAACTGCGTAATTGCTTTTTTGTTGTAGGAACAGTAATGTCACGTAGAGCTTGAAGTTTTTCCGGATCAGGTGCAATGCCTTCTGCTGAAATTACATGTCCAAGAAATTTTATAGAAGTTTTGCCAAAGTGCGATTTACTAAGATTAACTGTAAGTCCTTGTGCACGAAAAGTTTGTAACAGTTGTTCAAGAATCAGATTGTGTTCAGACCAGTTAGCTTCTGCGATAAGAATATCGTCTACGTACGTCGTAATTCTGTCCTTAAGTTCTGTCGGAAGTATTGTGTTCAAACCGCGAATAAAAGCTGCAGAAGAAATAGTTAAGCCGAACGGTAGTTTGCAAAATTGATAACAGTCGCCGAAACAGAGAAAAGCTGTATATTTTCTACAATTCGGATGAAGTTGAATTTGCCAAAATCCCGATTTCAAATCTAATGTGGAATAAATAGCAGTGCCGTGAAATTTCTGTAAAAGTTCCTCTAATGTCTGTGGTCGGTCTGTTTCATTAATAATAATGTCATTAATGTGACGTGAATCAAGTACAAGGCGAAGTGAGCCATCTTTTTTCTTAACAATATGTAGCGGGTTTATGTACGGACTAACTGCTGGTTCAATAATTCCCTGATCAAGCATATCTTGCAGCTCTTTTTTAACCTGTTCTCTGTGAATATATGGAATGGGATAATGCTTTGCTTTAAATGTGTCGTGCGGTTTGACTTGAAATTCATACATAAAGCCGGACATAGTACCAGGAATGTTGTCAAAAACTGGAGCTTGCTGTAAAAGAATTTTGTGTAATTGCGTTCGTTCGTCGTCTGTAGTTGCACTGCTCTCTTTAACCTTATCGGAAATCATTTGCATTACGTCGTAGTCAACTTCGTCTGGAGTATTATAGTTGTGTACGTACGTATCCGTGAACAATGTGGGATTACAGTCTATGTTACGTGTTGCGGAAATGACCTCTGTGCGGTTAATTGTTTGTTCTTCCGTAGATAAAGAGTGCTGAAATTCTAAAGCAAGTTGTACACTTTCATCCTTTAACATTAAATAAGAATTCTGAAAATCAATAACTGCGTCGTGTTGTACCAGAAAATTCGTACCTAAAATAATGTCTGTTGTCAATAAAGGCACAAACCAAAAATTAGAGTGAAAAGTATGACCTCCAATACAAAATGATAAATGCGTCTGTAATTTAACGTCTACACCTTTACTCGATACTGCTCCTTTCACTTTTGTTTTGCCTAAAGGTAACGTCGGATAAGTATTCTCTTTGTTGCACTCGTTGAAAGTCTCCTCATTAATTACTGATATAGGTGATCCGGAATCGATTACCGCTGAAAATTTCGATGAACCAATTTTAATTTCGATAACAGGATGTGAAATGGTTTTCTGAATAACTGGTCTTTCCTGTAAAAGAGTGTCTCTGATGTCGTCAAAAGTAATTACATTTTCGTGAACAACATTTTGCGTGTCTAAGGTAGTGCTTGTGTTATTAGAAGATGCGTCCTGTGCAGTATTTAGTCAGATTCTATCTGACGTGTTATTATTATTAGGAGGATTCTGTGGCATTTCGACTATTTGAACTGTTCTATTACTTCTTCCAGACGTGTTACGCTCTGGATGGTACCTACTGTCGGGTTCATTCATGACAATATGTTCTTGCGTATGATTTTGCTGTTGGTATGACCGACTGTTGTTAGATGTTCGCTGAAAATTGTCCTCATTATTTTTACGTCTGTCGTAATAGTCACTCCTATACGGCGCATTACGATAGGAATTGAAATACTGTCTTCTTTGTACGTAGTTGTTTCCTTGCTGACGTACGTTACTATTTGTTGTACCAGGGGCTATACGTCCACGCGGCGAAACATTAAAGCCTGGTTGACCTTGTGTATTCCATTGTTGGTTAGGTATGTTAACCGGCTGGTTTTGATGTTGTTGTTGTGAAACATCTCTATTGTTACTAAAGTGTTGTTCCTGTTGCTGAAAATTTTGACGGTATTGATAATTCGAATTTTGCCTGTTATTAAAGTTTTGGTAATTGTCGTTCCTAAAACGTCTGTTATCTTTCCGACTGGAATTACGTCCCTGATCATAATTGTAGTACTGTTGTTGACCTTGGTTGTTACCCAAAAAGTTTTTGTTTACAAAAGAATAATCAGATTGCTGTACTTCCAAGAGCTGTAAAAGATCTCTGAATGCTGAAATGTTTTCTTTTTGCTGGCCCGTTAGAAGTGACACTCGTAAAGACCGTGGTAATTTAGAGATGCATAGTTGGATAAGTGCGGATTCACTGTACGGTTCACTTAGGTACTGGTTTTGTTGTACCATATGCTCAAAAAATTGCGTTACACTGGGAAAATTTGAGTTTTCATAGTTTGGCAAACTAATTAGTTGGTCTTTAATTCCGCGCTGTGTCGTCTTCGACCAGTACGCTGACAGAAAAGCATTCTGAAATTCCTCTACCGAGTAACACTGTCTCGCGATCGGTCTCATACGAGTTGCCGGTTCGCCTTCCAAAAAACTGCAAATAAATTCAAGTTTATGTGTTACAGGCCAAGTCGGTGGAAGAGCAAAACTAAACTGTTGAATCCAATCCAGTGGGTGAATCTGCGTTCTATCGTTTTTGAAAACCTTAAACTTTCTCACTGACAGAAAATGTTTGTAGTCGAAGTTATCATCTCTGCATGATGGAACAGGTTCAGGATCGTAAGAGTATCTATTGAACTGTGGTTGTTCGGAATCTAAGTCCCGTACTCTCTGCATATTACCCAAATTATACGCGCTGCGTGAGTCTGACACATGTTCATAAAGTGGCGTCTGTTGTGTATTATTAACAGAAGTGTTTTTCATTTCTGTTACTTCTTGTTGTAAATTTGATAACTTCCTACGTAACGTGTTGTTAGATGAATCGATCTCATTAATTGTCTGCTGTAAATTTTGAAATTCAGGCGTTTGGATAAATGAAACCGGTGCAGTATCGTCTGATTTATTGTCATTAGCATTTTCGATAATATCAATACGACTGGCCAATTCATCACATTTTTCAGTCAGTACTTTAACCTGATCATCGGTTTTAGAATCGGATGCATTAATCTGTTTTTGCAACTTACGCGTAGTTTCGCTCAGTTTTTTAACATCAGCTTTGATGACATCGCAATCCTGTGTTAGATCTAATTGTTCGAATCTATCTGTCACTGTTTGAATATTTACTGTGTGTGTATCTGTTTTTAATTTAAGATCAGAAATTTCATCCCGTAATTCCGCGTTCAATTGTTCTATGGTATTAATTTTGTCGGACACTGTAGTAATATTATTGTCTACATACGTCTTCGCTTTCGCGAATATTTTACGTTTGTCCTCTTGTCTTTGTGCAGTGATTGTTTCCATGACTTGTCGTTTTACTTTGTTTTGATCCTGAATAAATCTGCGGAAACGCGTATCACTGTTCTGTATGTGCTGATTAAAGCGCTCGTTAATCTGAGTGTTCTGCTGTTTGAATTTCGCGTCTATCTTTGCGTCCACTGAGCGCGAAAGTTCTACCGTCATTGCTCTAAACTCGTCCCGTAATTGTGTAGCTTTTTCAGAGCACTGTTTGGCGACTCCGCTAATTTCGTCTCTGAGTGTATCTGTCGCGGCTGTTTGCATTTCCCTTAATTCTTGCGCAACCGACTTTATTTCTTCGCTATTTTTTTGTGAACAAGCCTCAATTTCCACGCGCAACTGTTCCTTAGTGTCACGGCACTGCGCGGCAACGGCTGTAATTTGTTCACTAAGTTGTTTGAAATTTTTGTCATTATTGTCAAGTTTTTCATTTAAGTGTTTGAAATTTTCGTCATTTTTGTTCTTAGACTGTAGCATTATTGTCATAAATTGTTCCAAAGTAACATTACCTACTTTATTCTCACTACTGTTTGATGGTGTATCTACAATTGTCGCGTTTTGTGTGACCATTTGGTCATTCTGTAATTTACAAAAACATTTATCAGTCGGATGTACATTGTCAGACACTGTTCCGGAATTAAATAAATCCGTCGTACTTTGTGTATCCTGATCACTTTCTTTAGACAAATTTGCCTGTACGTTACTTGAATTTTCCAAATCGGGTGTGTTAAGCTCTGCAGCGCTCATTACCATAGAGCATTCTGCGTCATCAATTGTCGTCAAGTTAACAGACGAGACAATTGAGTTCGTTTGTTCATCATTAAGGTGAAAGTCATCATTAGTGGTTGGAATGCACTGATTGTTAGTGAACGCAGGATTGTCATCATTACGTTGCGTATCACAATTACTATCGGTCACGTTGTTTAAGTCGGTAATTTCATTCACAATACTTCGCGATACACTATTCACAGTCTTTCGCGGCATTTTTACAATAGTCAAAATTTTTCACAAAACAAATCAACACAGTGCAAAAGCAACACACAAATACAACAAAGCAACAAACTGCCGTTGACCTGTAGAGAGAAAGTCACAATATTATTAACAGCGTTGCGCTAAATCCGAATTATATCTAAGCAAACAAGAGCAGATATCTGACTGTTGTTCAAAAGACTCTCAACGAAATACGATCCTGGACTGGGTGTCGCCAAGTGTAACCTCCCCACCGTATTTTTATAAGGAATGAAAATGACGATACTCAATACAAATGGGAGCCGAGTGTAACCTCCCCACAAAAATTTGAAAGAAAGAAACACGACAATATTTAATTATGAATGCTAATGGACATTGCGCTAATTGTAACCTCGCCCACAATGAGAGGTATTGAAAATGGCAACAAAAATGTGAAATTCGCAATCTGACTCAAATATAAATTCCTCATGAAAAATTAAAGTCCATTCAGTGATAAGAAAATTCAATTAAACCGAAATATCGGTCTTTGGCCCTGTGTAAAACAATCAGAATTAAAGTCTTACCTCAGAATAAATGGATGTCACATATCTGCTCTTGTTGTTGCGCACCGCTTGGAGGAACTGCATTGCAAATAATAATATTCTCTTTTTTTTTGTGATTTTACTAAAAATTTTCTTGTAAAGAAGTGGAGTGAAATGGGAAGTGCAACTAAATCTTGAGTTCAATAAAAAATTAAATTTTTGAAAAAATGCTTTTGAAATAAAAAATTATTATTGGGAGACTTGTTGGAGAATCATTACAATAAATAAAATTTTTTTATTATCTAATGATTATATTAATTAACAGTATACCTTATTCCTCATCTTGACCAGTGTTGCCGACCGCCTACATCACACAACCGCACTGGGCTGCTACTACTGACCGACCGCTCTGCATGACGACTAAACCGAGCTACAGACTCGCAACGACTGCTACTGACAGACTCGCAACGACAGACTGTACTGCACTGGCCTACAGCTACTAACAGACTGAGCAACGACTACTGACAGACAGAGAACCGCTCGCAACACTCGCGCGGTCAAGCGCATACTCTCTGGTCACAGATGCCACAATGCCTCGCCATCGCTGCTGCGTTACATACGTGTTTCAACGGCCTTGGGAGAGCCAGTCCTGACAAAACTCTACCATTTGGTGAGCAAGATGTATGAGACATGTGAAATACCCTCAGACTTCAAGAAGAATATAATAATTCCAATCCCAAAGAAAGCAGGTGTTGACAGATATGAAAATTACCAAACTATCAGTTTAATAAGTCACAGCTGCAAAATACTAACGCGAATTATTTACAGACGAATGGAAAAACTGGTAGAAGCCGACCTTGGGGAAGATCAGTTTGGATTCGGTAGAAATGTTGGAACACGTGAGGCAATACTGACCTTACGACTTATCTTAGAAGGAAGATTAAGGAAAGGCAAACCTACGTTTCTAGCATTTGTAGACTTAGAGAAAGCTTTTGACAATGTTGACTGGAATACTCTCTTTCAAATTCTAAAGGTGGCAGGGGTAAAATACAGGGAGCGAAAGGCTATTTACAATTTGTACAGAAACCAGATGGCAGTTATAAGAGTCGAGGGGCATGAAAGGGAAGCAGTGGTTGGGAAGGGAGTGAGACAGGGTTGTAGCCTATCCCCGATGTTATTCAATCTGTATATTGAGCAAGCAGTAAAGGAAACAAAAGAAAAATTTGGAGCAGGTATTAAAATCTAGGGAGAAGAAATAAAAACTTTGAGGTTCGCCGATGACATTGTAATTCTGTCAGAGATAGCAAAGGGCTTGCAAGAGCAGTCGAACGGAATGGACAGTGTCTTGAAAGGAGGGTATAAGATGAACATCAACAAAAGCAAAACGGGGATAATGGAATGTAGTCGAATTAAATCGGGTGATGCTGAGGGAATTAGATTAGGAAATGAGACACTTAAAGTAGTAAAGGAGTTTTGCTATTTGGGGAGCAAAATAACTGATGATGGTCGAAGTAGAGAGGATATAAAATGTAGACTGGCAACGGCCAGGAAAGCGTTTCTGAGAAGAGAAATTTGTTAACATCCAGTATCGATTTAAGTGTCAGGAAGTCGTTTCTGAAAGTATTTGTATGGAGTGTAGCCATGAATGGGAGTGAAACGTGGACAATAAATAGGGCAGTGTGGAGGGTAAAAATCGTAGAGGGAGACCAAGAGATGAAAACACTAAGCAGATTCAGAAGGATGTAGGTTGCAGTAGGTACTGGGAGATGAAGGAGGTTGCACAGGATAGATTAGCATGGAGAGTTGCATCAAACCAGTCTCAGGACTGAAGACCACAACAACAACAGTTCTGCCAGGTTCGCAGGAGAGCTTCTGTGAAGTTTGGAAGGTAGGGGACGAGGTACTGGCAGAAGTAAAGCTGTGAGGACAGGGCGTGAGTCGTGCTTGGGTAGCTCATCTCGTAGAGCATTTGCTCGCCAAAGGCAAGGGTCCCGAGTTCGAGTCTCGGTCCGGCACAGAGTTTTAATCTGCCAAGAAGTTTCATATCAGCGCACACTCCGCTGAAGAGTGAAAATCTCATCCTGGAAACATGACTAGTGTTGAGAAAATATAAATAAAAAATCGGTGAGCGGAACTCGAACCAGCAAGTGACCGATTACGGAGCTTGAACGCTACCCACACCACCGCTGCCAGTGCGTGCGCAGGGTCACTACGCACCAGTACATCAGTGACTGGTGAAACTGCTCTTGCGGTTTTCTCGAAATCGTCTACGTAGTACCCCTTACTTCTTGCGGAATGTGCTCTCCTAATGGATTACTAAAAGTGTACATACTTTGAAGTAAACCCGTGTTTCGAGCGTCGTGGCCTGCCCTTGTAAGCCACAGCTGCGTCTGATCCCTGTCAATATTTAAATTCTCCAGGCAGTTTGGTTACTGACGACACACGATTTATTTATTGCGTTTCCATTTTGATGTTAGTTGGAAGAAGTGAGCCTTCAGCATACTGTCAGAACTTTCTTGCAACCTTCTCAGCCAGGGCAATAATTCCATTTGCCATCTCAGACTGCATTATTTGAGGCATTAGTGTAGCATTCACGTGCTGCGTCGCATACCAGCTATGACATTACAGTATGCAGCTGCCTTTCTCACAGAACTGGTAGTCCTTCCTTGCGGGTCACGTACGGTCTGTTAGTTTCGCCCCTGGTTCGCCCCTGGTTTGAACTACACCGCGCACGGTAAACAACTTTAGTGTCTTACGACGTGCAGATAAATTGTCTTGTTGTGGTCAGTGTACCAAACCGAAGCTCTGTTCAATTGCAGAAACTGCCAGTGATTCTCTAGCCACAACTGGTTCTCAGCTTTACCTCTTTTATAAAATAAAATAAAATTAGAAAAAAATCATCATAATTATTTGTAGGCCAAATGTATCAGGATTCAAGAAAAGTCTGCGTTCCAAAACATCAAAAAGGTGTTCTATAGGATTCAGGTCAGGACTCTGTGCAGACCAGTTCATTACAGGGATGTTATTGTCGTGTAACCACTCCGCCACAGTCCGTGCTTTATGAACAGGTGCTCGATCATGTTGAAAGATGCAATCGCCATCCCCGAATTGCCCTTCAACTATGGGAAGCAAGAAGGTGCTTGAAACATCAATGTAGGCATGTGCCGTGATGGTGCCACGCAAAACAACAAGGGGTGCGAGCCCCCTCCATGAAAATCACGACTACACCATACATCAGCGCCTCCGAATTTTATTTACTGTTGGCACTACACACGCTGGCAGATGACGTTCACCGGGCATTCGCCATACCCACACCCTGCCATCGGATCGCCACATTGTGTGCCGTGATCGTCACTGCACACAACGTTTTTCCACTGTTCAGTCGTCCAATGTTCACGATCCTTACACCAAGCGAGGCATCGTTTGGCATTTACTGGCGTGATGTGTGGCTTATGAGCAACCTCTCGATAATTATGTGCTCGAGCATGAAATCCAAGTTTTCTCACCTCACGCCTAACTGTCATAGTACTTGCAGTGGATCCTGATACGGTGTGGAATTTCTGTGTGACGGTCTGGATAGATGTCTGCCTATTACACATTACGACCCTCTTCAGCTGCCGCCGGTCTCTGTCAGTCAACAGACGAGAGCGGCCTGTACGCTTTTGTGCTGTACGTGCCCCTTCACGTTTCCACTTCACTGTTCCACATCGGAAACAGTGGACCTAGGGATGTTTGGGAGTGTGGAAATCTCGCGTACAGACGTATGACACAAATGACACCCAATCACCTGACCACGATCGAAGACCGTGAGTTCCGCGGAGCGTCCCATTCTGCTCTCTAATGTCTAATGACTACTGAGGTTACTGATATGGAGTCCCTGGCAGTAGGTAGCAGCACAGTGCACCTAATATGAAAAAGTATGTTTCTGGGGGTGTCCGGATACTTTTGATCACATAGTGTATCAACTACACCCGACGATATGCAACGCCGGCCGCGGTGGTCTTGCGGTTCTGGCCCTGCAGTCCGGTACCGCGGGACTGCTACGGTCGCAGGTTCGAATCCTGCCTCGGGCATGGGTGTGTGTGATGTCCTTAGGTTAGTTAGGTTTAAGTAGTTCTAAGTTCTAGGGGACTTATGACCTAAGATGTTGAGTCCCATAGTGCTCAGAGCCATTTGAACCATTTTTTTTTATATGCAACGGCGTATCACTGCAGCCTGCTCGGGCGTCTCCGCTAAAAATGCTAACACGTAGACAGCAACTGTTCCATACCAGACTGCAAGCGGGTATTACCGCTGCCCGGTGGTCATTTTGAACACAACCTGTGATGGTCAATTGTCTCGTTACTGATTAGAATCCACATAACTAGTGTATGCACTTGTTCTTCAGTATGTGGTAATCCTGCAACAAGTACAACTGACATTCTACCTAATTTACCCTACTTTTAGTATGTTGATGTCAATATGCATTGCTAAATTTAAAAAAGTATATTTGCACAAAAAATACCTTTTCTAATTATAATTACAATTTGTCACTTGGTTAACAATACGAATCCCTGACTACCACTCCGTTCAGTGCAAACCGCACGTCAATAGAATTTTCTGTCCCCGTAATATTTGCGGTGCACGTTTTAGGTGCAAAATGGTTCAAATGGCTCTGAGCACTATGGGGCTTAACTTCTGCGGTCATCAGTCCCCTAGAACTTAGAACTACTTAAACCTAACTAACTTAAGGACATCACACACATCCATGCCCGAGGCAGGATTCGAACCTGCGACCGTAAGGGTCGCGCGGTTCCAGACTGTAGCGCCTAGAACCGCTCGGCCACTCCGGCCGGCACGTTTTAGGTGATTCAACCCGTATATAAATGGGATACGTTGTTAGCAAAAATCTCGAATAGTTCTTGGCCGATTTACTTTAGATTTCAATACGAATATACGTTTCTTGATGGTATTTTTGTTCTGTCGTTGCAACTACAAAAATATGTGTTGTTTTTCCCTTTTCGCCAGACACGTTTTGCCTTATTGAGGTAAAGCATCATCAGTGATCTGTAATTAAGCTATTTACATTTTGATTTGCTTTAAGATCGAAAAACCTTTCGTTAACAGTATGTTGGTTTGTACTTACGGTGATTTTCTCTTGATTTCTCGTTTACATCGGGAAATGCCGTCTGCTAACACATCGTTCATGTTTTCCTTCCTTAGACACAGATAGTTGTGGTGTAATTATTAGTTGTTCTGCAGCACTATGCATTTCTTATGTTTTTCAAAGCACACTTTTTCGCACACCAGTGATGTGCTTTAAAAAAGGCAGTGTATTTTTAATGTGCAGCCGATATTTTTATAGGCCCGTTGGTAGATAATCGACGTGTTGATACTTTTTCTCGATATAACTAAGACATCTAACGACATTTTTGTATCGATATATCGTATTCCCGATATTTTTAAGAATATCAGCAATCCTAGTGTAAACTGTTAGACAAATTATTTCTCCCATATATATTATTTGTCCTTATATATAATTTTAAACAAAAACTGTGTACAAAACAACATGCTGTTATGCTTCGTTCCTCGCCATCGGTTTTACAAAAAAGTGAGTTGTATTTGTGGCTTATCGGCTTATGATTAGGATACTGCAAGAGAATATGAATCGCCCAAAACTTTGTAATCCTGCCCATTCGCAACTAAAAACTATGTGAAATAGTGTCATTGAAGCTACTATTCTTACAGAACCAATAGCTGGAGAGGTCCCTCTCATACCCCTTACACCAATGACCCCAATCTATTTACTCAATCATCTGAAGCGACTTAAATTCCAAATCAAGGTTTCGTTTGCAATAACAATAACAATAAAGAAAGCTCAAGATCAGGGGGAGAGGGAAGAGGACATGGACAAAGAGGGGGGAGGGATGAATGGATATAAGGAGAGGAAATAGGAGATGGAGAGAGATAAGGGGGAGGAGGAGGGTATGGACAAAGAGAAGGGGGAGGAGATGGCGAGAGAGATTTGGAACGAGTTTAGGATCTGTATCCAAATCCTATACATATTTAGCAATTGCGAAGCATTACCGGATTCGCTAATGATTTTACGTTTGTAGCTAGCTGTTGACAGTATGATTCAACACGGGGATGGCGGACATCCCTGGAACAACCGGTTGTCGGTTACACCCTTTCTTTTCGTTTCCTGTTCAACCTGACTGTTAAAACAGCTCAGAAGTAACCGGTTTCTGAGATGACCGATTTTCGGTTTTTTATTGCTATTATGTTCAGTAATAAACGTAGATTTCGAAAAATGAATGTAGAATTATAGTGGGGGTGAAAGAGTAGGAGTTTATGCTCGATACTGGCTTGAGTTTCCTGCAGAAATTGGTCTTATTGTCTCCGGCAAAGAATGCGGTGCTGAAAGCCGCAGAGATAGCGAGAGCGAAAGCCCACAAGTTGATGTCTTCTGTGCATCGCCAATTTTGGATGGTGTCAACTTTTCACACTGAAGCAACCACGATATTAATGGTTCAATTAATACCCCAAGTTTATAGCACGTCAATAAAATTGTGAGTATATCAGTTAAATTTACTTTCTCTTCCAAGGACAATTGTGGATGCCTTCCCCTTATATGACGTAGCAATTTGGTGTGTCTCGTCCCATTTTTAATATGTTAAAGCAAATTAAGTATTGTACTTCATTACTATCGGTCTTTGTATAATACTTCGAAACTACGGGTGGTACCATTGTGCAATCCAACCTATGTACGAGGACAGCAGCAAGTAACCACTGTACACACCAGGTGGGGGCAAGCCCTGCACACTGCTTGCACAGCCATCTAATAGTCCACACCACAGGGGAGTAGATACGTCATTGTCGCTAATGTACTGTACCAATTCTTATGCCATGCGTTTGTTGCTACTTTTTAACTGCAGGCGTTGTTAAAGAAGTTGTGCTGATCGCTTTTCCTGGTTTCAATAATAATGAATTATTTCAAGGCAATTGAAATTTTAGGAGCAAATATTAGTCGTTTTTAAAAAAATATTTTTTACTTGAAAGCCAAAAATGTTTGCAGTGTTGTTATGGCATGTTGATACCCTCGTCTTTTTACCCAGATATTTGTAAAAAATTAGAAAGACCTATTACAACTGAGGCCAAATAAATACCGAAAAATGCCGATTTTCTGGAACTAAAATACCCGTTTTCCCATTCCTAGTTCAATAAACAGAAGTAAAGAAGAAAAGCCAGCTTATATTATGACAATGGTTACTGTTAGTTCACTGAAACTTCCTGGCAGATCAAAACTGTGTGCCGGACCGAGACTCGAACTCGGGACATTTGCCTTTCGCGGGCAAGTACTCTACCAACTGAGCTATCCAAGCACGACTCACGCCCCGTCCTCACAGCTTTACCTCCGCCAGTACCTCGTCTCCTACCTTCCAAACTTCACAGAAGCTCTCCTGCGAACATTGCAGAACTAACACTCCTGAAAGGAAGGATACTGCGGAGACATGGCTTAGCCACAGCCTGGAGGATGTTTCCAGAATGAGATTTTCACTCTGCAGCGGAGTGTGCGCTGATTCGAAACTTCCTGCCAGATCAAAACTGTGTGCCGGACCGAGACTCGAACTCGGGACATTTGCCTTTCGCGGGCAAGTGCTCTACCAACTGAGCTACCCAAGCACGACTCACGCCCCTTCCTCACAGCTTTACTTCTGCAAATACCTCGCCTCCTACCTCCTCCCTTAGTTTTTTTGGATACATTGATTTACTTTGAACTGTGATCATTTTGCAGTTGACCATGGACGCGATCAACATAATACGGACTCCATTCTTCGGGCCCTTCTTAATGAAGTACCTCCTCAGGCACGTGTGCGCGGAAGTGTACGACCTGCCGCAGGTGAAGCGTCTCGCCACCTCCGGGTCACGGTTCGACTTGGTTATCTCGGAGGACTTCCACTACGACTGCGTGGCGGCATTGGCTCACAAGTTCCGAGCGCCCCTGGTCGCCATCAGCTCCAGCATGGCGCTGAACGGCGCGCACGACAGGGTGAGTTCTGCCAACAGTGTGTCTGCAGAGCACTATCCAACAAGTGCTTTTCTTCCTGCTGAGTCGGCACAGTGACACAAGGCATTCGACTGCGTAGATCATGATGTTCTCTTAGAAAAACTGTCGTTTATGGACCTGGTGGCTTTCCACACAGCTGATGTGAATTATACACTACTGGCCATTAAAATTGCTACACCAGGAAAAAATGCAGATGATAAACGGGTATTCAATGGACAAAACTTGAACTGAGATGTGATTACATTTTCACGCAATTTGGGTGCATAAATCCTGAGAAATCAGTGTCCAGAACAACCACCTCTGGCCGTAATAACGGCCTTGACACGCCTGGGCATTGAGTCAAACAGAGCTTGGATGGTGTGTACAGGTACAGCTGCCCATGCAGCTACAACACGATACCACACTTCATCAAGAGTAGTGACTGGCGTATTGTGACGAGCCAGTGGCTCAGCCACCATTGACCAGAGGTTTTCAGTTGGTGACAGATCTGCAGAATGTGCTGGCCAGGGCAGCAGTCGAACATTTTCTGTATCCAGAAAGGCCCGTACAGGGCCTGCAACATGCGGTCGTGAATTATCTTGCTGAAATGTAGGGTTTCGCAGGGATCGAATGAAGGGTAGAACCACGGCTCATAACATATCCGAAATGTAACGTCCACTGTTCAAAGTGCCGTCAATGCGAACAAGAGGTGACCGAGACGTGTAACCAATGGCACCCCATACCATCACGCCGAGTGATACACCAGTATGGCGATGACGAATACATGCTTCCAATGCGCGTTCACGGCGATGTCGCCAAGCACGGATGCGACCATCATGATACTGTAAACAAAACGTGGATTCATCCGAAAAAATGACGTTATGCCATTCGTGCACCCAGGTTCGTCATTGAGTACACCATCGCAGACGCTCCTGTCTGTGATATAGCGTCAAGGGCAACCGCAGCCATGGTCTCCGAGCTGATAGTCCATGCTGCTTCAAACGTCGTCAAACTGTTAGTGCAGATGGTTGTTGTCTTGCAGACGTCCCCTTCTGTTACCTCAGGGATCGAGACGTGGCTGCACGATCCGTTACAGCCACGCGGATAAGATGCCTGTCATCTCGGCTGCTAGTGATACGAGGCCGTTGGGATCTAGCACGGCGTTCCGTATGACCCTCCTGAACCCACCGATTCCATATTCTGCTAACAGTCTTTGGATCTCGACCAACGCGAGCAGCAATGTCGCGATACGCAAACGCAATCGCGATAGGCTACAATCCGACCTTTATCAAAGTCGGAAACGTTATAGTACACATTTCTCCTCCTTACACGAGGCATCACAATAACGTTTGACCATGCAACGCTGGTCAACTGCTGTTTGTGTATGAGAAATCGGTTGGAAACTTTCTTCATGTCAGCAAGTTGTAGGTGTCGCCAGCGGCACCAACCTTGCGTGAATGCTCTGAAAAGCTAATCATTTGCATATCACATCATCTTTTTCTTGTCGGTTAAATTTCGCGTCTGTAGCACATCTTCGTGGCGTAGCAAGTTTAATGGCCAGTAGTGTATATGTCCAGTAGGAGGACTATGTGAGAAACAGGAAGATGTTGTTCATACATTCGTTTCAAAAGTTGTAACCTCCACCACATTGTCTCACGCGTTAATGCTAGTATTTGAAATAAAAATGTAATTACTGGCAATTTATGTAATCATTGTTACAGTTTTACGAGATAATGATGATAATAATAATTATCTTTTGAAAATAATTTAGTTTCAAAACCAAACACTACTAAACCGTTTTTTTATCCCTTAGGTAATTTCGCTTTTCCACTCAGGGGCTGTACCCCTCAGAGGGAGTTGTACAGTGTAAAAATTGTAGATAAAGACAGGGGCTGCAATACATTCAGCAAATAATTGAGGATGTAAGTCGTAAGTGCTTTTTGACATGAGAAGGTGGGCTCAGAAGGGGAACTCATAGTGGGTTGCATCAAACTAGTCAGAATACTAATGGAAAAAAAGGGATACACTTTGTTATAATTCTGCTGTAAGATGGCGATCTGTGGGGAATTTGTTCCAATTTTGCTTTAACCTATCGATAAATGGGGCGATTTCTTACAATTTTGCTATAAAAAGGGCATTTTGTTACAATCTTGTGTAACGGTGGTGATGTATGGGTCAATTTTACTATTTTGCTGCAACATTGCGATGTGTGGAACAAATTATTGCAACTTGGCTGTAATATAGCGATGTATGGAGGGTGAAGTGTAAGATAATCTATACTGTGCGATACCATAAGTTAGCATTATCGGCAGAAGATGGCATTCGTTTTGTATTACAAGAAAAAGTTAATACCCTAGCCTGGAGTTCCCACAGTGTTTGGGTGACTTCGAGCAGAAAGTACACTCTTGCTCATAAATTAAGGATAATTGAAGAATGTGATGCCACACAACGTGGTACTACACAAAACTGGTGCTAATAGCATAGGGACATAGGGAACACACTCGACACAGATCTGTAAGTCCACGGTTTTGGTGATAAGTTGAGAAAACCGTCCCGAAACACATGCGCTACAAAACGCCGCTGTTTCCTGCGCATGTACCGCGACTTTAATATGGGGTATGATCCCCATGCACACGTACACAGGACGCACAATGGGTTGGCATACTCCGGATCAGGTGGCCGAGCAGCTGCTGGGGTATAGCCTCCCATTCTTGCACCAGTGCCGGACCGAGCGAGGTGGCGCAGTGGTTAGACACTGGACTCGCATTCGGGAGGACGACGGTTCAATCCCGCGTCCGGCCATCCTGATTTAGGTTTTCCGTGATTTCCCTAAATCACTCCAGGCAAATGCCGGGATGGTTCCTCTGAAAGGGCACGGCCGACTTCCTTCCCCATCCTTCCCTAATCCGATGAGACCGATGACCACGCTGTCTGGTCTCCTTCCCCAAAAACAACCAACAACCAGTGCCGGTCGGAGCTCCTGAAGTGTCGTAGGGGTTTGAAGACGTGCAGCGACACGAGAGCATCCCAGACGTGCTCGATGGGGTTTAGGTCTGCAGAACAGGCAGGCCACTCCATTCGCCTGATGTCTTCTGTTTCAAGGTACTCCTGCACGATGACAGCTCGGTGGGGCCGTGCGTTATCATCCATCAGGAGGAAGGTGGGACCCATTCCACCCCTGAAAATGCGGACGTACTGCTGCAAACCGACGTCTCGATACACCACACCTGTTATAGTTCCTCTGTCAAAGACATGCAGCGTGTACGTGCACCCATCATAATCCCACCCCACACCATCAAACAACGACCTCCATACAGGTCCCTTTCAAGGACGTTAAGGGGTTGGCATCTGGTTCCTGGTTCACACCAGATGAAAACCCAGTGAGAATCACTGTTCGGACTATATCTGGACTCGTCCGTGAACATAACCTGGGACCACAGTTCCAACGACCATGTACTGTGCTCTCGACACCAAGCTTTACGGGCTCTCCTATGACCAGGGTCAGTTGAATGAACTTTGCAGGTCTACGGGCGAATAAACCATGTCTTCTCAGTCGTCTGTAGACTGTGTGTCTGGAGACAACTGTTACAGTGGCTGTGGTAAGGTCGCGAGCAGGGCTACCTGCAGTACTCCGTGGCCGTCTGCGGGCACTGACGGTGAGATATCGGTCTTCTTGTGGTGTTGTTCACTGTGGACGTCCCATACTGTAGCGGCTGGACATGTTTCCTGTCAGCTAGAATCGTTGCCATAATCGTTGGCCGTGCTACGACCTGCGCTGGTCGACCAGCCTTCAGTCCCACTAGTATATTCTAGCCCTCATAACGTCATAAATATGTGTTCTTTGAGCCATTTTCAACACACAGTCACCATTAGAGCGTCTGAAAACGTCTACACACTTACTCGCTGCACCGTACTGTGACATGCACCAACACACCTCTGCGTATGTGGACCGCTGCCAGCGCCACCGTGCGACGACCGCAGGTCAAATGCACCACACGGTCATAACCCAAGGTGATTTAAACCTGAGCGTTGTTTCACCATGTATCAGCATTATCTTTAATTTATGAGCATGAGTGTAGTTGGAAGTGAGTAGTTGAAAGTGTATCCAACCGCTTTCATATTTATACACTACTGGCCATTAAAATCGCTACACCAAGAAGAAATGCATATGATAAACGGGTATTCATTGGACAAACATATTATACTAGAACTGACATGTGATTACATTTTCACGCAATTTGGGTGCATAAATCCTGAGAAATCAGTACCCAGTACAACCACCTGTGGCTGTAATAACGGCCTTGATACGCCTGGGCATTGAGTCAAACAGAGCTCGGATGGCGTTTAGAGGTACAGCTGCCCATGCATCTTCAACACGATACCACAGTTCATCAAGAGTAGTGACTGGCGTATTGTGACGAGCCAGTTGCTCGGCCACCATTGACCAGACGTTTTCAATTGGTGAGAGATCTGGAGAATGTGCTGGCCAGGGCAGCAGTCGAAAATTTTCTGTATCCAGAAAGGACCGTACAGGACCTGCAACATGCGGTCGTGCATTATCCTGCTGAAATGTAGGGTTCGAAGAGATCGAATGAAGGGTAGAGCCACAGGTCGTAACACATCTGAAATGTAACGTCCACTATTCAAAGTGCCGTCAATGCGAACAAGAGGTGACCGAGACGTGTAACCAATGGCACCCCATACCATCACGCTGGGTGATACACCAGTATGGTGATACCGAATACACGCTTCCAGTGTGCGTTCACCGCCATGTCGCCAAACACGGTTGCGACCATGATGATGCTGTAAACAGAACCTGGAGCCATCCGAGAAAATGACGTTTTGCCATTCGTGCACCCAGGTTCGTCGTTGACTACACCATAGCAGGCGCTCCTGTCTGTGATGCAGCTTCAAGGATAACCGCAGCCATGGTCTCCGAGCTGATAGTCCATCCTGCTGCAAACGTCGTCGAACTGTTCGTGCAGATGGTTGTTGTCTTGCAAACGTCCCCATCTGTTGACTCAGGGATCGAGACGTGGCTGCATGATCCGTTACAGCCATGCGGATAAGATGCCTGTCATCTCGACTGCCAGTGATACGAGACGTTGGGATTCAGCATGGCGTTCCGTATTACCCTCCTGAACCCACCGATTCCATATTCTGTTAACAGTCTTTGGATCTCGACCAACGCGAGCAGCAATGTCGCGATACGATAAACCGCAATCGCGATAGGCTACAATCCGACCTTTATCAAAGTCGGAAACGTTATAGTACACATTTCTCCTCCTTACACGAGGCATCACAATAACGTTTGACCATGCAACGCTGGTCAACTGCTGTTTGTGTATGAGAAATCGGTTGGAAACTTTCTTCATGTCGACACGTTGTAGGTGTCGCCTCCGGCACCAACCTTGCGTGAATGCTCTGAAAAGCTAATCATTTGCATATCACAGCATCTTTTTCTTGTCGGTTAAATTTCACGTCTGTAGCACGTCATCTTCGTGGTGTAGCAATTTTAATGGCCAGTAGTGTATTTGGACCATGTAGTATACACTGTATAACAGCATCAGTTACCATTATCAGCGGAATCCCACGTACCTTGACAGTAAAACTGTACATCTCTCCGGTAATTCGACCTGCTGTGATGCAGTTCATGAACAGCATTCCAGAGGTTGTTTTCCAACAGGATAACTCTCGCCCACATGTGACCGTTGTAACCCAGAATGCTCTACAGCATGTTGTCTTGGCCTGCTCGATCACCAGAACTGTCCCTAATGGAGCACATGTGGGGCAACATCCGACGACAACTCCAGCTTCACCCACAACCAGCACAAACCGTCCCTGGACAGACTAACCAAGTGCAGCAGGTATGGAACTCCATCCCAAAAACAGATATCCGGTACCTGTAAAATAAAATGGACCCACGTCTGCGTGCTTGCATTGAACTTTCTGCTAGTTACATCGTCAGTTAATATGCCAGCATTGCATATTTGTAATTGCTTACCTCGCGCTTACATTAACATGTGATCCTGCAGTGTTAGTCACTTAAATCCGTTGCCTAGACAAATACCAGAAATTTCATTTATCCACATCACTTGTTTTCTGGTGTTGCGATTCTTTTTCCGTCGGTGTATTTAGACCCTGTGCAATGGTCCGCAGGTGGGTAACCCAGAGCACCCCGCCTACACGGAACAGTACACGGTGCCGCTGGCGGCGCCGTTCACGTTCTGGGGCCGGGTGTACGGCACGGTGATGCACGTGTACCTGAGGGCCGTCGACTGGCTGCTGGCGGGCGGGCACGTGGACAGCAAGCTGCGCGAGGCGCTGGGCGCGGACACGCCCCCGCTGGCGCAGGTGCTCCGCAACACCAGCCTGGTGCTGGTCAACAGCCACTGGAGCGTCGACCAGCCCGCTCCCAACGTGCCGGCCTTCGTCGAGGTCGGCGGGCTGCACGTGGAGGAGCCCCAACCCCTGCCGCAGGTGGGTGCTCGACTGTCGATGTTTTTAAAACTATCGGTAATCATATATCAATATTTTAAATACATAAATACTCGTTCTAACTGTATCGAAATAATGAATCGATATATCTACAAGTCAACTAAAAAATATCGATATAACGGCATATAAAAATCTTCTTTCACTTGCGCCTTTGTCCCGCAATGTGCGCAGGGTCGGCGTGGTTACAACGGATTAATTTAAAGGCGTGGCTGGATTCCCTTCCTGCCGCCATCCCATACCCCCTGCTGTGTTGGCAGAAGAGCCAACACCGTGTTGCTAAAGGAGGCAGAAATACACGCGTTAAGCTCACGCAGACTGGCGTGAGGTCTGGAACAGTTAAAGGAGTTAAGTTTAATAAATAAAGTACGAAGCTCTTGGAATACTTAACTTTAATCCATAATTGTAGAACATCGCTCTTGTTTATTCCTTAAATACAATCTCAATGTAATGGCGCCTTGCTAGGTCGTAGCAAATGACGTAGCTGAAGGCTATGCTAACTATCGTCTCGGCAAATGAGAGCGTATTTGTCAGTGTAGCATCGCTAGCAAAGTCGGCTGTACAACTGGGGCGAGTGCTAGTACGTCTCTCTAGACCTGCCGTGTGGTGGCGCTCGGTCTGCTATCACTGACAGTGGCGACACGCGGGTCCGACGTATACTAATGGACCGCGGCCGATTTAAAGGCTACCACCTAGCAAGTGTGGTGTCTGGCGGTGACACCACATTCCTCCCCCGCAAATCGGCGAACGGTTGTGTTATAAGGCTTCCGCCCGCCGTGGGGAGGACCCCATGGTGACGTATGCGACGAGGTGGGGAGCCTAACAACAGGCGAGGCTGTGCCACCCGCACCCTGCCATTCGGTCCGAGGGGAGCTAGGAAACGCCTGAAAACCTAGTCCAGGGTGCACGCCAACATGCGGTGTATGCGCCCGTAAAGAGACAGGAGGGGCCGTAGGGTCGACCTCCATCAGAACGGGGCACCCGACGGGCGAAGACGACATCTGGTCCGGAGCAGGCAAGAGTTCCATGTCGGAGGACAGCTGGTCACGGGAAGCGATCGGCGGCGCGTGACCCAGGGAGGCGCTTGGCGGTTGCAGCGACGCGTCCTCTGTGGGCGTCGCCAGCGGGAGAACAGGCGGCGGCGGCTGCGCGTAGCCATGGGGCAAAATGAAAGGCAGCGTCGGTAACACCTGGGGATGAGGCGAGCCAGTAGATGGGTCCCCAGGGCGCTGACCGGACGGCACCGTCGCTGAAAGCAGACGGGGAGCGGCAGAACCCGTGCGACGACAGAGGCGCAGCTGATTGAGATGCCGACGCACCTCACCAGAGGCCCCCAAAACCAGATACATATCGCGGCCGAGGCAGCGAAGAATGCGCCCTGCGAGCCAACGCCGTGAACCTCGATAGTTGCGATAGAATACAACGTCGCCTGGAGCAAAAACAGGTGGCTGCCGCTGCACAGGAACCTGTTGCGGCGGATGCAGCAAAGACATCAAGGTTCGATGAGGGCGTCCGTGGAGCAACTCAGCCGGTGAGCGGCCATCTCGGGGCTGAGAGCGATACGAAGACAAAAAGAGCAATAACGCGTCCTCCCGAGAAAGCGACTCTTTCAATTTCAACATCTGTGACTTGAAAGTCCGGACCAATCGTTCAGCGGCACCGTTTGACTGAGGCGAAAACGGCGCGGATGTCAGATGTTGAATACCATTGGCCTTGCAGAATGACTGAAATTCTGCGGACATGAATTGTGGGCCATTGTCGGAAACAATAGTCTGTGGAAGACCTTCAGTACAAAAGATAGCGGATAACGCTTGGATGGTGGCAGATGACGTCGTGGAAGACTTCCTGACAACAAAAGGAAAATTACCGAATGAATCTACCACAACCAACCATCGAGCATTCCAGAATGGACCAGCAAAATCGATGTGTAAGCGTTGCCAAGGGGAAGTGGCGTTCGGCCATGCAAAGAATTTCCGCGGTGGGGTGGATTGTTGTTCGGCACACGCCATGCAAGAAGAGCACATATTCGTAATCGCAACATCGATTCCGAACCAAGTACAGTGCTGACGAGCAAGTTGTTTCGTTCGCACTATACCCCAATGTCCTTGGTGGAGAAGCCGTAAAACAGAGGACTGTAACGAACGTGGGACCACGACTCGGGACTGATCATTATCAGAACGCTACAGCAAAACACGACGTCGAACAAAAAGTCTCTCCTTGTGAGCAAAAAATCGGCGAACCAACGGATCCTCGATCCGTGACTTTGACAAGGGCCATTGAGTAGCAACAAAACGCAGAACGGTAGCAAGGACAGGGTCAGCAGCTGTGGCTGAAGCTATACGACGAAAATAGATCGGAAACGATTCGACCACGTCATCGGTTTCCGCATCAATGAACATGCATGCAAGTTCGGAAGAATTGAATACTCTATCCTCAACAACAGGCAAACGGGACAACGCATCGGCGTTTCCGTGCTTAGCAGTGGACCGATACAAGATATTGTAGCGGTACTGCGAGAGGAAAAGAGACCAGCGAATGAATTTCTGCGCTGTACGTGGAGGTACAGGCTTGTTCGGGTGAAAAAGCGATGTCAAAGGTTTGTGGTCCGTGATGATGGTAAATTGACGACCATACAAGAAATCATGAAACTTCGTAACACCAAACACGAGAGCCAAAGCTGCTTTCTCTATCTGTGAATAATTTCTTTGCGCAGATGAGAGCAATTTTGACGCAAAGCCAATAGGGCGATCATGCGAGCCATCTTTGTGTGCAAGCACAGCACCGATCCCGAAATCCGATGCATCTACCATCAACAAAAGGGGTTTCTGGGGATCGAATGGCGTAAGGCAAGTATTTGAAAGCAACGCCGATTTCAACTGGCGAAAGGCGCGTTCGCATTCCGTCGTCCAGACAAACGGAACACCTTTACGGTGTAAACGATGAAGAGGAGCTGAAGTGGAAGAGGCATTGCGCAGAAAGCGATGATAGTAACTCTGTCCTATGAAGAAATTTTGTCTGCATTAGATGCATATTTCAAAGAATCAGTTAATGTGGTTGCAAAAAGGTATACGTTCTTTCGTACAAAACGTACGGCAGGTCAAACTAATCGGGAGTGGGTTGCAACTTTGCAAGGCCTTACCAGGGATTGTGCTTTTGAGTGTGAATGTGGACTCCCTTATTCAGATACTATGGTGCGTGATGCAATTGCACAGAACGTTTCTGATGTTCGTATATGGGAACAAATTTTTAAACTAGTCAATCCCTCCCTTCAACAAGTGATAGACATATTGGATAGGCAAGACACTCTTGACTTTGCTCAGGACTCATTTGCAACTTCGCCCGCTGTGTGTCACATTAACTGGCCCGCCGGGCGAGCTGCACGGAATGGTAAACAGCCCTCACGCACGTCCGCGCACCCACGTGTCCCGCGCAAGCATGCAAATGCAGTGAAATCATGCCCGCGGTGTGCTACTAGACATTCGCGTGAAAATTGCCCGTCACGCCAAGCTATTTGCTTTTTCTATAATAAAAAAGGACATGTTCAGAGTGTTTGCCAGAAAAAGCTCAGATCGGACACTCACAACGATTCCAGGCCCTTTGCTTCGCGCCGGAACCGAACCAAGAATACTCAGGCTCGTGAACCTTCGCCCATGAACATTCATGTAGTTAATTCCACTCCGCCCAGTGCCACTCTCTCTAACGGTGACTGTGTTCGTCCCACAAAAAGTGTGCGTCGACGTCGATGGAAATCCCATCCTCATCGCCACTTGTTATATTGCTAGAGGAGGCCGAAATGCACGCTATAAGCTCACGCAGGATGGCGTGCGGTCTGAAACAGGATACGTAATGAATGCTATAAAGAAAAGTATGTAGCTTCTGGAATACCTAACTTTAATCCATCATTTGTATACATCGTTCTTGATGAGACATGCTTCATACGATAACTATCAATTGCTATGGCGCCTTGCTAGGTCGTAGCCATTGACTTAGCTGAAGGCTATTCTAACTATCTTCTCTGCAAATAAACGAGGCTTCGTCAGTGTTGCATTGCTAGCTAAGTCGTCCGTACAACTGGGGCGAGTGCTAGTAAGTCTCTCGAGACCTGCCGTGTGGTGGCGCTCGGTCTGCGATCACTGACAGTGGCGACACGCGGGTCCAACGTATACTAATGGACCGCGGCCGATTGAAAGGCTACTACCTAGCAAGTGTGGTGTCTGGCAGTGACACCACACCCCCCAGTATGGAATCAGTGAACCTCAACTGTCTGCGTTTAGTATAAACCATGACATATTTCGTAAGTGGTATAAATGTCTGCGGGTCGTGTAACTGAGGCGGGATGTGGGGACCAGCCCGATATTCACCTATCAGGATGTGGAAAACCGCCTAAAAACCACATCAAGGCTGGCCGACATACCGGCCCACGTCGTTAATCCGCCGGGCAGATTCTATCCGGGGCCGGTGCACCTACCGGAGTCCAGGAAGCAGCACATTAGCGCTCTGAGCTAACCTGGCGGGTATAACGGCATTTAAAAATATTGGCTCAATATTGTAAATATACTCCCGCTTTTAGAGCTGTATTTTTAAGTATTGATTTATTATTAGGTATTCTGTACATCAACAAGCTAGCAACCTGCCTATGCCCCTTACAGCTAGAATTGAATGGAAAATGATCCACATTCACGCTTAGTGATAACCACTTTGCTAACAATGGTAACTGCATGTAAACGGCATAATAAAAAGTGTCCGATGGGTCCGTCTTCTGGTTTCGTCACATAACGGATTTGTCCGGAACACTTCATTCCGTTTCCAGTCCGCAGCTCATGGCCTCGCGGTCGCGTACTGGCTTCGCAAGCACGGAGTCCCGGGTTCGATTCCCGGCAGGGCCAAGAATTTTCACCTGCCTCAAGATGGCCAGGTGTTTTTGTTGTCCTCATCATTTCGTCATCATTCATGAAAGTGGCGAGATTGGACTGAGCATCAGTTGGGAATTTGTACGGGCGCTGATAACCACGCAGTTGAGCGCCCCACACACATAACATAATCATCATTCTACTTCTGTGTTTTTTTTTTCATTTCTGCCAATGCCAGTGACCCAGCAGTTTTAGTGTCAACATTGCATGGTGAAGCTAAATGTTGTAGTTTCCGTAGGTAGCGCCAAGCGCCGATTACGTCTTTTCCCCTCACACACCGGCCGCGGTGGTCTCGCGGTTCTAGTCGCTCAGTCCGGAACCGCGCGACTGCTACGGTCGCAGGTTCGAATCCTGCCTCGGGCATGGATGTGTGTGATGTCCTTAGGTTGGTTAGGTTTAAGTAGTTCTAAGTTCTAGGGGACTGCTGACCACAGATGTTAAGTCCCATAGTGCTCAGAGCCATTTGAAACCCTCACACGTCTCCTAATACTACTACTATCGCTTGCGCCTTTGTCCCGCATTTTGCGCGGTGTTGTTGTGGTTAAATCGGATTTGGCAAGTTAATGTGAAGGGGTGGCCGGATGCCCGTCCTGCCGCCACCCCGTAACCCCCAGGATGGAATCAGAGTACCCATCTGTCTGCATCGAGTTTAAATTATGGAAAAGTGCGGATGTGTTTCAAATATCGGTGAGTCGTGCAACTGAGGCGGGACGTGGGGACCGGCCCGGAATTCACCTAGAGGGATGTGGAAAACCGCCTAAAACCCACATTCAGGCTGGCCAGCACACCGGCCCTCGTCGTTAATCCGGCGGATGGATTCGATCTGGGGCCAGCAAGCCTACCCGAGTCCAGGAAGCAGCGCATTAGCGCTCTCGGCTAACCTGGCGGGTCTTCGCCTCACATGTCTCCATCCACCGCAAAAATCCAGTCTTGCCATTTAGACTTCTGTTCGTCATTTTCAGCAACTGTTCTTGAAGAATGACGATGCGAAGAAATAGCGCATTACATGCCTTGAAAATTGTTTTTTAACGGAACTGGTGTGCTATTTCTTTACATCGGATATCTTGTTATTCCATTCACGCTATCACCCCTTCCCCCCCCCCCCCCCCCCCCACCACCACCACCACCACTGCAATCGTCCTTCTTCTTTTGTGCCACATATACTGGCTTCACACAGTCAAAGAGGAATATCCGACGTGAAGGCTCAAGAAGTAGTAAGACTCCTTCAGACAGTGAAAGTAAAATTATATTCTACTACTATTCAAAATAAGAACTTCAATATCACATTAAATAAAAATATCGGCACTCGATATTGCCATTTCGACATCGATATATCGGTGGATAATATATCGTCGGTATATATCGATATTTTATCAACAACCCTACTCGGTGTAGCTGCGTGTAAATAGATGTGCCACTTCCTTTCACATCAGTAAGAACTTTTTTTAATACTAAAACGAAAATAACACAATGAGTCATAAATAGACTTTGACACGCAATTTACTTAATGCACCATGACACCCTCCCCAACCTCGACAACATCAAATGGTATAGCCAGTTGGATTGACCTGGTAATGTCTCTGCTTTAGACTCTTGAGGACAACAGTCCAATAAACTCCATCTTGGTTGATACCTAAGTCCTTTATCCTTTAATTTTTCCAAATATGTTGGGGCAGGACGTCTTCTTGGGGATGGATGGCGTTGCCTTTTCTGATCTTCCAACTTTTACGAGTGTTGGAACTTCCCAAGTTTCCAAAAGTCTCAGTTTGAGCTTGAATTCTTTTACTGAACTAGTTGACTTAAGGACTCAATCCGTCTCGGTAATGTAGTAAGTCCGCTTCCCACGAGAAAGTGCGCAGGTGTGAGCCCATCAGTCTGGGAGTTAGGTCTAGAGTTGACTGCGTCTTCGTTACTTAGAAGAATAATTTGAAGTCTCTCCTCATCCAGACTGATTTCCCCGAGTACTTTACGAATGTATTGTTTTAATGAACCAACCGTTCTTTGCAACCACCCCTGCCCTCTTCCAACCAAGCCTCACGGAAAGCGATGAACTTCCAGGCAATACTTTTTTGGGCGACGTGCTGGTGGTTTCGATCACATGTAAAGGTTGAACTTCCAATATTTTTCGGATAGCCGCCTGGAAGGTATTATAGTTTTCACTTTAAACTGTATGCGGGACGTCTCATCTGCTAACAAATCTTTGCATTGCTAATAAAAATTTATATGCTGTGGGTGCAGCAACGAGCTCGGGGATCATGGCTCTGGTTACTGCACAGATAAACTGAACGATGTAACAGTTGGTAGCAAGGGACTAAGGATCCTGCAAAATCGATTCCACGGACTTTTGATGGTTTCTGTGCCGTCTTCCCTGTGTAGGCATTAGGAGTTTCGTGTAAGCACTGGTTTAGAGTTTTAAGTTTTGAAACGTTGGGCACTGGTAGGTTCTCCATTAACGCTGTAACTTCCAGGAGGAGGCAATCTGTCTGCACTGATTTGATCCATAAGGCGCGAGGTGCTGTCATTTCTTCTCTAGTAAATTCTCCCTGGAGATTCTTTCTGTTCAAGTCTCGCTCGCAAGAGAGGAACGTATTCTGTGGTTCCAGAATGAGATTTTCACTCTGCAGCGGAGTGTGGGCTGATATGAAACTTCCTGGCAGATTAAAACTGTGTGCCGGACTGAGATTCGAACTCGGGACCTTTGCCTTTCGCGGGCAAGTGCATTTTTCCGCGTAAGGCAAAGGTCCCGAGTTCGAGTCTCGGTCCGGCACACACTTTTATTCTGTGGTTCGTGAAAGTTTACATGTTTCGGCACCAGAATGTTAAGTAGAGCGCCAAGTAAATAAGTAAGGCGCCTCGTTTGCTTTCACACCTACAAGAACATTTATTTGTGCCAAGGAGAACTAGAAACCGTGAGTCACACGAAGATGTTACGATACATAATTAGACTCAATGCGCTGCGATAGTGCGTACAGCTGAGCCAATCTTACTTTCCTGTTACGCTGCAGCCCACGTCTGTTTGAATCTGTTTACTGCATTTACGCCTAGGTCTTCCCTTACAACTGGGAGTAATTTTTTCTTAATTCGTTTCCATTTCTCTTACCCAGGATCTGCAGAGTTTCATGGACAACAGTCCTGCTGGAGTGATCTACTTCAGTTTTGGGTCCATGGTGAAGACTGACGACATGCCAGAGGAGAAGCTTAAGGCAATTATCGACACTTTTGCGTCAGTGCCGCAGAACGTACTGTGGAAAGTCGACCCGTCCTCTCTGCCACAGCTGCCGCCCAATGTGCGTGCTCAGAAGTGGATGCCTCAGAACGACGTCCTCCGTAAGTAGCCACCACAAAGTCGCCGTCGTGTTCCCCATATTTTTTGGTGTAGAGCTCATGACCGACAATAGCAAACCATCACTGACTACAATCTTGATTTTGGGAAACATTCTTCTTTACTCAGGTAACGAATAACTTTCTTTACACCAACGCTGTTATAATGGACGCTCAAGTTATCCGTGTCGCAGACTCTAATTTCCCATTTGTAGTGACTGCTACATCGATTCATCACAGCTGTGTATGATAAAGTGATGTCTTTTGTCTGGGGTATATTTGATAATTATAATCGTATATAAACTCACTTGAGGGCGAATTTTCAAATAAATAATAAATAAAAGGATTATATGCGACAGCTGCAGAAAGGTAAACAGAGTTTAGAGTGGCGGATAAATCAGCAGTAGAAGATTTATGCACTGGAATCAGAAAACGACGAAATTCGTTTCTCTGACTCTGTGGTTAGGACGAGATCTAATAACTACGCTAGGATGTACAAAGAGGCCATAGAAATTCAAAAGCACAAAAACCACTTTAATAGAAACGAAATAGGATTGAAATTAGACAAGTTGTGGGACTTCTTCGCTACAGGTTCCATAACATACGTCGGCGCACCTCTTCAATCTTAGGCAGCGGCCTGATAACATTACCAACCGACCGTTGCATGGATACATGCAGTGATCAGCCGGAACCTTATGACCATCGACCTACTATGGGCGATAGCAGCGTCACCAAGTGAGGAATGACTGCTAGTCAGACACACGCACAGTGCATCTAATATCAGTGAGCGTGTTGTCCGGAAATAGGGAAAGCGCGCGATCTGTCTGACAAGGGAACCTCCCCATCGCACCCCTCTCAGATTTAGTTATAAGTCGGCACAGTGGATAGGCCTTGAAAAACTGAACACAGATCAATCGAGAAAACAGGAAGAAGTTGTGTGGAACTATGAAAAAAATTAGTAAAATATACAAACTGAGTAGTCCATGCGAAGATATGCAACATCAAGGAGACTGGGAGTCAAGGAGCGCCGTGGTCTCTTGGTTAGCGAGAGCAGCTACGGAACGAGGGATCCTAGGTTCAAGTCTTCCCTCGAGTGAAAAGTTTAATTTTTTATTTTCAGTTTATGTGACAAACTCTTATGTTTTCATCACTTTTTTGGGAGTGATTATCACATCCACAAGAAAACCTAAATCGGGCAAGGTAGAAGAGTCTTTTTACCCATTCGCTAAGTGTACAAGTTAGGTGGGTCGACATCATATTCCTGTCATGTGACGCACATGCCGTCACCAGTGTCGTATAGAGTATATCAGACTTGTTTTACCGTGGAGGAATCGGTTGACCTATGACCTTGCTATCAAACGTTTTCGGTTCCCATTGGAGAGGCACGTTCTTTCGTCTACAAATCGCACGGTTTTGCGGTGCGGTCGCAAAACACAGACACTAAACTTATTGCAGTGAACAGAGACGTCAATGAACCAACGGACAGATCATAACTTTGCGAAAATAAAGAAAGTAAAATTTTCAGGCGAGGGAAGACGTGAACCAAGGACCTCTCGTTCTGCAGCTACTCAAGCTAACCACGGGACCACGGCGCTCCTGAGCTCACATTCTCCTTGATGTTGCCTATCTTGCGCATGGACTACTCAGTTTGTACATTTTACTAATTTTTTTCACTGTTCCACACAACTTCTTCCTGTTTTCTCGCTTGATTTGTGTTCAATTTTTCAAGGCCTATCCACTGTGCCAACTTAGAACTAAATCTGAGGGGGGTGCGATGGGGAGGTTCCCTTGTGAGTTTGACCGATGGTACATTTTGATGGCCCGGAGGCTCCCCACGACCATTTCGAAAACTGCACAGCTTGTCGGGTGTTCGAGGAATGGTGTGGTGTCTTCACCACGTGGCGAAACCGAAGAAAAATCATATCCAGAAGTCTTGAAGATTGGCGGCCTCCGCTCATTACAGATGTACGTCGTACGCTGGTCAGACTGGTAAAACAAGACAGGCGGCGAACTGTGGCGCAGTTAATATCAGACTTTAGAGCTGGGAAGAGTACAGGTGTGTCTGAACATAAAGCCAGCTAACACTCCTAACGACGGCCCTCGGCAGCCGACGACCCATGCATGTGCCAATGTTAACACCACGATACCGGCAAATCACGCTTGAAGTGGGCACGTGGTCATCGGCACTGGACGTTGGCGCAGTGGCAGATCATTGCACGGTCTGATGAATCCCGATACCTTCTTCATCATGCCAATTGGAGGACGCGAATCCGTCGTCTTCCAGGGGAACAGCTCCTTGACACCTATACTATGGGACGGAGATAAGCTGGCGGCAGCTCCATTATTCTCTGGGAAACATTCACGTGGGCATCCATCGGTCCAGCGGAGCTCGTGCAAGGCGCCACGACAGCCAAGGAGTATCGTACGCTCGCTGCAGACCACGTACACTACTTGATGTCGATCACGTTTCCCGACAGCAACGGCATTTTCCAACAAGATAATGTGCCACATCACAAGGCCAGGAGTGTGATGGAGTGGTTCGAGGAACACAGTGGCGAGTTCCAATTAGTGTGCTGGCCCTCCCAATTCCCCAGATCTGAACTCGGTAAAACACATCTTGGATGTGATTGAGTGTGGCATCAGAACTCATCGCCCCCTCCGCGCAATTTATGGGAATTAGGTGACTCATGTGTGCTGGTGTTGAGCCAGCTACCTCCAGAGACCTACCAAGGTCTCATTGCCTCCATGCCATGGCGCGTCGCAGCTGTTATTTGTGCGAAAGGTGAACATATGCTCTATTGTGTAGGTGATCGGTGTATAAACAGTTCGGCTTACTGGGAAAGCCTTTAATGATGTCTCCAGCAAGGGAAGACAAAACGTAAAGCAAAGAATTATGGGGGTAACGGCCTTGCCGCAGTGGATACACCGGTTCGCATGAGATCACCGAAGTTAAGCGCTGACAGGTGTGGCCGGCACTTGGATGGGTGACCATCCAGCCGCCATGCGCTTTTGCCATTTTTCGGGGTGCACTAAGCCTCGTGATGCCAATTGAGGAGCTACTCGACCGAATAGTAGCAACTCTGGTCAAAGAAAACCATCGTACCTGGGCGAGCGGTGTGCTGACCACACGCCCCTCCTATCCGCATCCTCAACTGAGGATGACACGGCGGTCGGATGGTACCGATGTGCCACTTGTGGCCTGAAGACGGAGTGCAGAGAATTATGCCTTGAACCACGACGTAATGCCATAAGACTAATATCAGCAGTAGCATAGTTAATTGTGTTGTCAGCCAGTCATTTTTGGCAACGAATGACTTATGCCCTGCGAAAATTTTCGTTGGGCAAACTTTCACGCTACTGAATAATAAAGAGGCGGTGGCTTTCTTCCCTCTGCAGTAACTACCAACGTGACACTGAAGAAAAATTTCCAAGCCAAGCTCGCTAAAAAAGCATTTTATTAGAAATTTCTCCTTAGAAAAATTAGGAATGATAGTGCTGGAAAACTCTTACATTATTTGATACAGGAACTCCTGAGCAAAACTGAACGTATTCAGACATTTCTCTCTTTATTTATTCTGATTATCACTAAACTGGCACACAATATTTTTAGCGCAACGCAATCTGACTTTCAACAATCCCCACAAAAGAATGGCCCTGACTAACAATAACCTATACCTTTCATGAATCACTTACCTCACAAAAATCTTCGTTACTCGAACTACTGCAATACAGCGAGCGCCTATACTGCCAGCTAAATAAAAGATTCTAACTACTGAAGGCACTAACTACTGATAGGCATAGTTAGCAAATGAAAGATTTTGATAGAGAACAAACGATGTATTTACCTTAATAATGTTCAAAAGTCATCATATATATATATATATATATATCAATTCATGACATCCATCTTTACAAATTTCCTTTTTCTGGCGGACACACGTCCAGATCGTCCGCTTATAGAAACTTCTCACAACTCTGACATCTCTCTCTCTACATCCACCACTTCTGGCGGCTTACCTCCAACTGCCCAACGCTACGCGCTATTCACATCCAACTCCCAACACTACACAAGCGAATATTCCAACAATGAGTCCAACCAGCCACAGACTGCACATAGCACAGCCAGCGATTTTCATACAGAGCGCTACGTGGCGTTACCAACATAAAAACCTAAACAGCCTACTTGAATATTAAATGACCGCTTTCGACAGCCATGCCGCCGTCATCTGATGTAATGCTTTCTAGAGCAACTGATTCTCGTTTGCAGTTGTTTGTAATCTTATTCGTTTCGCCGCTTTATACTCCACGTGAGGTATTATTGCTCGACATATCCCAAAAGACGGACATCTCTGCCTGGCGTAGAAGATAAGAATGCCACTGCCACATCTGGATTAAGTGCATCTGGAAGTTGACAGTTTCCTCGGTTAAATCTTCTGGCAATCTCTGTGTTAATGAAGTACTTCGTCGGATAAAGAGGTCTTTTCACGCTTAAAGCGCGGCAATAAACAGTACTATCACAGAATTCTGCCTCTTGTGTGCTTAAAGTCTTCACAGTTACTAACGCCTTAAACTGGAATATACCCTGGGAGATAGGTATCCTATCTTTCCTTTTATACTGTACAAAGTGTAACGTACCATTTCCTGCTCGCCGCGCGGTATTAGCCGAGCGGTATAGGGCGCTGCAGTCATGCACTGAGCGGCTGGTCCCGGCGGAGGTTCGAGTCCCCCCTCGGGCATGGGTGTGTGTGTTTGTCCATAGGATAATTTAGGTTAAGTAGTGTGTAAGCTTAGGGACTGCTTAGCAATTAAGTCCCATAAGATTTCACACACATTGGAACATTTTTTGATTTGCTGCTCCCGGCATGTGTGCTAGCCTTATTCGCTATTGTAGTAGCCTCTGCCTTTTTTCTGGCTGCAGAGGGAAGGGGGCTTCCCGTAATCCTCCTAAATGGGTTTTGGTCGGAGTCAAACAGACGGATTTTAAGTGCAAGCAATTTCCCCATGACGATTGGTTTTTGCTGACAAACATTGCACGAAACTTCTTAAAGTCCTGCCGGGAAGTGCCGCCTTTGCAGAAGCGCTGTAAAATTAGTAGGAAGTGGTCATATCTAAATTCCTCCCCTGATTACGGTTAGCTGAAAGGCCTATAAGTTAAATAATTTCGTAGAGCGTTTTTTGAGGCCACGAAATCGAGCAAACGCTCGATAGCCCCAGAGGGGTGTAGAAGTCATGTGGTCTGTGAGAGGAGGTGATGTTTTCGTTGTGTACTTCTAAAGTTGGGAATAGGTGATCCCTCATGACCAATCAACGTTCTTATTGCAGTACACAAGATTCATAAACTCCGTAGTCTGATTCCGGGTGTGAGCGTGAATTTCTACTGAACCACTTCGCTGTCTTTTCATGGCGAGGTTTGCGGATTAGTGAGTGTGGACACATTCGGTAAACAGAGTGTCCCGAGAACAGAGCGTGGAACCACTCCCCAGCTGGTGGCGGTGCTGGACAGAAGTCACGGACGAGATTAAGGTTAGCTCAAGTGTTGCGGTAGCGTTCTTGCTTCCCGCGCCCGGGTTCCCGGGTTCGATTCACGGCGGGGTCAGGAATTTTCTCTGCCTCGTGATGACTGGGTGTTGTGTGATGTCCTTAGGTTAGTTAGGTTTAAGTAGTTCTAAGTTCTAGGGGACTGATGACCATAGGTGTTAAGTCCCATAGTGCTCAGAGCCATTTGAACCATTTTTAGCACATGTGTCCTCAGAGTCTTTAGTGGTGGCATGCTTCAATAAAATCTTCTCGGTTTACAGGCCACATAACTTCGAATAAAACACACGAGCTTTCGATAGCTGTCTCCGCCACCGTCGCCAGGAGATAAAATCACTGACTAAAAAAAGCCATAATCAGAAAAAAGTCTAGGAAAATAACGCATGCCTTTTGAATTTCAGAAACGCCAAACTGGATGTATTAGAAAGGGGGGGGGGGGGGGGTTCTTTGAGAAACAGTTATCACAGTTATACACAGTTTATTGAAATAAAGTATCAGATTAAAAATTCACGAAATAATTTTTAACTGTTTTGTTGTTGCCTGTTATTAGATTATTTAACTCACTTATATTATTGTTATACTGAGTACTGCAGTATATCGTGGTGATAAATGAAAAGAACAGAAAGAAAAAGAATTTTGCCCATCGCAAGAAGTCAAAGGCTCGGAGGTTCATCCCTATCACTAGGATTGAATTATTGTGAATATCAATACTGTGGAATACTTTTCGACAAAGAAATTTATCTGAATCATCTTCCACATGAAACTAATGTACGCTGGCCTGAAACACCAGCAAATGCTGTGAATATTCAACAAAGCAAAATTCCTAAGACACTGACTGCACACAGTGAAATTACCACCAGGTGGTAAGATCAAAGCTTCACAATCTTAAAATTGAAACGAAATGAAAAGCAGAAGAACTAAAGCATACACACGACAAAAGTTTACACATACATTTCAATCAAAAGAAAACTTTTAACCTATGCTCGAGTAACGAATCCGTGAACCGCATGTTCTGGGTACAAAAAGCAAGGAGCAGAAAAATTTAAATATGAAAAACATGTTGTTGTGGTCTTCAGTCCTGAGACTGGTTTGATGCAGCTCTCCATGACTTACTGCAACCTACATCCTCCTGAATCTGCTTAGTGTATTCATCTCTTGGTCTCCCTCTATGATTTTTACCCTCCACGCTGCCCTCCAATGCTAAATTTGTGATCCCTCGATGCCTCAGGACATGTCCTACCAACCGGTCCCTTCTACATGTGAAGTTGTGCCACAAACTCCTCTTCTCCCCAATTCTATTCAATACCTCCTCATCATTTATGTGATCTACTCATCTAATCTTCAGCATTCTTCTGTATCACCACATTTCGCAAGCTTCTATTCTCTTCTTGTCCAAACTATTTATCGTCCATGTTTCACTTCCATACATGGCTACACTCCATACAAATACTTTCAGAAACGACTTCCTGACACTTAAATCTATACTCGATGTTAACAAATTTTTCTTCTTCAGAAACGCTTTCCTTGCCATTGCCAGTCTACATTTTATATCCTCTCTACTTCGACCATCATCAGTTAGTTTGCTCCGCAAATAGCAAAACTCCTTTACTACTTTAAGTGTCTCATTTCCTAACCTAATTCCCTCAGCATCACCCGACCCGTGGCTAAACTCTGACAAAATATAAGAATTTTACTACGGAACTTGAAACTGAACTAGCAAATCAAACTCATACGTCAGTTAGAATAGCTACACGCCGCCACACCTTAACATGCTCACCAGCGCCAAGTCGCTCTTAAAACTGCCATCTTCACGCAACAAAGGATCAAATGGTTCAAATGGCTCTGAGCACTAAGGGACTCAACAGCTGAGGTCATCAGTCCCCTAGAACTTAGAACTACTTAAACCTAACTAACCTAAAGACATCACACACATCCATGCCCGAGGCAGGATTCGAACCTGCGACCGTAGCAGTCGCGCGGTTTCGGACTGAGCGCCTAGAACCGCTAGACCACCGCGGCCGGCCAACAAAGGATCAGTCCCGAATGACGGGAGCACGCTCTTCCTGTAACGAACTTCGACTAAGTAGGCGGAAGAGAGCCAGAGGGGTCCTTTGCGCCACCAACTTAACTACTGTCGAATGGCCACTGAAAGGGTACAAATCTCTTTGTCTTGACTGAGAAAGCTGCATTGGCTACGCCTTTACTACCAGAGCAGACGGTCAGATGTATTGGTGTCATACAAAAGACAAATTCAACATAAACACTCACTCATTGATACAGAGGATAAAGAGAGAAAGAAATTTTTGAAGCACGAAATGTAGGTAATATACAGTGCGATCTTGGATGACGCCTGATGGCATTGCGGGCAGTTGGCGCGGTAACAGAAGCAGGTAAGCGGAGCGGACACGGACCGAGGATCGCTCTAGCGAAGATATGGGTTGCAAATGCGGAAATCCATTGAGATAAGAGCCTGTGAACGAGTATCTCAAAAACGCCGAAGCTGCTCGAACGTTCGCGTGGTACTGTCGTGAGTATCCACGGAAAGAGGTAGAAGGACAGTGAAACAACCACTAAGCGGTAAATGGTTGGACGAACACGACTCTTCACAGAACGTGGGGTTCGGAGGCTGTCTGTTCTGTAAAGTACAATACATACAGATCTGTGGCATCGCTGCTGAAAGAGCACAATGCTGGTGCACGCACAAGTGTTTCAGAAGACACCGTTCATCGTACATTGTTGAACGTGGAGCTTCGCAGCTGACCACACCTCTGTGTTCACATGTTGATCCAATGACATCGTCAGTTAATGACTGCAGTGGGCACGGGATCATCGGGATTCGACCGTCGATCAATGGAAACGTTTCGGCTCTTTGGGTGAATCACATTTCTGCTACGCTAGGTCGATGGTCGTCTCCATCGAAGTGAAGGGCTCGAAACGTGCAGCTCGCCACGGACTGTTGAGAGCAGTGTTGTGCTTGGGAAACATTCTCCTGCGCTTGCATGCGACACAGCTGTGAACCACCTGCCACCGGAAACAGCGATCGTGTGAGACCCAACTCGCTTTATTTGTTCATGAGATCCAGAAAATATTAGATACAGGCTCCCAGGTAGATGCCATTTTCCTTGACTTCCGGAAGGCCTTCGATACAATTCCGCACTGTCGCCTGATAAACAAAGTAAGAGCCTACGGAATATCAGACCAGCTTTGTGGCTGGATTGAAGAGATTTTAGCAAACAGAACACAGCATGTTGTTCTCAATGGAGAGACGTCTACAGACGTTAAAGCAACCTCTGGCGAGCCACAGGGGAGTTTTATGGGGCCATTGCTTTTCACAATATATATAAATGACCTAGTAGATAGTGTCGGAAGTTCCATGCGGCTTTTCGCGGATGATGCTGTAATATACAGAGAAGTTGCAGTATTAGAAAATTGCAGCGAAATGCAGGAAGATCTGCAGCGGATAGGCACTTGGTGCAGGGAGTGGCAACTGACCCTTGACATAGACAAATGTAATGTATTGCGAATACATAGAAAGAAGGATCCTTTATTGTATGATTATATGATAGCGGAACAAACACTGGTAGCAGTTGCTTCTGTAAAATATCTGAGAGTATGCATGCGGAACGATTTGAAGTGGAACGATCATATAAAATTTATTGTTGGTAAGGCCGGTGCCAGGTTGAGATTCATTGGGAGAGTCCTTAGAAAATGTAGTCCATCAACAAAGGAGGTGGCTTACAAAACACTCGTTCGACCTATACTTGAGTATTGCTCATCAGTGTGGGATCCGTACCAGGTCGGGTTGACAGAGGAGATAGAGAAGATCCAAAGAAGAGCGGCGCGTTTCGTCACAGGGTTATTTGGTAAGCGTGATAGCGTCACGGAGATGTTTAGCAAACTCAAGTGGCAGACTCAGCAAGGGAGGCGCTCTGCATCGCGGTGCAGCTTGCTGCCCAGGTTACGAGAGGGTGCGTTTCTGGATGAGGTATCGAATATATTGCTTCCCCCTACTTATACCTCCCTAGGAGATCACGAATGTAAAATTAGAGAAATTCGAGCGCGCACGGAGGCTTTCCGGCGGTCGTTCTTCCCGCGAACCATACGCGACTGGAACAGGAAAGGGAGGTGATGACAGTGGCACGTAAGGTGCCCTCCGCCACACACCGTTGGGTGGCTTGCGGAGTATAAATGTAGATGTGGAAGAAAATTTATGCGATGTCATCCATCAGCAGTATAATTCTCTGTGTCTCGGAGCCATAACCAAGGTACAGCGGTTTGAGGAACATTATAGCTAACTAATATTGATGTCTTGGCGACCAAATTCGCCTGATGTAAATCCTATAGAACCCATCTGAATCGCAGTCGGGCGCCATTACCGCGTACGCGTATCAGCGGCCCTTTATTTACGTGAATTAGATGGCCTGTGCGTAACATGTAATGCTACATACCTCCACAAACCTATCAACAAACTGTCAGATCCCTAGCACGGAGAATCAGTGATGTATTTCATTCCAAAGACGGACAAACAAGCATAATGTTTTGGCTCATCAGTGTACATAGGATGTAGCTCCTTACCGCTGAATGGGGACAAACGCGAAGAACAAAACTGAATCACAAACGATTGAGTGTGAACAGCACGAAATACAGGGTGCGACTCTTAAATCTGGACAAATGGTTGAAATGGCTCTGAGCACTATGGGACTTAGACCGGCCAGTGTGGGCGAGCGGTTCTAGGCGCTTCAGTTTGGAACCGCGCTACCGCTACGGTCGCAGGTTCGAATGCGGCCTCGGGCATGGATGTGTGTGATGTCCTTAGGTTAGTTCGGTTTAAGTAGTTCTAAGTTCTAGGGGACTGATGACCTTAGAAGTTAAGTCCCATAGTGCTCAGAGCCATGTGAGCCAAACTATGGGACTTTAACTTCTGAGGTCATCAGTCCCCTGGAACTTAGAACTACTTAAACCTAACTAACCTAAGGACAGCACACACATCCATGCCCGAGGCAGGATTCGAACCTGCGACCGTAGCAGTCGCGCGGTTCCAGACTGTAGCGCCTAGAACCGCTCTGCCACCCCAGCCGGATGGACAAATGAGACTTTTTTTAAAAAACAAATTTATTAAAACAAAATACAAATGAAAATGAAATTACTTTTACAGATAAGTAGTGGTACCTTTCAACAGTAACATTAGTCGATGTAATCCGCTTCAGGCGCAATGACCGCTTCCAATCTTGTCCTGAATCGATCGCGCGCACTCTTCAGAACAGCACTATCCGTATTCGCGAATGCTGCTTCGATAGACGTGCAACATTAGGGTACCTCACCTTATTGGTAACTCTTTCGACTAAGCTCCAAACACAGTAGTCGAAGGGGTTCAAATCTGGACTATTCAGGGCCAGAGTTCCTTTGACCACACCATGCCAGTGTTATCAGAGAGCCAGTTTTGGACTAAATGGCTCGTATGAGGTCCTCCTCTGCCATCCGACGCATTGTTCGCTCGCTGACGTTCAATACTGACGTAGCCGGCTTGAGTGGCCGTGCGGTTCTAGGCGCTACAGCCTGGAACCGAGCGACCGCTACGGTCGCAGGATCGAATTCTGCCTCGGACATGGATGTGTGTGATGTCCTTAGGTTAGTTAGGTTTAATTAGTTCTAAGTTCTAGGCGACTGATGACCTCAGAAGTTAAGTCGCATAGTGCTCAGAGCCATTTTCAATACTGACGTAAGTTTGCTCGGCAATTGCCCCGGGTCCTCCGAAACCAGCGCCTGGGCCTTTTGAATTGCTGACGCAGTTCGTGACACTCGTTTCCTCAAATTAAGTTTCCTCACGGGGTTAGCGGAAGCTTCCCCAGACTTCTCCGATGCATTGCACTTGGCCACAATATCGTAAACAGTTGATCTTGCGTACGCGAAAAATCGAATTATTTCAGTGGGCGCCTAGCGGCTCTTCGGTTGTACTCTGCACTTGTCCTTAACATCTCGATCATTTTGAGGTTCTGACTGTTTACTAGATGTTTCAAGAACATCAATGCGACCTCCGGCTGAACTAGATATGACGGGAAATTCAAACTGAAATTTGTCTGGTTTAAGCGCCACACCCTGTACAAGTTAAATACGATGCGTGTTTTTTAAGTAAGTGCCGTTTTGAAATTAAAAAAGACGTGCTAAGATATCTCAATAATTTTATTTTCACATGGAAGCCTGTACCTTAATCTACGCACTGACGCCATTACAGTCTGATTCTTCCTTGTTTACGTTGTGTACTGAGTGTTTAAGATGCCTCCGATAATCGCGAATCCCGCCGACTGTGAAGTACGAGCTGTTATAAGATTTCTTAGTGCTAAAGGCCTAAAAGCGATCGATTTTCATCGTGAGATCTGTGCAGTTTACGGAGAAAACATTATGAGTGACGGAATGGTAAAAAAGTGGGTGAGAGCATTTAAAGATCGCCGCACAAATGTGCATGATGAACAACGGAGTGGGCGTCCTTCGGTCGTTAATGAAAGTTTGGTGCAGGAAGTGGACAATAAGGTGAGAGAAAGCAGACGCTTTACGATTTCCTCCTTGCGCGATGAGTTTCCTAGTGTTTCTCGTAGTGTTTTGTATGGCTTTGTGACCGAGTACTTGATTTACCAAAAATTGCGCGCACGTTGGGTACCGAAAATGTTGACGGATGTGCACAAAACGAAACGTTTAGACAGTGCATTGACTTTCCTTGAGCAGTACCACAACGACGGTGATGATTTCTTAAGCCAAATTGTTACGGGCGATGAAACATGGGTGGCATACGTCACACCAGAAACAAAGGAACAGTCCATGGGAGTTCAGCAAGGGCATCGTTTTGCTGCAAGACAATGCCCGTCCCCATGTGACGAATCAGACTATAGATCTCATCACATCTTTTCGATGCGAAACTCTAGATCAGTGCTTCCCAACGTGTGGTCCGCGGACCCCTTAGCGGTCCGCCGGCTCTTTCTGGGTGGTCTGCGGCCACCTTTTAGCAAATCGTGTAAAATAATGAGTAAAATTATTGAATAAAAATGTGAAAATTAAATTCATCACTATTCTTTTTTGTGTGTGTAAAACATGTGTACTTTTACTTCAGGTCGTATTCCCAAGCAGCGTTTGCGGTTCCTAAGTGAGAACACATACACAGTTTAGTGCCGGAGAATCCGGCTTCTCTGATAGACTCTTTCGCAGCAATACGGGGGTCGTTTGTGTGCCGGCTCACGGCGCTAGATGCGCTGAAACTTTTTAAGCATGCTCTGAGCGAGCTTTGTCGACCAATCACAGCTTTCGCTGGCACGTATGCGGCCCCAGGCATCATTAAATGTTAAACTTGCTTTGTCAGTGCACCACCTATTTCATAAGTCGATTTTTGACCAGTTTATTACTTCTAACACGTATCGGTGGCTGAAGTGAGGATCATTGAAGAAGGGTGCAGTTTCTCCATCGCCCTCACAACAAGGGAAGTTTCCAGTTGAAATGAATGAGGAGGGAGGACGACAAAAGGAAGACTTTACATACATTTGAACAGTTTTCTTCGGATTTCACGAAAAACCACGCACACACACGACTATTACGAAATATGCATGCTCCTTACACAACAGTAGCCTAACAGTGGAAGTGAACAGACCATAAGCGGCAGCTTGTCAACAGCGAACAGTTTGGACGTGACGTTGATTGCTCTTGTGAGAAAGGCAGCTCCATCGTGTGAAATTTCAATTACCAAGTAGTTTTAATCAGGCTATAGTGTGTTGAACAAAGGGAGTAAATCAACTAGAAAGTGTCTAGATACAGTGGGAATTCAAATTGGATCGTTAATTTCAAGTTGTTTTCATTCATGTGTAAACCAAAGACTATTGATACTTCGGGGGGGGGGGGGGGGCGTTCGGAGGGGGGGGGGGGGCTGGGTCATTGGGACCCTGGCACTTGCATTAACAAGCTTTCAGTTCCCATGGGTTTCGCTCTGAAATTTAAAGTTACTGTGCTCTTGACTGACTAGGGGTCCACCATGGATTTTCGACTGAAGAAGGGGTCCGCCAGCTGAAAAGGTTGGGAAGATCTACTCTAAATCATCCTTCGTACAGCCCCGATCTTGTGCCCAGTGACTACCACCTGCTCCTGCACTTGAAGAAACACCTGGGCGGTCAGAGTCTTCAAGACGACGAAGAAGTCAAAACAATGGTGATGCAGCGGCTAACAAGTCAGGCGGCAGACCTCTATCAGGAGGGTATTGAAAAACTGGGACAACGTTATGACAAGTGCCTCAATATTGACGGAAATTATGTAGAAAAGTAGATTAAGGTACAGGCTTTCATGTAAAAATAAAATTATTGAGATATCTCAGCACGTCTTTTTTTTAAATTTCAAAACGGTACTTACTTAAAACGCACGCCTCGTAGTATGAAACGAACCTAACAGAGACAGTTCAATGGCAGAACCGTTTCCCCGGCGCCTTTACGTTTCTGATGGTAAAATGTAGCCAGCTCTCACGTTCGTTTCCGTCTCAACTGTGCGAATGCGTTTTCCTGACTTGCAGATCACCCAAACTTGCGGCTGTTCATAATGCACGGCGGGCTCATGGGGACGCAGGAGGGGATAACGGCCGGCGTGCCGCTGCTCGTCGTTCCATTGTTCGCCGACCAGCAGCTGAACGCGGAGAGGGTGGCGGCAGCGGGCAACGGCATCCGACTGCACTACGACGACCTCACGTTCGAGACGCTGCGGAGTGCCGTCCACGTCCTGATCAACGACACGAGGTAACGCACGGCGCTGAGCGTCACCCTTAAGCCGTCGGCACACGGACCGTGCACCCGAACGTTGGGCGTTGAGCGTGTCGAGTTTCTGACGTCATAGCGTGGAATAGCACGTTCGGGAGTCTTTCCGAACGTGCAGAGCAATATCTAGCATGTCAGATATTCTGAGCGTGAATCTGAGCGTTGACCAATCATATCGCACAACGCCACCTAAAGTGCGCGTCATTTATGTTGGCGGCCGAGTTTAGGTTCGTTCTGCGCATCTGACGTCACAAAATACAGTCAGCCAATGAACAGAGAACGACGTTGCCACATCTCGACTGCAGTGCAGAGCATGGACGAGTGTCTTCAGTTTTAGAAACGTTCAGTCATAAATAAAGTAATAGAACAAAAGCAATATCTTGATAGCAGACATTCTTTTATAGAAAGTTTGGAAAAAGCATTCTTTATACCAATTGCATCATATATTATTAATTAATTAAACCAAACAAGCAATAAGACTCCTAATTCAGGAGATAGCAAGGAAAGGTGTTTGTCTCACTCTCACGAACCACTTTTTCGCAATAAAGAACAGCGGTAATTGTTTATTTCCGTACTTCGACGAAGCGTGAGTAATTCATAGTCATACCAACAGTGTTTGTCAGTATTTTACGTGACGTGTTATAGTACTCATGGCGTTACATGGTCAGACGAGGTGCGTTAGAGTAACGGTTAAGGTGTTGGGCTGCTACGCGAAAAGTTATGAGTTCAAACCTTATGCGGTGGTTAATATTTTCATTATTTAAAAACAATATCGAAGTGCCTTACTTCACGAATTATATTGGTTTGAATGCAATTTTTTGAAATTTCTAGTGCTTTGTCTCTTCATGAACCCTTTCACTGCTGCAGACACGTGCTCCCCGTATTCCGCAGAGGTAAAAGTCCATAGAGTATACTTTCCGTATGGTCGATTTTAGTTGCCACAATGTTGAGAATGAAATGTGGACAAGATACCTAAATTTCATATAAAATTTACCGTATAACACTAGCTCATTTACGTACCACATAGGTGTCGTATGTAATATTGAGAAATATGCCGTCTTTCGCGACTCTAACAAAAGTTTTATTTACACTGAGCACGTTTGGCTTTATTTTAAAGCACTTCAATCAATCAACACTGCTCGCCTGTGCAGACACATGGTGTTCCCACTGCTTTGACACACTTATCATTCGATTTTGCAAAAACTATTTGGCCCAAAAATTTGATTTTTACACGTCTTCTTGACTAATACCTTCCCCCCATAAATGACTTAATTTTGTTTCGATGTTCAATGCAGTAATTATGCAGCAATAAATGTAGTAAACCATTGCACGAAATTTTGAAGAGTTTGCGGAGGTATAAGTCCATAGCGTAAACTTTCCGTATGGTCGATTTTAGTTGCCACAATGTTGAGAATGAAATGTGGACAAGATACCTAAATTTCATATAAAATTTACTGTATAACAATATCTCATTTAATTTAAGTACGACATAGGTGTCGTATGTAATATTGAGAAATATTCCTTCTTTCGCGACTGTAATAAAAGTATTATTTACACAGGACGCGTTTGGCTTTATTTTAAAGCACTTCAATCAAGGAAAGGTATGGCACATACACAATGGTACTCATGTTCGCTTTCTTGTTTTTATTCCACAGTCGCAGTTTTACCAATGGTACTGAAATATATTCCTCTTCTGCAACTGTAATAACGGACTTATTTAGACCAGACACGTTTCTCTCTTTTGAAGCATCTTCAGTGGACAGTATTTTGTCTCCTCCATTGCCAGGTCACCTTTCGTAGTTTTGTGCTGCGGTAACAGAATATTCAACGTTTGTGTTGGCAGATCAGTGTTTTAGCAAATAAATGATGTTTGTGTGTGCCACACACAAAAATTATATTTGACATAGCTCAGAGCACTTAACTGATAGACGGTATATTCAAGTCATAATGTTTTTGTAAGTCCACAGTTTTGTTTAATGTATTTTGTCTACTTCCTTTTGATTGATTGAAGTGCTTTAAAATAAAGCCAAACGTGCTCAGTGTAAATAAAACTTTTGTTACAGTCGCGAAAGACGGAATATTTCTCAATATTACATACGACACCTATGTGGTACTTAAATGAGCTAGTGTTATACAGTAAATTTTATATGAAATTTTGGGTATCTTGTCCACATTTCATTCTCAACATTGTGGCAACTAAAACCGACCATACGGAAAGTATACTCTATGACTTTTACCTCTGCAAACTCTTCAAAATTTCGTGCAATGGTTTACTATATTTAATGCTGCATAATAACTGCGTTGAACATCGAAACAAAATTAAGTCATTTATGGGGGGAAGGTATCAGTCAAGAAGATGTGTAAAAATCTAATTTTTGGGCCAAATAGTTTTTGTGGAATCGATTGATAAGAGTGTCAAAGCAGTCGGAACACGATGTGTCTGCACAGGCGAGCAGTGCAGTGACAAAATCGCACACAGCGCGGAATGCAGGGAGCACGTCTTTGTAGCAGCGAAAGGGTTAATGCGGCCGTGGTAGCTTTACTTCATCAACTGCGCGCTCCCCCCTACACGTAATCTTGCGAACTATGCTATACTATGGCGCTGCTTCTATTGGCGCATGCGTCGTGTGCAACTGGCAACGTAGCTATCTCCCGCGTCTGGGCGGGCATGCGCGAGCCGCCAAGATAAAAGAACTGAACTATACACGCCAACTCCCTTCAGCATTCAGCTGTGAGGCGCCATATTGGCATTCATTTCAAGCCTATATGTATATATGTAGTTTCTGAGCACCAGCAAATTGAGATTAACTCGAAAACCCGTTGTTAACTGCGTGATTCGTTGCAATAAAATAATGAGAAACATCATATATAAAGAATTATTGTAACTTGCGTATTATGAGATGTCATTTGAAAGTAGCAACACACTGAGGATCCACCAAAAACACATTGTTCTTGGTAGGATTTGTTATAATTAAATTTCAGTTAGTAACATAGCTACGATTAAAGCATTTACCAAGTGACAACATTAGCAACAAATAAATTATTGTAACTGTAACGTAGTGAGTAGCGTTGATCATTCTTGACAGCGTATGTCATGCGATAATGGTTCGCGTCCCGAGAAGTCTAAACATTTTTCCCCAACATTCGTGTAAATAATAGGTTCTGGTGCTTTATTATTAGTTTAATGTAAGTATGTACTACAGTATTTGATGTTATGTAAATATAAGTTCACCTTTTTTTGTGAAGTGAGTTTGTTCGATTGGCTTAATCTACAGGACAGCTTGCGTTACTTGTATGAAGATATTTTGTTCCTTTACTTTTGAGTTTTGTAATTTACATGTTGTGAAGATTCTACTACTGGGTGTTACTAGAATGAGGAAAAGATAAAATAGTGTTTATCTCATGCAGAGAACTATTGCAAATTTGTGTTACACTGTTTCTAATGGAACTTTTATAAGCATGTGTCCTTATTGATTGGATATGGTACATCCCGTTTTGTCTTAAAACATGTACATCGATATTGAAGTTTTTATTTGTGTATATTACATATAGAACAATGTGACTAGGATATGAACAATGGAGGAAATGTGCGTTTTAATAAAGCTAACGTGGGAATTTTGCGCGCGCCTGTGAGTAAACCGTGTGATTTGCGAACTAAACAACACACAACTGCCGTTGGAGTGCGTTGTGATCGCGTACACCACGTTGGGGCCCACGTACCGTAGGCACAAGTCGCATCGTTCCTGAGCGTTCACCAGCACGTTGAACTTGGCACGCTCAACGTTGACGTTCGACAGTATGGTCCCTGTGCCGACGGCTTTAGTGCCCACTCGCACGTTCCTCTTTGTACACAACGAAAGAGTGCTTAAACTCGTCACTCTCCATTGCTACTGCACATTGCACCGATCCGAAGACACGTTGTAAGTTCCCCACTACGTGTTTCTGTATGAAATTTATCCCAAATTTACCTCCCACTCTACAAAAAGTCTACGTATTACCAGAACATTGTACCTACGAACTTAAACCCTTAAGCCGTCGGCACACGGACCGTGATGTCGAACGTTAATGTTGAGAGTGCCAAGCTCAACGTGCTGCTGAACGCTCTGGAACGATGCGACTTATGCATACGGTACGTGGGCCCCAACGCGGTGAACACGATCACAACGCACTCTAGCGGCAGTTGTGTGTTGTTTAGTTCGTAAATCACACTGTTTACTCACAGGCGCGCGCAAAATTCCCACGTTAGCTTTATTAAAACGCGCATTTCCTCCATCGTCCACGAAAAGGAAAGTACCATGTCCAATCAATAAGCACACAGGCTTATAAAAGTTCCATTACAAACAGTGCGGAACAAATTTGGGATACTTCTCCACATAAGATAAACATTATTTCATCATTCCCACATTTTAGTAAAACCCCAAGGTCAGTCTTACTTGATCACTGTTCCTACCCAGTATCAGAATCTCTGAAACTGTGAATTACGAAGCGTAAAAGAAAAAGGAGCAGAATATCATTATAAAAAATGGTTCAAATGGCTCCGAGCACTATGGGACTTAACTTCTAAGGTCATCAGTCCCCTAGAACTTAGAACTACTTAAACCTAACTAACCTAAGGACATCACACACATCCATGCCCGAGGCAGGATTCGAACCTGCGACCGTAGCGGCCACGCGGTTCCAGACTGTACGCCTTTAACCGCTTGGCCACACCGGCCGGCATATCATTATACAAGCAGCGTAAGCTGTCCTGTATATTAAGCCAATCGAACAAAGTCACCCCTCAATAAAAGGTGAACTTCTATTTACATAACATCAAATATTATAGCATATACATGTATTAAACTAATAATGAAGTATCAGAACCTAATAAAAACGCAAATGTTAGGTAAAAAAAATTAGGAAGCGTTACAACGCGAACCACCGCCCCAACAAAATTATATTATAGGACAAAGACGCTACTCATTACGCTAAACAAACAACATCGCATTTTCTTACCTCTTGCTAAAAATGTTAATCATAGATAATTATGTCACTAATTGAAATTTAATTATAACAAATTCTACCAAGAACAATGCGTTTTGGGTGGATCTTCAGTGTGTCGCTGCCTTCAAATAGCCTATTCTCACAATACGCAAGTTACAATAATTCCTTTGCCACGAATACGTTGTTTCTCATTATTTTATTGGAACGAATCACACAAACTAACAACTGGTTTTCCAGTGATTCTCAATTTGCTGGTGCTCAGAAACGGCATATATACATGTTGTTGTTGTTGTTGTTGTTGTTGTGGTCTTCAGTCCTGAGACTGGTTTGATGCAGCTCTCCATGCTACTCTATCCTGTGCAAGCTTCTTCATCTCCCAGTACCTACTGCAACCTACATCCTTCTGAATCTGCTTAGTGTATTCATCTCTTGGTCTCCCTCTACGATTTTTACCCTCCACGCTACCCTCCAATACTAAACTGGTGATCCCTTGATGCCTCAGAACATGTCCTACCAACCGATCCCTTCTTCTAGTCAAGTTGTGCCACAAACTTCTCTTCTCCCCAATCCTATTCAATACTTCCTCATTAGTTATGTGATCTACCCATCTAATCTTCAGCATTCTTCTGTAGCACCACATTTCGAAAGCTTCTATTCTATAGGCTTGAAAAGAATGCCAATATGGCGCCTCACAATTCTGTACTGAAGGGAGACGGCGCGCGTGTGACGTAGGTGGCTTTGTGCCATCTCATTGGTCAACGCTCATACGCATGCTCAGAGTATCTGACATGTCAGATATTACTCTGCATGTTCGGAAAGATTCCCGAACGTGCCATTCCACGCTGTGACGTCAGAAACTCGGCACGCTCAACGCTCAACGTGCGGATGCACGGTCCGTGTGCCGACGGCTTAAGGCTGTCGCACTCAACGGTGACTGTTGAAAAACACGGTTTTGTAGCCAAAAGAATGGGGAATGGTACGGAGTATTGGAATTCCGAATAAAACCAACCTGCTTTTAGACGAAAACGTGTTGCATTACCTATTGAACGTCCCACGTACTTTAGGGGGATAAGACGATAATCGAGGTATTTTGGTTTTGTGCAGGTACAGGGAGCGGGCTCGGCAGCTGTCCGTGTTGTTCAGGGACAGGCCCCGGCCACCGCTCGAGGAGGCGGTGTACTGGGTGGAGTACGTCATCAGACACGGGGGGGCGCCGCACCTCAGGTCCGCCGCGCTCGACCTCGCCTGGTACCAGTACCTGCTGCTAGATGTCGCCGCCTTCGTCGCAGCTGTGGCGTCTCTGGCGCTCCTAGCGCTGTACTTCGTCGTGCGGCAAGTGTTCGCGCACGTGATGCGGTTCCAGAAGAGCGATCTCAAAGCGAAGAAAGAGTGAATACGTTTGCTCAGGTGTCACAGGCATTACTATTTCTAGGGTTGTGACGGCCGAAAAATTATCGACAAGTTTTAAATGTTGCAGGAGAGTTCTTGTAGAATGTAAATACTGTAGGATCAACGGAGACCACTCAAAAAAGCAGAAGCGCTGAGTTGTCAATAGACACACACAAAAGCGGAAAACTTGCTAGTTTTCGGAGGTATCCTTTGGTGAGTTAGAGTACACCAACACACACACCCTTTCACACATACTCATAAACATGCCTATGCTCCTACATGGTCAGTTGTGCAGGCACCATGTAGAGACATAGATGTGTATGTGTGTATGTGTGTGTGTGTGTGTGTGTGTGTGTGTGTGTGTATATACTCTAGCCCATCAAACGATAACTCTCAAAGCTAGCAAGTTTTCTTTCTTTTGTGTGTCCCTATTGACTGACAACTCTACGCCTCTGCTTTCCAGTGCGTGATCTTCTTTTATCCTAAAATATTTATACTGACAAGTTTTAGTACTCTTGTAAGATACAGAAATGTGACCATCGTTCGAGTAAAAATGCACGCCAATGCCCAGCTTAAATCCGATTTACAAGAGCGACTTTCCAGTCAAAATCGATTACTCGTCATGGATGCGCAATTTGTGCTTGCGTGTAGATCAGCCACCAACCATGTCGCGAGTGGGTCACTGGCGTCAGTGATCGACTGACTGAGTCAGAAATCTTGAGCGTGCGGCCGATAGCAGATGTGGAGGAACAGGAATTGTGCTTCGTCTGATAACGAAGGATGTCAAACTTATTCTCGCCGAACTCATATCTGTCATAGAAATGGAATTTGCCCCATCTGAAACTCTCGTTTGCCTTGTTTTCGCCAACACATTTTAAAAGTTGCTCGACGGCCTGGTATTTTCCATGCCAATATTATTGCATCAGAGAGACGAAATATCAGAAAGCAAAACGGTATTCGTTTTAAAATTTCTGGCCAGAGAAAATGCCTACACTGTGCATACATGAGAAAGTGAACTGGATAAACATTTGTAGTGAAAGCTGTTTTAACACTGAAAAAATCAGATATACAGGGTGTTTCAAAAAGAATATACGTATTACAAAGTATTACACTCCTGGAAATTGAAATAAGAACACCGTGAATTCATTGTCCCAGGAAGGGGAAACTTTATTGACACATTCCTGGGGTCAGATACATCACATGATCACACTGACAGAACAACAGGCACATAGACACAGGCAACAGAGCATGCGCAACGTCGGCACTACTACAGTGTATATCCACCTTTCGCAGCAATGCAGGCTGCTATTCTCCCATGGAGACGATCGTAGAGATGCTGGATGTAGTCCTGTGGAACGGCTTGCCATGCCATTTCCACCTGGCGCCTCAGTTGGACCAGCGTTCGTGCTGGACGTGCAGACCGCGTGAGACGACGCTTCATCCAGTCCCAAACATGCTTAATGGGGGACAGATCCGGAGATCTTGCTGGCCAGGGTTGTTGACTTACACCTTCTAGAGCACGTTGGGTGGCACGGGATACATGCGGACGTGCATTGTCCTGTTGGAACAGCAAGTTCCCTTGCCGGTCTAGGAATGGTAGAACGATGGGTTCGATGACGGTTTGGATGTACCGTGCACTATTCAGTGTCCCCTCGACGATCACCAGTGGTGTACGGCCAGTGTAGGAGATCGCTCCCCACACCATGATGCCGGGTGTTGGCCCTGTGTGCCTCGGTCGTATGCAGTCCTGATTGTGGCGCTCACCTGCACGGCGCCAAACACGCATACGACCATCATTGGCACCAAGGCAAAAGCGACTCTCATCGCTGAAGACGACACGTCTCCATTCGTCCCTCCATTCACGCCTGTCGCGACACCACTGGAGGCGGGCTGCACGATGTTGGGGCGTGAGCGGAAGACGGCCTAACGGTGTGCGGGACCGTAGTCCAGCTTCATGGAAACGGTTGCGAATGGTCCTCGCCGATACCCCAGGAGCAACAGTGTCCCTAATTTGCTGGGAAGTGGCGGTGCGGTCCCCTACGGCACTGCGTAGGATCCTACGGTCTTGGCGTGCATCCGTGCGTCGCTGCGGTCCGGTCCCAGGTCGACGGGCACGTGCACCTTCCGCCGACCACTGGCGACAACATCGATGTACTGTGGAGTCCTCACGCCCCACGTGTTGAGCAATTCGGCGGTACGTCCACCCGGCCTCCCGCATGCCCACTATACGCCCTCGCTCAAAGTCCGTCAACTGCACATACGGTTCACGTCCACGCTGTCGCGGCATGCTACCAGTGTTGAAGACTGCGATGGAGCTCCGTATGCCACGGCAAACTGGCTGACACTGACGGCGGCGGTGCACAAATGCTGCGCAGCTAGCGCCATTTGACGGCCAACACCGCGGTTCCTGGTGTGTCCGCTGTGCCGTGCGTGTGATCATTGCTTGTACAGCCCTCTCGCAGTGTCCGGAGCAAGTATGGTGGGTCTGACACACCGGTGTCAATGTGTTCTTTTTTCCATTTCCAGGAGTGTATTTTGTTCAAACTATCGATCGCTGCGCCTCGGCTCAGCTACTGGAGAAACGAATACATAGTCTAGTTTATATCAATAGCCACTAGATGTCAGTTATCTTCTGTTTTGCTTGGTAACCGTCATATGTTCAAAATGGCTGCTCCGCTGCAGAAATCATTTTGTGTTCTCGAGTTTGCGAAGTGCAGTTCCGTGATTACAGTGCACAGACGTTTCAGGTTGAGGTACCAAAATGATCCTCCGAAATCGTGGAAACATTCGCAGATGGTATCGACAGTTTCTAGATACAGAATGTGTATATAAGGAAGTCTCCCGATCATCTGTTTACGGCCCATTCTTCTTTGATGGAAACACAGTTAACGGTCAGCAGTATCTCGATAAGTTACAAAACTGGTTGTTTCCGAGGCTGCACGAAGACAATTTAATTTTTCAACAAGACGGGGCACCCTCTCGCTGGAGTCGCCATTGGATTGGTCATCAAGGAGCTGGCGACTTAGCATATCTCAGCTGGGCTCCACGGTCACACCGAATTAGACACCCTCTCACTTCTTCCTGTAGGCTTTCGTTAAAGACAACGTTTATGTACCACTACTCCCACAGAACGTGGAGAGTTGAAGAACCAGATTCGTTTTGCCATAACATCCGTGACGAAGGACATGCTAGCTCGAGTATGGAAGGAATTTGAATATCGGTGTGCTGTTGTTCGTGTCGCTGATGGGGGACATTTGAACATCTGTAATCTGAACTTGAAAGGTTCGTAAATATGTACGTAAAGTTTCATATTCGTATGTCTTAAAGTTTGATAAACATATGCATTCGAAATACGTATATTCTTTTTGAAACACCCTGTATTTAACGAGGAAAATAATTTTGGATGTTGTTTGGCATTTAGGTAGGAAGCAAGATACAAAGAATGAAATGAAATGGGGACATTTTCTGCTTTCTAAATATTGTCTGATGCGTTTGAAGTATTTTTTCTCTAGAAAACAATTGTGGATGTTTTGAAATGTTTGAACAACACTTTTGCTATACTTTCGGTTCTGAGGAATGTGGAGACTTTAAACACTGTTATCATTCTTTGATTTTTTTTCCTCGAAAACTCATTTTCACCGTGGAGGTGCCAAGCTGTGCAGCGTACAGTTCTCACAAGCTACGCAGTTCCGGCGCTGTCGTGTAAACGGAAGCGTGCACTCGTGACAGACGAGGCTTATTACAGGCATGAAACACCACAGGCGCTGCAGAATCCATACTTGCCACGAGTTCTTGGCTGAGACAAGAAATTCGCTCGTGTGAAAGGGGCTTTAGAGGCAGCTGTCGCTTTCTTCAGTGTTGTCTAGGTACCGCCCAACAATTAGAACTGACGTCACGGCCACAGCGGCAGTACCGCCATGTTTACACTCTAGAAATGGGGAAGGGGAGGCAGTAACGCAGTACACTCCAATTTTCTTAAAAATGGAGCACTGTCACTATGAACAGGTCTTCAGTTCACTTCGCTAGAGGTACCTGGCCAACATGTAAGATGGAATACATATCCCTCCAGATCTCAAACAGAACCATGTCATTACGAGATTACTTACTTTTATAGCTACTCTATTGCAATCAAACTTTAACCTCTTCGCCGAACTTGACGATAAAAACTGCCCACAGATCTCCCCAGCCTTCTAGCTTCTCGTCGTCAGGTCCCCAATCTTACCCCTTCATTCCACTTTCCTCCCTCCCTTTCCAAATGCTTGGTTTGGGTTCTTCCTCCCAAAATCATCAACCCCTTATTCTTTCCAAAACACTCTCCCTCCAGCAACCTTCTCCGCCTACTGTTCACTTCCTGTAGCTTCAGTGAACTGAAATGCTCCTATGTTACACAATGTCGTCAATTGATTGTATTATTTAACAATATTTTACTTACAGTCGTCAATGTACAACTGCCTGTTTTCATAATTTTAAAAAATGTGTACATTTTTTTATATTTGTAAATGTTTTAAGTGCTATATATACATGTTTTATGGACTCTCTCGACTGAAGGACAGCAGTATACCACTGCCAGTCCTCAATAGTAAAAATGACAGGGAAAAAGTGTTTGACTGTTACAGTGACATGGGGCTTGCTATTGTTTTGCTGAATTTTGTGCTTCATCAAGTGTTGAACGACGAAGCGCTGGTTGTGCCATAGCAAGATTCATGCCACGTTACTGAAGTAAGGTTGAAATATAACGTCCCATCAATATCAAGGTCGATGGCGAAGTGGAGAGCAAGCCTGAATTTACCGTGATGGCGCAGAACATAGCCGAATTGCACAGTGATGATGCATAATATTGCCTATGGTTTATTGAAAGTGATCATCTCTTTAACGATTTGGAGAAGAGACATAAACCATAAATATAGCTCATCGAGGATTTAAATGACAGTCCTTTTGAATTCAACATCATTGAACTGTGACTCAATTAAGTTAGGATCATAACTGTATCTGATGTAGCTTCAACTACCTGTAACTACAAATAGTCGCTTGATACAATGACGCTCAGTGTAATTTTAACTGTGTTTCATAGACATATTTAGTACCCAGGCCCGCACGTGCAACCACTCTATTAGGATCAACTCAATATCGATAAATATTTTTCACTGTGCTTCGCAAATTTAAGAGTGACTCTTGGAAGAGCCCACTCTCACTTGATGGAAAGCTCATTCCTAGTCATGGTAATATGATGGTAGCGTGAACCAACTACTCCCACTCGAAGCGATATGACTTATTCAAATCCGCAAGTGGTTTTCAAAGTGCTCTATTTTACAAAGAGCCACAATTTGTATTCGTCGTTTTTGTTGTGTTGATGTGGTCTTCAGTCCTGAGACTAGTTTGGTGCATTTCTCTACCCATCGAATCTTCAGCATTTTTCTGTAGCACCACATTTCGAAAGCTTTTATTCTCTTCTTGTCCAAACTATTTATCGTCCATGTTTCACTTCCATACATGGCTACACTCCATACAAATACTTTGAGAAACTACTTCCTGACACTTAAACCTATACTCGATGTTAACAAATTTTTCTTCTTCAGAAACGCTTTCCTTGCCATTGCCAGTCTACATTTTATATCCTCTCTATTTCGACCATCATCAGTTATTTTGTTCCCCAAATTGCGAAACTCCTTTACTACTTTAAGTGTGTCATTTCCTAATCTAATTCCTTCAGCATCACCCGATTTAATTCGACTACATTCCATTATCCTCGTTTTGATTTTGTTGATGTTCGCCTTATATCCTCCTTTCAAGACATTGTCCATTCCGTTCGACTGCTCTTCCAAGTCCTTTGTTGTCTCTGATAGAATTACAATGTCATCGGCGAACCTCAACGTTTTTATTTCTTCTCCATGGATCTTAATACCTACTCCGAATTTTTCTTTTGTTTCCTTTACTGCCTGCTCAATATACAAATTGAATAACATCGGGGAGAGGCTACAACCCTGTCTCACTCCTTTCCCAACCACTGCTTCCCTTTCAAGCCCCTCGACTCTTATAACTGCCACCTGGCTTCTGTACAAATTGTAAATAGCCTTTCGCTCCTTGTATTTTACCCCTGCCACCTTTAGAATTTGAAAGAGAGTATTCCAGTCAACATTGTCAAAAGCTTTCTCTAAGTCTATAAATGCTAGAAACGAAGGTTTGCCTTTCCTTAATCTATTTTCTAAGATAAGTCGTAAGGTCTGTATTGCCTCAAGTGTTCCAATATTTCTGCGGAATCCAAACTGATCTTCCCTGAGGTCGGCTTCTACCAGTTTTTCCATTCGTCTGTAAAGAATTCGCGTTAGTATTTTGCAGCTGTGACTTATTAAACTAATAGTTCGGTAATTTTCTCATCTGTCAACTCCTGCTTGTCTTCAGTTCCACTAATATTTAAGGTTACATTTTCCATTGTCTATAGCTTTCCGCTGAGCCGCTATTTATTCCAAAATCAAGCTGTTTTGAGATCACTGTTGTACAATCAGCGCAAAAATGACGTTTTCAGAGAATTATTTGCATATCTTTTTGTCGTGTAACTGCCCTTTGTAATTTCTTTCACGAAATCCAATTACTTATACATTCTGTTATTTTTACAAAAATAGCAGCGTACTTTTAACAGTTTCTAGTGCTTTCCCAGCGCTGGTTAGGTATTTATATTTGGACTGATTAAATCTACTGTACAGTGCAATGTCAACATTGAAGTGCTATGGCCTCTTCCTTGAAAACAGTTGTGAAAGAGGGATTTATATTACGTGATTTCTTTAGTAAATGTTTTTCTAACGTCTTTTTTGTGAACGAACGAAGTTCTTTGTGTATGATATTAATTCTCTCATCGAAATAACTTATTCATATCCTGTAAGCTTATTTATAAATAACTGTTGTGTAATGTGGTGTTGAAACGCATATATTGTTCTTTATAATCCTTTCAAAATAAATTTTGACTCTATATGTTTCTCTGTACATCTTTCGAATTCCTATCCATAACGGATATATCAGTTACGTGATCCATAGAACCATTTTCACGATTTCTATTGAGATGACGTGAAACTAACCTCTTTACAGTCTTTATAGAAATGATTTATTTTGCATATCCATTATGGATGATAAATTACAACTGTAATTGGCGATTTTACGAGATCATATTAAAGTAGCTGTCTTGTACTCGCGTCTCGATTGATGTGACGTCCACATACGTCGTCAGTGGACTGTTTTATAACATATGCAACAACCAAAGACAATCGTAACAATTTTCTGTTAGTAAAATAATATCGCTGTTCATCTGCACACCCTTTTAAACATATATCGTCGTAAGAGTGGAACTGTTAAACTATTGTGATTCTTGAGTTTCTCCCGGCGTATTTGATAATCAAAATATCCACGGGTGTGCTGCCGGTCTATAGTGTCCAACGGGCACAATATTTCGGCGTTCATACATGTCGCCATCATCAGGTGAACTGACGGACTGAGCTCCTGTGAACGTGCCGGCACGGAGATCCGTACGCTGTGGCTATTCAGAGGGAACTGGGTTCGGTCGTGGTTGCTAAGGTTATGCATCACATCGATTCTTCAGCAGCTAAGAGAATCAAGAAACGAACCAGCCTCGCATTGGTACGTGAGAGAGTGCAATTCACCCACCGGAGCCTTGAGTTTATCTCACAGGAATTACTCAAACTACATTTGCAACTGGCTAGTAAGTTCACTTCTTGTTCCTGGGATTGGATTGATGGTGTCGCCTGGGTGTCAGCTGATTCCGCCCATAAGAAAGCTACGGGACGTCAAACAGCTAAGTTCTCACGTCTCCTTGACAAACCATCTCTGCAGGTTCCGTACTAGACTGTCATCAATTTGAGTGGCATGGTGTTGAGTGATGATGCGGTCTCGGTTTTGCAGAAAGGTCTCAACTTCGCTCCCACCCCCAAGTTCACTCCGGTCGCAGAAATTGTTAGTGCTGTTGAACAGGTTGCAGCTCGACTTCCGCCAGAATCAGCCGAGGAAATACGTCGTGAAACTTGTCGTGCGTTGACGAAATCCAAGCCGATGAAGTCAAATATCAGCAGTAAAGAGAGGGCGGCCGGCCATTCGTGATCTGAGGGAGCGCTCTGAAATTGTTGTCTTACCGGCTGACAAAGGCAATGCTACAGTTGTTGTCTCCCATAAGGACTACACTGATAAGATGCAGAGCCTGCTAAATGACGATTCCTACCGGAAGATCAGCGTTGACCCTACAAAGAAGGTGGAGAACAAGACGAGGGCGCTTCTCAAGGACGCAGATTAACCGGAGGGTGACGCTAAGAAATTGTTACCCCAAGGTCCGGTACCGCCTAGACTATATGGACTCTTGAAGGTTCACAAAGAGGGGGTACCATTACGCCCCATTGTCAGCAACATCAGGGCACCTACATATTTGTTGGCCAAATACCTGACGGGAAAATTAAGTCCTTATGTGGGTAAATGCCCTCATCACATCCGTAATTCCGTGGATTTTGTTAAACGCCTTGATAGCTTCAGGTTGGATCAGTCAGATATCATGGTGAGTTTTGACGTCGTTTGCTTGTTTACGAGGGTACCCCTGCGAGAGTCACTAGAATTGATTAGTCAGAAGTTTGACGAGAAGACCACTGAACTTTTTAGGCATGTCTTGACTTCCACGTATTTTCTTTTTAATGGAGAATACTACGAACAAACGGAGGGAGTCGCCATGGGTAGCCCACTCTCACCGGTGGTAGCGAATTTGTACATGGAGAACTTCGAGGAGGAAGCCCTGTCGTCATCCGTATGGAAACCTACTTGCTTTTTCCGTTACGTGGACGACACGTTCGTCATCTGGCCACATGGTATGGATAAACTCCTTGACTTCCTTACACATCTAAACTCCATACACCCCAACATCAAATTCACTATGGAGACTGAAACGGAGGGTAAATTACCTTTCCTTGACGTCTTGGTCAAGAGAAGGGCTGACGGCACCCTAGGTCATGGGGTGTATCGGAAGGCTACGCACACTGATCTGTATTTGCATGCAGACAGCTGCCACCACCCTTCACAGAGGAATGGGGTACTTAAAACTCTAGTACATAGGGCGCGCACTATCTCTGACGCAGAGAGTCTACCCCAGGAATTGGAACATCTGAGAACTGTATTTCGAAAAAATGGGTACTCAGAGTGGCAGATTCAACGTGCTCTCCGCCCAACCACTGCAGCACAACCTGTTGAGATGGATGAAGTCACGAGGGAGGAGGTAGGCACTGCATTTATTCCATACACAGGAGCACTCTCGGGGAAAATAGCCCGCATTCTGAAGAAACACCGGGTCGAAACTGTGTTTTGTCCTCCAAATAAAACTCGTGCGCTGGTGGGGAGCGCCAAAGATGACCTCGGTTTGAGGAAGGCCGGCGTGTACCAGATTCCGTGTCAATGTGGCAAGTCGTATATTGGTCAGACGATGCGTACCGTCGAGGATCGATGCCGTGAACACCAGAGGCACACTCGACTGATGTATCCGAGCAAGTCGGCGGTCGCTGAACATTGTTTGTCGGAAAATCACGCCATGGAGTATGACCGCACGAGGATTCTGGTACAGACGTCGAGAAACTGGGACAGCGTTGTTAGAGAGGCCATCGAAATTCGCACCAATGACGACCTCATAAACCGTGACTGTGGCTATAATCTTAGCAAGGCTTGGGAACCAGCGATTGGGTTAATCAAGAGTAAGTCGAGCAAACGTATAGTTGTGACGACCACGGCGGACAGAGCCATCACACCGACGTCATCTCAGGCGCCGTCGCAATCTGTTCCACCGCGCGACCGTGGCGCGGGGTGCGGACGGCGGAGGGAGCGCGCCGCAGGCGGAGGGTATTTAAATCGGCCGCCGCCGCGACCGAACCCAGTTCCCTCTGAGTAGCCATAGCGTACGGATCTCCGTGCCGGCACGTTCACAGGAGCTCAGTCGGTCAGTTCACCTGATGATGGCGACATGTATGATCGCCGAAATATTGTGCCCGTTGGACACTATAGACCGGAAGCACACCCGTGGATATTTTGATTGTTAAACTGTTGTCACGTGGTAAGTAACATTTTATTTTCAACATCTTGACATCATTTACTTATTGAAGCAGTGACAGTTACAAAACAGTGCACTAACTATGTAATACGGACGTCACATCAATGTAGATGTGTGTACAAGACAGCTACATTAATATGAACAACATTGGCATCCATACCTGTTCTCACCAAAATTGTAATTGCAGGAACTTGAAAATGGCGATATAGCCGAAACAGTCCGTCGTAAATAAAGATTACTTATTATAAGCAGTTATTTGGTGTATCTACTCTAATAAATGGCAATAACATAGGGATAACAACCAGTGCAATGTAGTGGGCACTGGTTACTCTACCATGCAAGAACATCAGGTATGACCGCGAGTCTTATCTCATGCCTACCTGCCTACCCCTCCTTCTCTCTCTCTCTCTCTCTCTCTCTCTCTCTCTCACACACACACACACACACACACACACACACACACACACCATAAAGTCAGGGGTGGGGCTATGCATCGTGCGCAAATGCACTGCGAAATACGTCGTTAACGCAGTCTACGCCGTACTCGCGTATAACCATACCTCGGATACAGACAGAACCTATTCTCGTCATTGAAGACAACAGAGCCCCTTCCACTCTCCACTCTTCCACGACACCAGAATACCTGTGGTTGGTGTTGTCGTGGCGCCAGAGATAGCGTGGCCAGATTCACACCTGTTCTTAGTACTGTTGCAAGCAGACGGTTCCCGATGGTCCTTGGTGATACAGCAGCTGCGACATGTGTCCGGACTGCGTCCCTGAATGATGATCTGTCGGCTCCCCCTTCTCGGAATTTTTTTTGGAAATTTGTGGTAAGTTCCTATGGGCCCAAACTGCTGAGGTTATCGGTCCCTAGGGTTACACGCTACTTACCCTGAAACTAATTTATGCTAAGGACAACACACACACACACACACACACACACACACACACACACCCATGCCCGAGGAACGACTTGAACCTCCGACAGGGGAGACGCCTGTTCTCGCACAATGCGTCGAGCTTGACTTGAATCTGTACTGCGCGGGCGTCCGGAATCTTGTCTACTGGTGCAGAAATGTTCCACAGACCACTGCTGAAAGCAATGACACATGAACGGTAAATTGTGCTCAACATGTGCAGCAATCTGTCAATAGATGCATTCAGCTTCCCATAGACTCGCAATGCAACGCAATTCAACTGGATTAGACTGTTTAAAAGAACATGAATCGAAATAGGATTGAAGAAACATCAAGACACGTTCATAGGATTTGTCGACCTGAAAAAAGCGTTCGGCTGTGTAAAACGGTGTAAGATGTTCAAAAACCTGAGAAAAATGGGGGTAATCTACAAGCAAAGACGGTTAATATTAAATATGTGCAAGAAACAAAAGGGAACAATAACGAGTGGAAAACCCAGAACGAAGTGCATAGATTAAAAAGGCTAAATGTAAATGTCGAGTGACTAGGGCCTCCCGTCGGGTAGACAGTTTGCCACTTCAGCGACTTGCCCGTCGATGGGGATGAAATGATGATGATTAGGACAACACAACACCCAGTCCCTGAGCAGAGAAAATCTCCGACCCAGCTGGGAATCGAACTCGAGCCCTTCGGATTGACATTCTGTCACGCTGACCACTTTTTCTTTTTTTTTTCTTTTTCACGCCGAGGCACAAGACATCCGTTCAAGTTGATCGTTGATTCCTTGACTCACTTTTTTTTTAAATTTCAGAGAGCACGCAGCCCTCTGACCGAACATGCTGAGCTACCGAGGGCTAACTTTAAAAGGCCTTCTACCCCTGCTGTCCAATATATACATCGAAGAAGCAACGACGCAAATAACAGAAAGGTTCAAGAGTGGGATTAAAATTCAAGGTGAAAGAATGTCAACGATAAGATTCACTGATGATGTCGATGTCCTCAGTGAAGATGAAGAAAAATTATAGGATCTGTTGAACGAAATGAAGAGTCTAATGAGTACAGAATATGGACGGAGAGCAAACCAGAAAAAGGTGGAAATAATGAAAAGTAGCACAAATGAAAATAGCGAGAAACTTAACATCAAGATTGGTGATCATGAGGTAGACCTCAGTTAAAGAATTCTGCTTTCTAGGCAGCATAATAACTAATGACTGAACGAGCAAGGACTAAAAAGCAGGCTAACACTGGCAAAAAGGGCATCCCTGGCCAAGAGAATTCCACTAGCACCAAAAAGGGATCTTAATTTTATGAAGACATTTATGAGAATGTACAATACTTCTGGAACACAGCATTGTATAACAGTGCGACATGGACTGGAACGTAAGAGAATAGGAACACTTGAGATGTGGTGCTACAAAAGAACGTTGAAAATTAGGTGTACTGATAAGGTATGGAATGAGGAGGTTCTCCACAGAGTCAGCGAGGAAAAGAATTCATGGAAAACACTGAGAAGAGGAAGGGACAGGATGGTAGGACACTTGTCAAGTCATCAGGGAGTAACTCCCATGGTGCTACGGCGAGCTGTAGAGGCTAAAATCTATAGAGGTTGACAGAGATTGGGATACATCCAGCAAATAATTGAGGACGTAGGTTCCAAGTGCTGCTCTGAGATGAAAAGATTGACTCAGGAGAGGAGTTGGAGGTGGGTCCCATCAAAACAGTCAGAAGACTGATGGCTTAGAAAAAGGAGCAAGCAAGTTGCCCTCGATGGGTCGCCTAAAGATAATGTGTAACGAAATCTTTGGATATTATAATAAATACTTTATTTTCAATGTAACTTGTAAATTTTCTTTTGTGTTTCAGTATTGTAGAAAGAAAAGTCACAGATATACACTGTCAATGAAATATTTGCAAAATGAAAACGTGTCATCGGCCCATCAAAGCGACTGGTTTATTTTGTTGGGCCAGGCAGTTTCCGTGTATGGTCTCGAGAGTGATAGCTGTTAAATGATGTACACATTCAATACATTTCATATTTTTAATTTTTAGGTCTTCTTTGTTGCCTAAAAGTAGCAATATCGTCTTCGAAGGTAAAAAAATGACCATTAGCTTGATTGCCAAAACATTTAAAAATTATTAAAAAAAGTGCAATGAAAACTATTACCTAAAGTTTGTCCATAGTGGCCTATTTACGCCTAAGATTATACAAAATTCGATGCGGCTCATTCAAGTCAAACTCGCGCTGCATCGCTTAACTACACCTACTCCCCGTGCACACCATGTAAATTTAAATTGTGATCATGACAAAATGGTCTGAATTGCTCGTGATTTCCAATATTATCATATAACTGAGGTGTTCCAATCATCAATACTGGTCAGATACAAGAACATAGTGCAAAATTTACCTTCTTTCACTGTTGCTTTGTGTTTTCGCGGAACAACTCACCAATGAGATAACGAATATTTGGTAACACGGAGTACACCTAATGACTGCTAGAACGCGCCTGTTGTCAGTACACATGGAGAAATTGAATCGGCTATCGATTGAGCACATCAGTAGCAACCTTACTCTATATACTCATGGGTGTGGCATGGCTCTACCCTGGAATGAACGTTGCAAACACTGTTCACCTCTAAACTCAGCACAGCTACTGCTTACAGAGACAAAACAGAGGGCGCACAGACCGACTTCCTGAGCGCCCTCTGATGGCCTATGACCTCAACAAGCGAGTCACTGACACTACATCCCCCAGTATGTACTTAAACTGAAGCGCCAAAGAAACTGGTATAGGCATGCGTATTGAAATACAGAGATATGTAAACAGGCAGAATACGGCGCTGGGGTCGACAACACGTGGCGCAGTTGTTAGATCGGTTTCTGCTGCTACAATGTCAGCTTAGCAATATTTAAGTGAGTCTGAACCTGGTGTTATAGTCGGCGCGCGAGCGATGGCACACAGCATCTCCGAGGTAGCGATGAAGTGGGGATTTTCCCGTACGACCATTTCACGAGTGTACCATGAATTTCAGGGATCCGGTAAACATCACATCTCCTACGTCGCTGCGACCGGAAAAAGATGTTGCAAGAGCGGGACCAACGACGACTGTAGAGAATCTTAACGTGACGCAATCCTTCCGCAAATTGTAGCGGATTCCAGTTCTGGGCCATCAACAAGTGTCACTCTGCGAATCATTCAACGGAGCATCATCGATATGGGCTTTCGGAGCCGAAGGTCCATTTGTGTACCTTTGATGTCTGCAAGACGCGATGCTTTATGCTTCGCCTGTGCCCGTCAACACTGACATTGGACTGTTCGTAACTGGAAACGGGTTGCCTGGACGGAAGTCCCGTTTCAAATTGTTCAAAAAATGGCTCTGAGCACTATGGGACTTAACATCTGAGGTCATCACTCCCTTGAACTTAGAGCTTAAACCTAACTAACCTAAGGACATCACACACATCCATGCCCCAAGCAGGATTCGAACCTGCGACCGTAGCAGTCTCGCGGTTCCGGACTGAAGCGCCTAGAACCGCTCGGCCACAACGGCCGGCTCGTTTCAAATTGTATCGAGCGGATGGACGTGTATGGGTATGGAGACAACCTCATAAATCCATGGACCGTACATGTCAGCAGGGGACTGTTCAAGCTGCTGGAGGCTCTGTAATGATGTGCGGCGTGTGCAGTTGGAGTGATGTGGGACCCCTGATACGTCTAGATACGTAAGAATCCATTCATGTCCATTGTGCATTCCGATGGGCAATTTCAGTTACAGAGTGACTCCATGAACACTCTTCTGAGTTTAAACACTTCCGCTGGCCACCAAACTCCCTAGACATGAACATGAGCATATCTGAGATGCCTTGCAGCATGCTGTTCAAAAGAGAGCTCCACCCCCACGTGCGGACAGCCCTGCAGGATTCATGCTGTCAGTTCCCTCTAGCGCTACTTCAGACGTTAGTCGTGTCCATGCGACTTCGTGTTGCGGCACTTCTGTGTGCTCGCTAGTGATGACCGAGTGTTCGAGGTGGCGATGGCATATACAACTCATGTCAAGAATCTGCAAAGGATAATATTTAAAAGCAAGCAATCTCCAGAAATCAGTATTAACTATCATTCAAGGGTGTAGTCAGAGCCACGCAGTTAAACTTTGAAGGTATCACAATTCACGCCCGCCATGTCTCGAGAAACTGTTTCTGTGGCTTCTACGGAAGTGAAACGTGGCACTAAACAGAGAAGCAGAGAATGGAAACTTTTCAAATGTTGTGCTACAGCATAATTCCGAAGATTAGATAGGTAGGTCCACTAACTAATGAGGAGCTTATGAATCTAACTGGAGTAAAAAGAAATTTCTGGGAGAAATGACTAAATGACTTGATCGGCTGATAGGACACATTCTGAGGCATCATAAAATTGACAGTTTGGTGATGGGGGGAATTTCTGAAGGAGGCGGAGGATGGAAAACTGCATAGACATAGACTGATGGCTCAAATATAAAAATCCGGTGCCAGTGGATGTAAGTTGCAGTAGCTACGCAAATACTGAGAGCCTTCCACAGGGTAATCTAGCATGGATAGCTGCATCAAACCATTCTTCGGAGTGAAAAGCACAGCTACAAGAATAAACAGTTCCTTTCGCACTTTCCCATGTCTCAGCACTCACCAGATCTGTGTGGGTGTTTTAAGCGACAATGTCCATTTCATTGTAAAGACGTTCATTTTCTGTCGAGGACTTCGTCTTTCAAGAGACCTTTGTAAACGTTGTAACACTTCAGCTCAGTCACGTATAGTGTTTCCGGTAAACTTTATACGGTAAATATTTTTGGGCTCTCTAGATGTATATACGCAGGATACGTGCACCGAAATGGCTACTGAATCAATTCCTACATATACAAACCATATGAAGGCGGTACATTTCATGATTAAACATACATAGTCTATTATTTTTAAGAGCACGTACTGAAGTAAAATACAGAATGTAAACTACTTCACTAGGTAACCGTGATCGAGCTATGTGTATACTAATAAACTAAGTGAATCCCCCAGAAGAATTATCTGCAACTTCAGATGAGACATGTTGACGCGCTAAGCACGAAGTCCTAGCTGTCTCTGTTTCGTCTTTAAAGCACGTTATGTATATATTAAAGATAAAATGTCGGCTCAGTCATCTGTAGGTGGTTGAGCTGACTTTTTAACGTTGATTTTTACAACCGTCATCTCATACCTGTTATAGATAAAATCGAATGCCTACATTAAGTTAATGGTTATATTTAGGATTAAAGTGCCAGGGAAGTTTTCTGTGCTTCTAGAAAACATCACAGTTCCAATACGGCTGTAAAAATAAACAGAGGAAATAGGTGTACGCATATCACAAGAACTTTGGTCAACATTGTCGTCTGCGAGAGGAGAAGGAAGTATAACAATTTCATCGAAAGTGTTTTTGCTTAAAGGTAGTTTATTCATCAAATCACCAAATACAAAAAAATAAATAAATACTTTCATAGAAGTCTAAGTGAAAATCGATATAATTTTTAAGGTGACTTAGAAGGGAACGTTTGTCGAAACTACAATTATCGTGACAACACCAAAACGTTACCTGTGAGGTTTTAAAATCATTGTGTACAAAATATTGATTCAGCTGCCACCTAAATGTAGTCCAGAAAGATTAACATAGATAATTTCATTTCATGTAGAATATGTTGTTGAAAGGTTTCACACAGTAAAAGATCTCTCAATTCATTCGTTTGCTGTTCAATGTCAGTGTCCAATGATGTATTTCTGTACAAAATATTTCCATTCGACAATAAATAACAAAAAGCAATAGATATTTATTACGTTTGTGCTTTTGCGTAAGTGCTCTAGTCTCTTGGTAACTTGCATCAAACAGCAATGGCAAATATACTAATAACTTACATTTCTTAAAGTTATAATCGATCAAACAGGAACTGCTTTTCTAAGTCAGAGAAAGAATCCACTATTTTATTTTATACCAGAGAACTGTTGGTTTGAAATGTGTTTCGTGTAAAGGAAGTTAATAGTATGTAAAATGTCCATTCAAAATTACAGCTTTGTAAACAGCCGACAGCATTGTTGCGGTATATTTTTTATTTGAAACTTGTTAATATTACTACGGTGGTACTCTCTTCCAGCTAACTACTTATTTCAAATTATATACAAAATGAAATAAAGGTTAGGAGTTAACATGGTGGTGACGAAGATCTTATCTAATGGAGAACTGATCGTGATATATTGTGAGTCATACACCAAACATACTTGAATTTACTAATAACAGTGGAATGTTGGACAATAGAACTTCACACTTCCCTCATGGATATATTTATGAGAACATGCTTCAATATTTGCTTGTTTAGAAAATTTACCCTCATGAAATCATTTAATAATTTTCAATCACTGTTTATTTTATTTGTGAGAATCAACTCTACATAATGCTTTTGAATAATGTTGATCCTCAGAGTCTTACAGATAAGTTAAATTCTTTCTGCTGATGCTCATGCAGCTAAATGTTTGTAAAAGTCAGCTAATAGATTTATTCCCTTGGATACTAGCACTATATTTCTCTCATTAAAGCCTTAGTCCCTATACAAAAGTGGGAATCTAAGAGGAAACGACGTGACAATAACTTTTGCAGTTAATGAGAATGCGCATAACATGAGTGCACCGCATATAAAACGTGAAGTACTGTGTTGTATATGGTCGAAGACGTCTTATCATTGCAGATACTCAAATTGGAAACCTAACAGTTTGATACTCCATTTAGTGTAACACAGTGTGCAGTCACTAACTAGTAAATGCACGTGGCGTCAGTCTACAGCAAGTTTTCGAAACGAGCCGGCAACGCCGAAGATGCTGTCAGCATACTGGTTGTCTGCCGGTCTCTTGCTCTCATCCGAGGTGTACTTGTCCTGCTCCAGGAACCAGTCTCGCAGCTTCTCCGCTCTCCTGATAAACTCATCTGAAAGTATAAGAGGACTTCAAATTTTCAGACTTAAATGTAAAGTTTATTTAATGCATACGAATGCAGTTTTAAGAAAATAGTTGCTCGGTGTCTTATTCAAAACAAATCTACATGCTATGAAATATAGACTTCAGAAAAAAAACGAGAACTGAGATCTGAAGTTTGTAAACCATTCACCGCCCAGAGACACCAGTGTCGAGAAGCTGATCGTTATTAATCGCAAAATGAAAGAATATTTCCTGAACAAAATGTCCGAAGGGTTACAGAATAAGGGGTAGCGCTTCTGCTATGAAAGGATACTGTGGTGTCAGCGCCAGACACCACACTTGCTAGGTGGTAGCCTTTAAATCGGCCGCGGTCCGTTAGTATACGCCGGACCCGCGTGTCGCCACTATCAGTGATTGCAGACCGAGCGCCGCCACACGGCAGGTCTAGTCTAGAGAGACTCCCTAGCACTCGCCCCAGTTGTACAGCCGACTTTGCTAGCGATGGTTCACTGACAAAATACGCTCTTATTTGCCGAGACGATGGTTTAGCATAGCCTTCAGCTACGTCATTTGCTACGACCTAGCAAGGCGTCATGTTCAGTTACTATTGATATTGTGAATCATGTACCGTCAAGAGCGACGTTCATCATTAATGGATTAAAGTTCAGTATTCCACCAGATACGTCCGTTTTTCTAAATTCTAATTTCCCTGTCCTGTTCCAGACCTCACGCCAGCCTGCGTGAGCTAAAACGCGTGCCTTTCGGCCTCCTCTAGTAACACGGTGTTGGCTCTCCTGCCAACCACAACAGATACCAAATTTTTCAAAGGTTTTCTTTACTTAATATTGTGTAACATCACTCGTGGCCATGCGGCTTTACGCGGATGATGCTGTAGTATACAGAGAAGTTGCAGCATTAGAAAATTGCAGTGAAATGCAGGAAGATCTGCAGCGGATAGGCACTTGGTGCAGGGAGTGGCAACCGACCCTTAACATAGACAAATGTAATGTAGGCCTATTGCGAGTACATAGAAAGAAGGATCCTTTATTGTATTACTATATGATAGCGGAACAAACACTGGTAGCAGTTGCTTCTGTAAAATATCTGGGAGTATGGGTACGGAACGATTAGAAGTGGAATGATGATATAAAATTAATTGTTGGTAAGGCTGGTGCCAGGTTGAGATTCATTGAGAGAGTCCTTAGAAAATGTAGTCCATCAACAAAGGAGGTGGCTTACAAAACACTCGTTCGTCCTATACTTGAGTTTTGCTCATCAGTGCGGGATCCGTACCAGGTCGGGTTGACAGAGGAAATAGAGAAGATCCAGAGAAGAGTCGTGCGTTTCGTCACAGGGTTATTTGGTAAGCGTGATAGCCTTACGGAGATGTTTAGCAAACTCAAGTGGCAGACTCTGCAAGAGAGGCGCTCTGCATCGCGGTGTATCTTGCTGTCCAGGTTTCGAGAGGGTGCGTTTCTGGATGAGGTATCGAATATATTGCTTCCCCCTACTTATACCTGCCGAGGAGATCACGAATGTAAAATTAGAGAGATTCGAGCGCGCACGGAGGCTTTCCGGCAGTCTTTCTTCCCGCGAACCATATGCGACTGGAACAGGAAAGGGAGGTAATGGCAGTGGCACGTAAAGTGCCCACCGCCGAACACCGCTGGGTGGCTTGCGGAGTATAAATGTAGATGTAGATGTAGGAGATGGACGTATTCGTGTTTTGCATGTACAACACATAGACGTAGAGAGGCAAGCTTCACTCAAACCAAGAAAAAAATATTTAACTACCAATGGTGGAAATACTAAGAGGCAAGTTCAAAATGCAGAACCTCCAATTTTGCGTTACACAATTAAACTGTTGTTCAATGTAAATAGCTAACACTATAATAGTTTATTTATGTAAGGAACTAACATACTAATATTCTGATGAAACCTTCTCGGGTTTTCAGCTCCCGCTTAGTGCCTTTGTTGTCGGTCGTTTGTCTGGCGTTCCTTCCGTACGCAAGGCCGACCTTGTCAACTAGGACAGCGGTTTTCGAATGAACTCCGCATGGTACGTGACGTTAGCAAATATGCGTCAGGAACCCTATGAGGTGAAAGCTGCGGAGGCGGCGGCAGCGAGCGAAATAAATACACAGGCGGCACCAGGACTCGATTTCCAGACCCCTCCCCCCCCCCTCCCCCCCACCTGGCCACACTGTGAGATTTGGGGGGGGGGGGAGGGAGTGAGGGGAAGCCTTACCACCAGTTGCGACATATCTTCCCAGTACACACGATTGTCCCACCTGTTTGACTCTCGGCGGAGAGTCTGAAGTCCAGAGGCCATATAGGAACGAGTTGGACCTGAACTCGACGCTTTTCCTGAAAATGATAAGTAGAAAATTCGTTCGAAACGTGGAGACAACAAGACGCCACGGCTCGGCTGATAAATCGAGAAGACTTCGTTAACCAAATTCGCCGAAAAATTCTGCATTCCCTTATACTAACCTTCTGTAAGAACTGAAGGCATGCATAAAAGAACAGTGCGAAAAGCCGCCGATCAGAACGCTTCTCATTACTGCAGAGTCATGGAATTGACGTCGCAGAAGCCGTCTTTGTCAGAGGGTGGAAGGCTGAGAGTGACAACGGAGCAAGGCAAGGGGCAGTGGGACAGCTGACCAGCAGCCACCGGCCAGAGGTGCACACATTCCGCTTTTAACCAGCCCAAGTATCGCATCATGTGACCACTGGTATAGAACTTTTAAGTCTTACAGGGTTTAGGTTAGCATCTCACTTTTGTAGATCAGAAATGGAGAAAGGAGGAGTTGCCACATTCATCAGGAACTGTCATAAATTTAAGAACATAGACATTCATAAATTTTGCCTAGAACAGCATATGGAAGCATGTGCAACAGAATTAGATTTTCACAAAAAATCTTTCATAATATTAAGTGTATATCGAGCACCTGCAGGTAACTTTAATCTGTTTGTAAACCACCTTGAAACTGTACTGGCCCATTTAATAACCAAAAACAAAGAAATAGTGGTTGCTGGTGATTTCAATGTAGATTTCCTTAAAGACTCTCCGAATAAGAACTTATTTGAGTTAGTAACACTATCATTCAACTTAATTCCCACAGTAAAGTTCCCCACTAGGATAGCCACTTGCTCACAAACAGCCATTGATAATATCTTTATAGAAAAGTCCAATGAACAAAATTATATTACAAAACCAATAGCCAATGGCCTCTCAGACCATGACATACAGTTCCTTCTGTTAAATGTTAATACTGAACAGGATATAAAATCTGTTAAATCTGAGCTCAAGAGGGTAATCAGTAAGCCAAAAATTGATTATTTTAGGACACTCCTCAGAGACATTCACTGGACTGATGTTTACAGTGCTCATGGCATGAATGAAAAATATAACATTTTTGCTAATAAAGTGCTTACCTTATTTGAACACTGCTTTCCCCCAAAACTTACCAAGGTTAGAGGAAAATCTACAAAGAAGCCATGGATTACTCGAGGAATAAGGGTATCTTGTAAAACAAAAAGAAAACTGTATCTGTCAATCCGAAACATTTCCAATGTTGATGCTATAGCACATTATAAGAAATACTGCAAAATATTAAAGACTGTAATATGGACGTCAAAGCAAATATATTACAAGGAAAAGATAGTCATATCAGATAACAAAATAAAGACAATATGGGATATAGTGAAGGAGGAGACCGGTAGGACCAGACATGAAGAGGAACAAATAGCATTAAGAGTAAATGATACATTGGTGACAGATGTGTATAGTGTTGCAGAACTTTTTAACAAACATTTTATAACTGTTACTGAAAAGATGGGGTTGTCAGGTTCGGTAGATGCTGCTATGGATTACCTTAGACCAGACATTTCAAGTAATTTCCATAATATGAATTTGACCCTCACTACCCCAACAGAAATAATGTCCATCATAAAATCTTTAAAATCAAAAACATCTAGTGGGTATGATGAAATATCAACAAAGTTAATTAAAGAATGTGATTCTGAGCTAAGTAACATATTAAGCTATCTGTGTAACCAGTCGTTTATCAGTGGAATATTTCCTGAATGGCTGAAATATGCTGAAGTTAAGCCACTGTTTAAGAAGGGAGATAAAGAAATAGCATCAAATTTCCGTCCAATTTCACTGTTACCAGCATTCTCAAAAATTTTCGAAAAAGTAATGTACCGTCGTCTTTATAACCATCTTATCTCAAATAACATACTGTCAAAGTCACAGTTTGGATTTCTAAAAGGTTCTGATATTGAGAAGGCTATCTTCACTTACAGTGAAAATGTGCTTAATTCATTAGACAAAAAATTGCAGGCAACTGGTATATTTTGTGATCTATCAAAGGCATTTGACTGTGTAAATCACAATATCCTTTTAAGTAAACTAGAATATTATAGTGTAACAGGAAATGCTGCAAAATGGTTCAAATCTTATATCTCTGGCAGGAAACAAAGGGTGTTATTAGGAAAGAGCTTGATACATGTCTATCAGGCATCATCCAACTGGGAACTAATTACATGTGGGGTCCCACAAGGTTCCATTTTGGGGCCCTTACTTTTTCTTGTGTATATCAATGACCTTTCATCAGTAACATTACCAGATGCCAAGTTTGTTTTGTTTGCCAATGATACAAACATTGCAATAAATAGCAAATCAAGCGTAGTCTTAGAAAGATCAGCCAATAAAATATTTGTGGACATTAATCACTGGTTCCTAGCCAATTCTTTGTCACTAAACTTTGAAAAAACACACTACATGCAGTTCAGAACTTGTAAGGGGTGTCCCAAGAGTATATGTCTAACATATGATGACAAGAAGATAGAAGAAGTGGACAGTGTTAAATTCTTGGGATTACAGCTTGATAATAAATTCAATTGGGAGGAGCACACCACAGAACTGCTGAAGCGTCTTAACAAATCTCTGTTTGCAATGCGAATTTTGTCAGACGTAGGGGATATAAAAATGAAAAAGCTGGCATACTATGCTTACTTTCATTCCATAATGTCATATGGGATTATTTTTTGGGGTAATTCATCAAGCCAAGCTAAAGTTTTCCGGGCACAAAAACGTGCAGTAAGAATTATATGTGGTGTGAACTCAAGAACATCCTGCAGAAGCCTGTTTAGGGAACTAGGGATACTAACTACAGCTTCCCAGTATATTTATTCCTTAATGAAATTTGTCATTAAAAATATATCACTTTTTCAAACCAACAGCTCAATTCATGGAATCAATACTAGAAATAAGAATAATCTTCACAAGAATTTAAAGTCACTTAGTCTTGTACAAAAAGGTGTGCATTATTCAGGAACACACATTTTCAATAACTTGCCAGCAGCCATAAAAAGCTTAACAACCAATGAAATTCAGTTTAAGAGAAGCCTAAAGGATTTATTGGTGGCCAACTCCTTCTACTCCATTGATGAATTTCTTAGTAAAACCAACTGATTTGTATATAAGTACAACATAACTTCTGCACAATTTCAGTGCAGTAATGTGTTCACTGAAAATTTGTGTGTGTGTGTGTGTGTGTGTGTGTGTGTGTGTGTGTGTGTGTGTGTGTGTGTAAGTATAATCTAACTTCTGCACCATTTCAGTGCAGTAATGTGTTCATTGTAAATAAGTATTACAGTAGTTGTATTACATGTTTATTACCTTATAAATAAATAAAAAACGTTTTTTATTTTAAATTCAGTGCATTAGTATTTGTAAAATGACTCTTAGTGTTCATTAAAAATGACGATCATTCCACTTGGGACCTGTGGAATGGTACATTAGCTTATTTGTTTTAGTTGTAAATATTTGTCATGTATTGTTGTTTTTCTGACATGTTCCACATCCAGGAGGACCTCCTCACTACGGATCAATTGGAATGAAAGTAAATCTAATCTAATCTAATGTTAGCCAGGCAGGCGAGCGGACGCCCATTACTAGCAGAACGGACAGGCCGCTTAACTCACATACGGGGTGATAATTATTGAACTATACGAAAAAAACGTAAATTAGTTGCAAACTACGGCGTGCACACACTTTATTCAACATTTAAAAGTCACTACAGATACTCAGATTTAGGTTATGACATATTCGACATGCCTGCAGTCATTTGCGATGATGTGGCGCAGAGGAATATCGAAATTCTGCATGACCCCCTGAAGTGTCCGAACATCGATGCTGTCGATGACCTCCTGAATGGCTGTTTTCAGCTCAGCAATGGTTTTGGGGTTATTGCTGTACATCTTGTCTTTAATACAAACCCACAAAAAGGAGCCGCACGTGTTTAGAACTGGAGAATATGGCGACCAATCGAGGCCAGTGCCAGTGACTTCTAGGTACCCCAGAGCCAGAATGCGGTCCCCAAGTGCTCTTCCCGGGCATCACTCTCCTCCTACCATGGGGTCGAGCTCCGTCTTACATGAACAACGTCTTGTCGAAATCAGGGTCACTTTGGATAATGGGGATGAAATCATCTTCCAAAACCTTCACATATCATTCGGTAGCCACCGTGCCAACAAGGAATATCGCACCAATTATTCCGCGGCTGGACACTGCACACCATGCAGTCATCCGTTGAGAGCGAAGAGACTTCTCGATCGCGAAATGCGGAATCTCAGTCCTCCAAATGCGCCAATGTTGCTCATTGACGAACCGATCCGAATGAAAATGGGCTTCGTCGCTAAACCTAACTGTAATAATTTCTATCATGCCCCGTGGCCAACCATGCAGTTTGAACGTCCTAGCACAAACATTTCAGAAGTTATTACGATTCTATTTTATATAGTTCAATAACTGTCCCCCCGTATAAGCTGTGCGCGACCCAAGAAGACTGAAGGACTCTTGCTTGCCTGCCCGTCTCCACTGTGCTATGCTGTGTAGCAGTTTATTCTGCATGATTTCATTGTAGTCTTAAGGGTAGGGTTCGGAAGTTGATGAAAATCCCCGAGTATCGAAAGATGAAGCTCAATAAAATATATATTCATTTGGGGTCATTGCAGGCCAGAAAATGGCGGATTTTAATTGCCCTTTTTTCCTTTTCGTTGTATTTTGGGGTTGTTTATTTATTTTGGCATGAACTTTTATGTCTGCAACTCCATATTGTTTCGACCAGTATTGCTTATTCTCAGTTCTAACCATCATCAGTTCACCTCTAATACATGTTTTCTTTAATAATGAGAACCACCTCTGGAGTCGAATCCTTTGTACCTAAGAACCTGAAGATGTCTTCTTGCAATGCCAACTAATTGATTAGTTGATTGATTCAGAGGAGGGGACCAAACAGCGAAACGCCAATTACAGTGAGATTTTGCAAGACTAGTTTCTTCTGTACCTTAGTTTGTTCCACCCAAATATGGCCTCAGTTACACCAACTTTAATTACCTTTTCAATAACGTGTATTTCGGGTTAGATGAATTCATTCTAAGTGGTCAAAATCATTCTAAAGCCCCCAAACGCTTTTTAGAAAACACATATTTATTTTTTCATATTATGTTAATCTAAAAAAATACATCTCTAAAAGAAGCAGTTTTTCTTTGATGCGAAGCTTTCTTTGCACTGCGTTGCATACCACTGAAACCTGATTTTTATATCCATTGAGCCATATTTTGTTGCCCGCCCAGCTAACCGTGCGGTCTACCGCGCTGCTTCCCGAGCGGGAAGGCGTGCCGGTCCCCGGCACGAATCCTCCTGGCAAATTAGTGTCCAGGTCCAGTGTGCCGGCCAGCCTGTGGATGGTTTTTAAGGTGGCTTTCCATCTGCCTCGGCGAATGCGTGCTGGTTCCTCTTACTGCGCCTCAATACACTATGTCGGCGATTGCTGCACAGTCTCCACATACGCCATAATTTCTCTACCGCGCAAACATTTGGGGCTACACTCGTCTGGTATGAGACGTTTCTGGTGGGGTCCATTGAGGCCTGAACCGCACAATAACCCTGGGTTCGGTGTGGGGCGGCGGTGGGGTGAGTGGACTGCCGTGGGCTGTTGTGGGGTTGTGAACCACTGAGGGCTACGGGGGGACGAACCTTCTCCGTCGTTTCTAGCCCCGGTTCAATACACACTCAATACACAAGATTCATGCCACGTTACTGAAGTAAGGTTGGAGTATAGCGTTCCGTAGATATCAAGGTCAATAGTGAAGCGGCGAACCACCCCGAATTTACAGTGATGATGCAGAAAATTGGTTATGGCTTACTGAAAGTGATCATCTCTTTAATGATTTAGAGAAACAATGACAGTCCTTTAGAATTCAACATCATTAAACTGTGACTCATTTAAGTTATGATGCAGAAAATTGGTTATGGCTTACTGAAAGTGATCATGTCTTTAATGATTTAGAGAAACAATGACAGTCCTTTAGAATTCAACATCATTAAACTGTGACTCATTTCAGTTAGTGTCATAACTGTATCTAATTTAGCTTCAACTACCTGCAACTTCAAATAGTCACTTGATACAATGACACTCAATGTAATTTTAACTGTGTTTCATGGACATATATAGTACGCAGGCCCGCATATGCAGCCATTCTTATGCGATCAACTCAGTATCGATGAAACATTTTTCACTGTGCATCGAAAATTTAAGAGTAACTCTTGGAAGACCGCAGTCTCCCATGCTGGCAAGGCCGTTCCTAGTCATGGTAATCTGATGGTACGGTGAATCCAAGCGACGTGACTTATTCAAATCCGCATATGGTTTTCAATGTGCTCTATTTTGCAAATAGGCACAATTTGTCTTCAGCCCCACTGATATTTAAGTATATATTTTCCATTGTTTAGGTTTTCTGCTGAGCCGCTATTTATACTTAAGATCACGCGATTTTGAGATCGCTTTTGTACAATCGGTGCAGAAATGACGTCCCCGGACTTGAACACTATCGAACCCTTGAGGGCGGTATTGGAGCTCAAACTCCGGAGCACATTTCCACCTTCCTCACTACAGGTGTTAGAAGAGGTCTGATCGAAGAGTGGTATAACATATACGCCAGTATTCCAAGAAGAACAGCAGCTGTATAACGGAAAAACGAGTGTCCAAGCCCTTATTAATAAACCATTCTGCCGCGCGGGATTAGCCGAGCGGTCTCTGGCGCTGCAGTCATGGACTGTGCGGCTGGTCCCGGCGGAGGTTCGAGTCCTCCCTCGGGCATGGGTCTGTCCTCAGGATAATTTAGGCTAAGTGGTGTGTAAGCTTAGGGACTGATGACCTTTAGCAGTTAAGTCCCATAAGATTTCACACACATTTGAATTTTTTTTGAATAAGCCATTCCCAAGTAAGTACAGGTATTCATATTATTTTGCTTATCCCGTATACCTTGCGTAAATTTTCCTGGTGTTTAGTAGTACATTACTTTTCTTGGTAACTTGATAACAGCTACATATACGACTGTATTTAGAGCCCTGGCATCCATAAGGAGAGCAGGACATTTCTGACGATGTGGACGTCATGTGTTCCTACATACTTACAGGCAAACGTATCAATAGGGCCGGCGGTTCCTCCCAACTCATCCGGAACGTCTTCCCGTTGCACGTGGTCAAACAGCGTGTTCGATCCTGGCAGATGGAGACGGATCTGAAATCGGGAAACGCGTACCATTAAATGGATTGAAAGCTGACGATGTTTAGAGGCATTCCATATCATCTCATTTTCATCTAACAGTTATCTTACCAGTTTCAGCTCATATGTGCTCAGCTACACTACTGGTCATTAAAATTGGTACAGCAAGAAGAAATGCAGATGATAAACGGACATTCTATGGACAAATATGTTATACTAGAATTGACATGTGATTACATTTTCACGCAATTTGGGTGCATAGATCCGGAGAAATTAGTACCCAGAACAACCACCTCTGGCCGTAATAACGGCCTTGATACGCCTGGACATTGAGTCAAACAGAGCTTGGATGGCGTGAACAGGTACAGCTGCCCATGCAGCTTCAATACGATACCACAGTTCATCAAGAGTAGTGACCGGCATATTGTGACGAGCCAGTTGCTCGGCCACCATTGACCAGACGTTTTTAATTGGTGAGAGATCTGGAGAATGTGCTGGCCAGGGCAGCAGTCGAACATTTTCTGTATCCAGAAAGGCCCGTACAGGACCTGCAGCATGCGGTCGTGCATTATCCTGCTGAAATGTAGGGTTTCACAGGGATCGAATGAAGGGTAGAGCCACGGGTCATAACACATCTGAAATGTAACGTCCACTGTTCAAAGTGCCGTCAATGCGAACAAGAGGTGACCGAGACGTGTAACCAATGGCACACCATACCATCACGCAGGGTGATACGCCAGTATGGCTACCACGAATACTCGCTTCCAATGTGCGTTCACCGCCATGTCGCCAAACACGGATGCGGTCATCATGATGCTGTAAACAGAACCTGAATTCATCCGAAAAAATGACGTTTTGCCATTCGTGCACCCAGGTTCGTCGTTGAGTACACCATTGCAGGCGCTCCTGTCTGTGATGCAGCGTCAAGGGTAACTGCAGCCATGGTCTCCGAGCTGATAGTCCACGCTGCTAAAAAAATCGTCGAACTGTTCGTGCAGATGGTTGTTGCCCTGCAAATGTCCCCATCTGTTGACTCAGGAGTCGAGACGTGACTGCACGATCAGTTACAGCCATGCGGAAAAGATGCCTGTCATCTCGACTGCTAGTGATACGAGGCCGTTGGGATCCAGCACGGCGTTCGGTATTACCCTCCTGAACCCACTGATTCCATATTCTGCTTAGCAATCTAGCGATAAGATAAACCGCAATCGCGACACGCTACAATCCGACCTTTACCGAAGTCGGCAACGTGATGGTATGCATTTCTCCTCCTTACATGAGGCATCACAAGAACGTTTCACCAGGCAACGCCGATCAACTGCTGTTTGTGTATCAGAAATTGGTTGGAAACTTTCCTCAAGTCAGCACGTTGTAGGTGTCGCCACCGGCGCCAACCTTGTGTGAATGCTCTGAAAAGCTGATCATTTGCATATCACAGCATCTTCTTCCTGTCGGTTAAATTTTGCGTCTGTAGCACGTCATCTTCGTGGTGTAGCAATTTTGATGGTCAGTAGTGTATATCGTTAGATATTCTCTTTTCCACACCAGCAGGATATCATTCCTTGAGGTTAGAGATCAGCTTAAATATCTCCACATATCTATATGGAAGGATCTCTTGGTGGATATGGAGGTTAAATTTCCATTTTCAACAAAAAAAAGTATCAATTTTAGTGGAGAAGGCACTGTGTAACAGTGTAGTTCTTTCAACTTTTAAGGCATTCGCAAATGCAAGATGTCTCAGAAGATACGCTACGACTTCAGTGTGTTATAGCAGATTAAAGATTAAAGTTCAAATGGCTCTGAGCACTATGGGACTCAACTGCTGAGGTCATTAGTCGCCTAGAACTTAGAACTAGTTAAACCTAACTAACCTAAGGACATCACAAACATCCATGCCCAAGGCAGGATTCGAACCTGCGACCGTAGCGGTCTTGCGGTTCCAGACTGCAGCGCCTTTAACCGCACGGCCACTTCGGCCGGCCAAAGATTAAAGATATTCACAATATGTTTGACTTGTGTGACGCAAAAACTCCCAAGGTTTTGTTTGGCTCAGTTCGTGGAATTGTTTATTCAGAGCAAATCGAACACGCAGGTTCAAAGCAACTTGCAAACACGGTATAGTAAGCACCCATTCTCGCGGACATCGATACGCCGATGGTACAGGAGTTTTAAGCAGACGGGGAACGTTGTGTGTAGCATTGTACTGGACTACCTGGAACAAGGAAGCAGACACAGAACGGATACCGATGGCTTTTCAACGTTCACGGCAGACATCTGTTGGGAGGGCGTCGTAAGAGCTGCAGATTATGCAGTTTAGGGGAGGATGGGAATTTTCTAATCCTAGGGTTTTCTGAGGAAGCAACATTCCACATGTGTGGTAAGGCAAACAAACACAATGTCCGCATTTGGGGCACGACGTTCGTAATAACCCGGAAGTAAATCTGCGGTGTTGTTTGATAGCTGATCGCATTGTCCGGCGATTTCTTTTTTTTCAGTAAAAATAGTCAGTTCTCATAATTACCGTCTGCGTTTTCACAACTGGCCAAGACACAGTGCACCCTTACAATGGGCTGAGACTGTGTGAGATGTTCTAGACCAGGCTTTTACAGACAGCTGGGTTGGCAGCGGTAGTTCAATTCCCTGGCCTCTTAGATCGTCTGACATTACGTGGATGGACTTCTTTCTATAGGGATATGTGAAGGACAGAGTTTACCGAATGCCTGTCAATGACATTAGTGATTTAAAGAACCGAATCGTTGCTGAGCATTGGCACAGTTGACTTGGATATGTTGTGCCCAGTGTGAACATAGCTTGATTACAGACTGGATGTTGTGCGCACCACCAAAGGCGAACATATTGAAATTGATTGAATGGTATAAAAACTTCGCGAAATAGTGTGACACATAAGCCAGACATGGTGTGAATATCTTAATTAGTTGTTAAAGATGTGCTGTTTCTCATGAGACACCCTGTATTTCGTGGGTAGACCAATTGACTAACTTTTCCGAACACTGCAGCATAACGAAGACTAAATATAGTAATGGGAAAAAAAAATCACAAGACTAAGAAATAATTAATGGACAGTAATGAAATTTCTGGAACACATTTATCTAGGTAACATATTTAAACGATTAACATGTCAAGATCGCAAGTTAAGGTAGGCGCGAGATAAAACATTGGAAATGTGAAATGCTGGTACATTAATAACCGATGTAACCGCCAAAATGTTGAATGCAAGCACGCAAATGTGCATGCATTGTGTTGTACAGGTGCCGGATGTCCGTTTCTGGGTTGGAATTCCATCTTATTGCACATCGTCGATCAGTATAGGGATGGTTAATGCTGTTGGTGGATGAGGCTGGAGTTGTTGACCGATGACGTCCATGTGTGCTCGATTAGAGACAGATATGGTGATAGAGCTGGCCAAGGCAAATGTCGATACTCTGCAGAGTATGTTAGATCACAACAGCGGTATCTGGACGAGCGCTATCCTGTCAGAAAAACACTCTCAGGAATGCTGTTCGTGAATGGCAGCACAACAAGTCGAATCATCAGATTGACGTATCAAATTTGCAGTCAGGTGCGTGGGATCATCACGAGAGTGCTCCTGTTCTCACACGAAATCACATTCTAGACCATAAATCCAGTGTGTGTAGCACGCAGACAAAATGGTTGCCAGGACCTCAAGTAGCCTACTCCTAAGCAACACACGAACCAGAACCAGCTTTCATCATAAAACGCAACGGACCTCCACACTGCCCTCCAATGAGCTCTCGCTTGACACCTCTGAAGTCGCAAGTGGTGGTGATTTGTGGTCAGTGGAATGCACGCTATAGAGCGTCTGGCTCGCAGCTTTCCTTCATGTAACAGTGATTTTGTAACAGTTCGCTGTGTGATTGTGGTGCCAACTGCTGCTCAGATTGCTACCCTAGATGCATCACGATGCCCGAGAGCCACAGCCGGACACGATGGTCTTCCCTCTCGGTAGTGCCACGTGACTGCCGGAGTCCGGTCTTCTTACGACCGTACATTGTCGTGAACACCGCTGCTAACAATCATGTACAGTGGCTACATTCCTGCCAAGACTTCCTACAGCATCGCAGAAGGAACATCCAGCTTCTCGTAGCCCTAATACACGACATCGTTCAAGTCAGTGATGTGTTGATAATGGCGTCTTTGTCGCCTTAAAGGCATTCTTGACTAACATCAGCTCACCGCCATTACAGCGTGTATTCAAAGCTAACCTGATGCGCATCCTCATAGCAGCGCTGCTGGCGCGAAATTTGAATGGATGTAATCTTACAGGTTTAGCAACCCTTCTACCAACTTCCGTTTGTGTCGCACTACTCATTCCTGGCGTTATATATTTTCTTCGTCGCTGTAGTCACTTTCATTTTTAATATGGCCAGAAATTAAAACCAGCATATTTATCAGAATGCGTCTATGAGCAGAAGGTACATCTATCTGCTGTTTGGGATTGCTTTGATGCAGTTTTCCACGATAGTCAATTCTGTGGAAGCGTTTTCGTCTTTGCATAAGTTTTGCAACTTACATCTGCTTCTGTCTGGTACTACAGTCAAGCCTTAAGTCTTCCTCTAAAATTTTTCCCCGCCCCCTTCTCCCAACACGCTTTCCTGTGTTACCAAACTGTCGATTCTTCGATGCCTCACGTTACGTCCTATCAATCGATCACTTCTGTCAGTCAAATTGTGCCACAGATCTATTTTCTTGCCAGTTAGATTCAGTACTTCCTCCCTAGTTATTCGATGTACCCACCTAATGTTGAATACTCTTTTGTAGCAGCACATTTCAAAAGCGTCCGCCCCGGCAGCTGAGTGGTTCGGCCATATCGTGCCGCATTTGTCCCATATTTCGACCTTTTTCGTCGACTACAGTTACATACATACCAGTCTCCCAGATACACGCCCACCTAGGACTAAGGATTTTTACAGCCTGTTGGTGCGCTGTGTTCCCCGGAATGTGATGGAGACCAAACACCCCTCCATCCAGTGGCCCATAGTGTGGACTATCGTCCACCAGCCCTTTCTCCCTACGAACGTCCGGGCACTGTGGTATCACATAGTCAACAGGAAATTTGCCACGAAGCAGCGCCTGCACAACATTGGCTTGTCAGAATCCCCTCTTTGTCTCCTTTGCCAGCAACTGGACACTGATGAACACCGTCTGACATGCGCCTCATCGCAAGACGTATGGCGCTTCGTGCAGCAAATCATTGCCTGCTATCTCCGGGTGCCACCAGACACAGTCGAGCCTCGAATGTTTCTATACCCGGAGAGGACCGACATTTTCCCGCCGCCAAATGTCATGCTATTACGTGGGTCAAAGGGTGGGCGGTCGCTTATCTCTTTAATGAGGGACCTAAATCCCGCCTCGACTTCTGGACCTATTTACGAACAGCCCATGCAGCTCTCGAAAACACGACACGTTACCGAACATTATTTGTTAACTATCTTCGAGCGGTCTTTGTTAGACTTCCACTGAGTTGGGGGGTGCCTGGCACAGAGGGCACCCACCCCTCCTCCCCCGGCGGTGTCTGAGTTTCAACCGCCTACGATCTATTCTACTTCTGACCTCCGCGGTTGGGAGAGCGCGTCGCAGATTGCGCGGATTTTATTTCTTTTTGCTTTTCCTTTTTCCTTTCTTTTTCTTTACCTAGAATTTATATTTCTTTTCTCTTTCGCATATGTGTTCCCATAATTTCATGCTATTAGTGAATATTACAAAAACACATGCAAATAAAAAAAAAATAAAAAAAAAAGAAAAAAAAAGTGGTCAGCGCGACAGACTGTCAATCCTAAGGGCCCGGGTTCGATTCCCGGCTGGGTCGGAGAATTTTATCTGCTCAGGGACTGGGTGTTGTGTTGTCCTAATCATCATCATTTCATCCTCATCGACGCGCAAGTCGCCGAAGTGGCGTCAACTCGAAAGACTTGCACCAGGCGAGCGGTCTACCCGACGGGAGGCCCTCGTCACACGACATTTCATTTCATTTCAAAAGCCTCTGTTCTCTTTATGTCTGAACGTTTCTGTTCTGCACAAGGCTACACTCCAGACGAACTCCTTCAGAAGAGACTTCCTTGCACTTAAATTTTAATTCGATGTTAGAAGTGATTTTCTTGCTATTACCAATCCGCATATTAAATCCTCTCTACTTCTTCCATCGTCAGTTATTATGCTGCACAACTAGCATAACTTACTTGTCCCTTTCAGCCTCTTTTACAAATCTAATTCCCTGACTATCGTTTGATTTAATTCGACTACTTTTGTGTTGTTTTCGTTTAATTCATTTTTTAACCTCTTTTCAAGACACTATCCATTCCGTTCAACTGCTCCCCCTACTCCTTTGCCTCATATGAAGGAATTACTGTGTCAACGGTAAGTCACGAAGGTTGGATTCTTCTCCCTGATGTTTATTGCCCTTTCCGAAATATTCAGTGCTTTCCTTCAGACCTTGCTCTGTGTACAGTAATAATGGGGATAGGGTACAGCCCTGCCTCACTCCCTCCTCTAGTACTGCTTCCCTTTCATATCCTTCGACACTTACAATAATGCTGACTGTTATTTAATCACGTATGTGACTAAGAAATTTCCCGCAGTGGTGTGCTGTCTTGCCTACTCAATCTTGCAAAACTATGTATGGCCCGTCCATCGAGTAACGTCTGCAAGCTATGTCTAAGAAGATTACAAAACACTCGAATGAGTGTAAAATACGTTTAGTAAGGAAAATGATAGAAAGAAACATGGCGGTTGCTTACATGTACACTATATGATCAAAAGTATCTGGACACCTGGCTGAAAATTACTTACAAGTTCGTGGCGCCCTCCATCGATAATGCTGGAATGTAATATGGTGTTGGCCCACCCTTAGCCTTGATGACAGCTTCCACTCTCGCAGGCATACGTCAATCAGGTGCTGGAAGGTCTCTTCGGGAATGGCAGCCCATTCTTCACGGAGTGGTGCACTGAGAATAGATATCGATGCCGGTCGGTGAGGCCTAGCACGAAGTCGGCGTTCCAAAACCTTCTAAAGGTTTTCTGTGGGATTCAGGTCAGGACTCTGTGCGTGTCAGTCCATTACAGGGATGGTGCAACCACTCCGCCACAGGTCATGCGTTATGAACAGCTGTTCGATCGTGTTGAAAGATGCAGTCGCCATCCCCGAAGTGGGAAGCAAGAATGTGCTTAAAACACCAATGTATATCTGTGCTGTGATAGTCCCACGCAAAACAACAAGCGGTGCAAGCCCCCTCCATCAGAAACACTACTACACCATAACACCACAGCCTCCGAATATTACTGTTGGCACTACACATTCTGCCAGATGAAGTTCACTGGGCATTCGCCATACCCACACCCTGCCATCGCATCGCCACATTGTGTACCGTGATTCGTCACTCTACACAGCGTTTTTCCACTGTTCAATAGGCCAATGTTTACGCTCCTTACAGCAAGCGAGGCGTCGTTTCGCATTTACTGGCGTGATGTGTGGCTTATGAGCAGCCGCTCGACCATGAAATCCAAGTTTTCTCACCTCCCGCCTAACGGTCATAGCACTTACAGTGGATCCTGACGCAGTTTGTAATTCCTGTGTGATGGTCTGGATAGATGTCTGCCTATTACACATTACGACCCTCTTCAACTGTCGGCGTTCTCTGTCAGTCAACAGACGAGGTTGGCCTGTACGCTTTTGTCCCTTCACGTTTCCACTTCACCATCACATCGGATACAGTGGACCTAGGGATGTTTAGGAGTGTGGAAATCTCACGTACGGACGTATGACACAAGTGACACCCAATCACCTGACGACGTTCGAAGTCTGTGAGTTGCGCGGAGCGCCCTATACTGCTCTCTCACGATGTCTAATGACTACTGACGTCGCTGATATGGAGTACCTGGCAGTATGTGGCAGCGCAATGCACCTAACAGGAAAAACCTGTAGTTCCATATGTGTGAGAAAAATAACAAAAGGAAAAAGTGCGTGAGATTTGTCAAGGACGAAAAGCACGAATATCCATGACTGGAAACGCTCAGGCTGGTAGTCCATCACTTACGCTTCATTTGGTGAGCGTAGTAGACATCGAAATTTATGAAGCGAGTGATTATGATATCTTGCTTTTCATCAGCTTTGTCACATGTTTGGAGGCTGGAATTAACGGGTAATCTTTTGTCTGTCGAAGTTACATTTTATTCTGCGTACATGCCAGGCGAACTTCCGTGTAAACTCTAATGGGACAAGGCTGGGTAAGGAAATCTACCGTATCCATTTCAAGCATCAGGGCATTTACCTTAATCAAATCAGGGAAACAACGAAATTTAAATCTCGGTCACTCACATCCAGTCATATATTGACAGAAGAAATAATACGGTGATTCGGGAAATGCTAAGTACGTCTCCGCAATAACACAGACCAGACATCCCTGGAAAATGGTTTGAAATCTATATGTAAGCCGAACCTTGAAGAAACGTCATTCGTTGCCTCATATTATAACGATAGGCCAACTGAGATCATTCTAAAAAGGCTGACGATTAAGCTATACGAAATGAGATAAATATATTCCGTCAGTATGATGATCATAATGTTTAGGCATTATCTCAGATTTAGAGGGATCAGAGTACCTAAGAATTTGTTTATAGCGAAATGTTATTTTACCTACTACCCTATACCTCAAAACTGTAAACTACATTGAATGATTTACAGAAAAAAGGGCATTTTCATAAAGACATACAACTGACTTACCCTCTTCAGCAATTTATCAGAGATTGCTGACTTAGCTATTTTCATGACGAAGTCAGTTATTTTGTCCACGTTCAACACGTGTATTTCCTTCATCCTTCTGCGATTGACAGTCTGAAAATAAATTTAAAGAGAATGTTGAATAACAAGTACATTTCAAACTGCTCAAAAATTGTTTACAACACCTGCACATTTGTGAACGTTGTAAGGTGACGAGATGACAACAGCTAAGCCCGTCTCGCACGGAGTAAGGTTCTCTGCAAGCTTGTTTGCCGGCTCACTTACCGGTACGCATGCAGGCTCCGTCGTCTGCTAGCTGGTTGCCCTGTAGAGACCTGTGCACGTTTTCCTTGATACCTCTGTTACTAGTTTCCTTATGAGTCCCTGTAAGATCCCCTGAATATGCTACCTGCGCTGGCCAATCAAGAGTCGTGTTCGGCATCTGACGTCACAGCCTACAGGGCGGGAACTCTCTGATAACGCGAGTTAGGCCTCGAGGTCAAACACAACGCCACGAGCCCACTGCCTGATTTGTGACCTTTCTCAAACGATTGTACGGAAACTATTCGGTAAAAAAATTGATTCTCGCATTTCTCGTAGTTTAATTCATTGGTTTCGTGACGAACCATCATTCTGTTAACAGTCATATTTATTATGATATTTCATGATAAAGCAAACGACTGCAAGAATTTCGGGAAGTTTTCAGTGTAAAATACGAGTCGCTGTGAATTAGCTTTTGTTGCATGTTAGGTCATATGTTGCTGCATATGAAATGTAGCTAACATTTTGAATTATTCTTCAAATATGGAAGGATATTGCAATTTATCACCTGGTTCGAGAAAATAGGTTGTACGTAAAGCACTTAATCCCGAACTCACGCTCCAGAATGAAATATTCACAAAATTCCTCATATCTTCTAAACTGTTTCAGAACATTTTGACAAATGATAGCACGCAAAGAGGAGAGCATTTCACCATATCTAACGTAGTAAGCAACTAGAGATATTTTAATGAAAAAATGTAATATTCAAGTTTCATCGACAGCTGGTGAAACGAGAATTGCTGTGGGTTTGGAACAATACATGTGAAGAAATTATAATTTATTTTTATACCGAGAGTGGGAATTTTGATAACCTATTGACTTGTCTGCCCCTCAGTTGCTTGTTTAGCGATATGCTGTTTCATGCTTCCTTCGCAGTTTCAACTGCATTAGAACATTAGTGAGTTGAATATTTATAAACTCTGCTCTATTTTGGCGGAAGAAACAGATTTTAATGTGGCAACAAGGGGAGTTAGCTATTAATCAAAACTCGTCTCTGATAACGTTTCTCGGAAGAAAAGTAAAGGTAATGATAAGTCTGGGGAAAGTAAATTGATATTTCTATTGAAATTTCGGCGGAATCCTATACCCCAGTGTGTTTTTAATAACCAATGATATGGATTCCAGCTGGCCACCGGGTTTTATTTCTCTATCTCAATAATGTAAGGAATATGAAAATAATTAACAACACACAGTATATCATCTTTTCTTTCCTATCCTTACACAGAGTGAAGGATTGTGCTTTTTCACCACAGACATCATCGTCAAAGATATTGATAATTGATTAGTAGTTGACAGGATTTAGCCGTTTTAGATGGTTTCATATTTCTCAGATCGTTGAGATAAAGAAATAAAATCTTTGGCAAGTTTCAGTCCATATCACTCACTCTTAAAAACGCAATGGGTTATAGGATTCTGTTGAAATTTCAACATAAGTAGCGATTTATTTTCACCAGACTCCTTATTCCCTTTTCTTTCTTCAGAGAGACATTATCAGTGACGAGTTTTGAGCAATACCTAAGTTCCCTTGTTGCTACATTTGCATCTTCACCTTTTACAAAAGCAGACCAGAGTTTATAAATATTCATCCCACTAACATTCTAATGCAGCTGAAATTGCGACAGAATCATGAAACAGCAACTGATGAAAAGACAAGTCGTTAGTTTATGAAAATTCCCTTTTGTCAATAAAAGTATAAGCGAATTTCTTCATATATATATATATATATATATATATATATATATATATATATATATATATATATATATACACACCGTGTGAAAGGTTCAACAAGCGAGGTTACCGCCACCGCCAACTGCTAGCCAGCAGTCACTTTAGGAAACTAGTGGCGAACCTTACTCCGTGTCAGACAGGCTTTGAGAAAGAGACCGTAGTCACAGACTTTCATTTGAGCGGACAACGACAGTCTTGCGCCAAGGACTGTGAGGTTAGGTACGGGTTCCGTCCAGCCGCAAAAAAAAAAGAAAACAGAAAAAAAACTACTATAATCTTGCGGCATACACATTTCAGCGATACTGAGGTGTTCTTTCCCCAAAGGATACTGAGGCGTTCTTTCCCATCCAATGGAGAGGAGGGAGATTTTGAATGAACAGAGAAATCGCGGAAAGAACTAAAGGGCGTAAAAACGTATACTAAATTACATTTTCTTAGCACAGTGAGAGAGCTGAATTGACTACAAGTTCCAAAAATAAAAAGCCTCCTATTAAAGGGAAAGCCATATTTTGTAAATATTATACAATAATTCAGCCATTGGCCTTGCCGCAGTGGTAACTCTGGTTCCCTAAGATCACCGAAGATAATCGCTGTCGAGCTGGGCTAGCACTTGGATGGGTGACTGTCCATTCAGCCGAGAGCTGTTGTGAAGCGGGTGCACTCAGCCCTAGAGAAGCCAATCGAGGAGCTACTTGATTGGGAAGTAGCCGCTCCGGTTACGAAAGCTGACAACACCCGGAAGAGCGGCGTGCTGATCACATATCCCTCTGTGAAACGTCCCCTTTGAACAATTATACATGACTGTGCTTAAACTGACACACAATATTTTGTTAGCGTAACGCAATCTGACTTTCAAAATTCCCTACAAAAGAATGGCCCTGACTAACATTAAACTATACCTTTCACAATTCACTTACCTCACAAAAATCTTCGCTGCTCAAGCTACTGCAATACAGCGAGCGCCACTACTGCCAGCTAAATAAAAGATTCGAACTATGGAAGGCACTAACTACTGATAGGGATAGTTAGCAAATGAAAGATATTAATAGAGAACAAACAATGTATTTACCTTGATATCATCATATATAAATATAGCAGTTCATGACAAATTTCAAAACTCCGCCATCTCTCTCCCCACATCCACCACTGCTGGCGGCTCACCTCCAACTGCCCAACGCTACGCGCTGTTCACATCCAGCTGCCGCTGCCCAACACTACAATGGCAGACAACAATGCAAACTAGCCACAGACTGCACACAGCACAGCCAGTGATTTTTCATATAGAGCGCTACGTGGCGTTACCAATAAGAAAACATAAACAGCCTACTTACATCTGTATCTGTGGACAGAGGATGACACAGCGGTCGGTCAATACCGTTGGGTCTCCAAAGCCTGTTCGGACTGAGTTTAGTACAAAATAATTCAGTATTTGCGACAAGGCGAGGTAGCCTGACTTGTGATGGGCTAGGTGGCTGCCAGCCTACTAAAACTTTTGGGCAGGGCCTCACACTTGGCTGCGATTGATAGAGGTAGTAGTGTCCTAGGCGCTCCATGCGACTGACTGAACAGGGGTAGGTGTCCAGATGTTGTTACTCGACCTTTTTTTTTTTCCAAACTGTCCAGTAACTGATGCAAAACCCGACACAGAAAGACAAGTCAAAATGAAAACTAATCCCCAATGATAAATGAAATATGTATTAGTCCCAGTGATTGCCAGTATTTAACCAATGGGGATTACAATTTCCTGTACCGAATTGGATGTTCACCTAAATAGGAAGCCTCTATGAAAGCAAGTTGTCAGCTGTGAGCTAAGGGACGCGCCATCGATGACGTCATTGATGATACCATCAATGTCATGGGATTACCCCACCCCGTAACCCTCCTCCCTTTGACAAAGGACAATTGCTCTTTATAAAACGGCGAGAACGAATTTTGGAGCGAAATTCAAATTTTGGGCTGGAAATTAAAAGTCAAGCGTGTTTCCTACGGAACTAGGGCTGTTATCCTTAGCATAAATTAAAATGACCTTTCTAGGTGTGTCTGAAGAGTGTAAACTTTATGATTAAAAGTATCCGGACTTCCTATGCAATGCGGATCCGATCTTCACATCTTCACATTTGGCGAGATGCGGAACCACCAGCATGAAAGGCGGCGGGGAGTATTGTGTTGTCAACAGAGAACCAGTAACAGCAAAATGGGAATGTGGGCTAGTCATTGGATGACATCATGACACCTGAGTAACAAATCCATCAGGGACATTCCAACAGCTCTATTGCTGGCCAACTCGACTGTTGCTGATGTGGTTGTGAAGTGGAAACTCGAAGAAACAGCCACTGCTTAGCCAGGAGCATCAGACCTCCTCATGCACTGATGGGCAGGGATTGTCGAGAATTGCGGAGGGTGGTAGTAGAAAAGTCGAATGAAATCCGCGGAAGCAATTACTCGTATGTACCAAAGAGCTACCAGCATTCCAGTTAGCACTGTTATTGTCCGCACAGAGTTTTAAAAAAAGGGGGCTGGGGGTACAATGAAGGAGCAGCTCCTCGTAACCCTCACATTTCGGTAATCAGTGTTAAACTAGCTTGAGATTATGTCAGGAACGACGCCACTGGACCCTGGATGGCTGGAAACGAATGATTTAGTGTGTTGAATCCTGCTATACCTTGTGGCAGTCCAGTGGAAGGGTTTGTGTTTGGCGAGTGCATGAAGAACGATAACCAGACATCATGTGTAGAGCCGACAGTGAAGTATTGAGGAGGTGGTGCTGCAATGTGGGGCTGTTTCTGATGCTTAGCGTTAGGTCATCTTATTCCCTTTCAGAAAACACTAAATGTGGAGTGATATTATCATGTTTTACATCATTGTGTACTGCAAACAATAGGGGAACACGTCTGAGACTGTGATTATTTGTATCAGCATCAGAATGCACTCTCTCCTAGAGCAGCTGCTGTGAGGCAATGATGTGTGGACAATAACGTCACTGATATGGTTTAACCTGCCCCTAGGCCCCAGCTGAACCCAATGGAATACCTTTGGAATGAGTTAGAGCCGAGACTTAGCTCCAGACCCCAGCGTCCAAATTCCCATCTACTCTGATTTCGTCTCTTTATTAAGGATGGGCTTCCACTCCTCCACAGACCTTCTGACACCTAAATGAAAGTGTCCACAGCAGAGTTCAGCCATCATGAAGTCGAAAGATAGACACACCATATTAATGTTCACTAAGAGGCGCCTGGATTCTTTGGATCAGGTAGTGTAGATGAGCCATGCTGTCCCGTTCGCAACTGGAGACGCACAGCTCTCTACTGAACAGCTTTGAGAATGCAGGTTCAATTTAAACCCATTATAAAGCTGGCTGCACGTGCCAGTTTCTGGTGGTAGAAATATAATTGTAAAAGAGGTTTTCGATGAAAGAAATACAGCTTTCACAAGCTATGGTATTGGTGAACTTTTTTTAGTAGTTCACTACCATTTCCTTATTAATTCACGTGAAACATGTTGGCTTACAAATAACATATGCTGCAACAAATTCAGTTATTTAACCAATGAGAAATGAAATTTTTATTCTGTGCTTTGTAGTAAAATATCATAAAAGAAAAAAATCTTATGACCTTTCCTCAATATCCTTTCAATTTAGGAGACAATGCGACAGACACTAATCTTTATTAGGTAAGCAGCAACTCACAGCACGTAAAAGTCACAGACATTTCTTTTGTATACAGTGTTTTAGCATGGGCAATATAGATTTCTTATATGAATAACTCAAGTCAGTCAGCCTTAGTACCAACACAAAAAGCATCGTTGCATTGTTCAACATGTACGTTTTATACCGTTTTCAAGAATTAATCTCATCTTTAAAATAAGTAGAAGTGATATTTATTACTATAGCATTGTTGGCTGTAGGAATTTTTAAAAAAATGTATAGCGACACAATAAAATATTTTTCTTCAGTGAATGTCCATCTCTGCAGCTGAGTTGTCAGCACAGCTGACTGCCATGTGTAGGGCCCAATAATACAGTGCTCGCTGAATGCTGTGGCCGGTAAATGCGCAGACGACAAGGCATGCATGGGGAGAGCGGTAGTGGTGGGGGTTATGGGCATGCGCTGTGGGGGAAATGCTGAGCACTAGAGGTGAAGTCCTGTTCTAAACTGAAGCCAACATTTTCTGAAAATATTAAGTGAAGCCCCTCCACGCACGCACCTGCATGGTGTCTATTCAAAAACATCTACTGTCACCTCAGCTTTGGTTAGCATCTAAAAATAATTTCGTCGAAAATGCAGCAATTTAATTCGCCTGTCTTGTTAACCATTTCTAGAGAAGCACCGTGACTGGCGAGTTTTGAGTAAAACCTACACATTTCTCTGGTTGACATGTTAAAATTTGCTTATTTTCCCAAAACACAGCGGAGTTTACACCGTCTCACCTCACTAACATGTCCTGCAGACACAGCTGCAAAAGAATTCTGCAAAATTGGTTTATTAAATTTATTAAGCGAGGAACTGAGGAAAAGTAAGGCCAAAAGCCTACGAAAAAGCACATTCTCGGAACAAAATAAACGTGTAACGTCTATAGTCACGTTCTTCCAAATTCATGGCATTTCTCATTTCACCAGCTATCGATGGGCCTTAAAAATTGCATTCTATCATCGAAAAAGTCTGTAGTTATTGAAGTAACACGGTAGATAATGAAGTTTTGCATAATAATCATATAGCACAATGCTCTCCTCTTTGTGTGCTATGTTTCGCCAAAATCTCATTTCGATATCTCAAACCGTTTACGAAATATGAGGATCGGTATGGATACTTCTCTCTGGCTTTATCGCTGGCTCAGCGCGATCGCAAATGAGTGTGCTACAACAGATCAATTTTCTTCAGATTGGTGACAGATGGAGACCTCCAACCAAGTCTAAAGAAAAACTCAATACATTAGCTACATTTCAAATGCTGAAACATATGCATCAAACGCAAAACATAGCGATCTCTATTTTTCATTGCAAACTTTTTCAAATTCCGCGCGGAGTCTCACTTCCACGTAAATATCACAATAATTGACCATTAACGAAAGGATGGGCACATCATCATGAACCTGACGTATAAACCTACACTACTGGCCATTAAAACTGCTACACCAAGAAGAAATGCAGATGAAAACCGGGTATTCATTGGACAAATATATTATAGTGGAACTGCCATGTGATTACATTTTCACGCAATTTGGGTGCATAGATCCTGAGAAATCAGTACCCAGAACAACCACCTCTGGCTGTAATAACGGCCTTGATACGCCTGGGCATTGAGTCAAACAGAACTTGGATGGCGTGTACAGGTACAGTTGCCCATGCAGCTTCAACACGATACCACAGTTCATCAAGAATAGTGACTGGCGTATTGTGACGAGCCAGTTGCTCGGCCACCGTTGACCAGGCGTTTTCCATTGGTGAGAGATCTGGAGAATGTGCTGACCAGGGCAGCAGTCGAACATTTTCTGTATCCAGAAAGGCCCGTACAGGAGCTGCAACATGCGGTCGTGCGTTATACTGCTGAAATGTTGGGTTTCGCAGGGATCGAATGAAGGGTAGAGCCACGGGTCGTAACACATCTGAAATGTAACGTCCACTGTTCAAAGTGCCGTCAATGCGAACAAATGGTGACCGAGACCTGTAACCAATGGCACCCCATACAATGACGCCAGGTGATACGCTAGTATGGCGATGACGAATACACGCTTCCAATGTGCGTTCACCGCGATGTCGCCAAAAACGGATGCGACCATCATGATGCTGTAAACAGAACCTGGATTCATCGGCAAAAAATGCCATTGGTGCACCCAGGTTCGTCGTTGAGTACACCATCGCAGGCGCTCCTGTCTGTGATGCAGCGTCAAGGGTAACCGCAGCCATGGTCTCCGAGCTGATAGTCCGTGCTGCTGCAAACGTCGTCGAACTGTTCGTGCAGATGGTTTTCTTGGAAACGTCCCCATCTGTTGAGTCAGGAATCGGGACGTGGTCATGCGAATAAGATGCCTGTCACCTCGACTGCTAGTGATACGAGGCCGTTGGGATGCAGCACGGCGTTCCGTGTTACCCTCCTGAACCCACCAGTCCCATATTCCATATTGGATCTCGACCAACGCGAGCAGCAATGTCGCAATACGATAAACCGTAATCGCAATAGGCTACAATCCGACCTTTATCAAAGTCGGAAATGTCATGGTACGGATTTCTCCTCCTTACACGAGGCATCACAACAACGTTTCACCAGGCAACGCCGGTCAACTGCTGTTTGTGTATGAGAAATCGGTTGGAAACTTTCCTCATGTCAGCACGTTGTAGGTGTCGCCACCGGCGCCAACCTTGTGTGCATGCTCTGAAAAGCTTATCATTTGCATATCACAGCATCTTCTTCCTGTCGGTTAAATCCCGCGTCTGTAGCACGTCATCTTTGTGATGTAGCAATTTTAATGGCCAGTAGTGTATAAGTGAAGCAAAAATGTTTTTCAAAACAGTTTTTGTAAAATCGTTTGAGAAAGTCTGCAGCGCGCGCCCCTCGATTCTGTCATCACCGGCCAGCCGAAAGGTATTAGACACTGTCGGCCTCCCCATATAAACAAACGAATAAACTCGCCCAGCACTTTGGACGAAAACTGCTCACTGCGCATCGGCCACCATATGCCGTGTGGGCTATACCAGGGATTTTTCCTTCGTGGGAGGCCTGGTATTGTATGCACTCAACATTGTGAGGCCAACTGAGGAACTACTCGACCGATTAGTAGCGGTTCCATGGTCTAGAAACTCAACAACGACCGGGAGAGCACCCCTCTCCATAACAAAAGTGAATCTCTCTTTAATGAGCAACAGACATGAAGCCGTGGGAATGAAAATATGGGTGCTATATGCTTCAAGCATAAACGTTACTAGTACGGCAGACAGAATCCAGCAGTAATATCAAAAGAATATGTGGGCCTACTGATAAGCACAAGGTGATCTAAATAAAAGTGAGATGAAATTATGATATATCACCAAGACACACAGGAAGTAAAGACAGCTGTCAGTGGACATTGATTTATATCTATGGCATTCGAACCTGACTCTCCTGTTCACTAAGGAGATGCGCTGATCATTGTGTCATCCGGATACAGTGGTCATCACAACTACACAGACTACCTGAGCGCGTCTCACCTCACATCCATATTCTCAGCTCATCCAGAACGCTTACCACATGCATAATTAAGGCGATGTCAGCCAAAGATTCCTTCAGTGCAGATGCACACTGAGTTCAAACTCTTAGGGGGATCGGCGAGATGCCACAAATAACAAGGACAATGAGTGGGGGCACTACAAATCAGCAGTGTGTGGATAAGTTCAGAATTTGGGTGTGACAGGAGGCATGCTGGTATAGTCCATGCGGTTGTAGTGACCACTGTGTCCAGATGGCTTACTGTACAGTGCATCTGCCTAGTGAGCATGATACGGCACAAATTTTCAACTTTCCCCATTAATATAAATCAGTACACACAGGCAGCCAAAACTAAACTAAACTAAATTAAACTCCGTCTGAACAGTCCATGAAGGCCGAACGGTACAGGCGGGCCCCCGTGTCATCCTCATCCCACAGGCGTCACTGGATGCGGATTTGGAAGGGCATGTGGTCAGTACACCGCTCTCCCAGCCGTATGACAGTTTACGAGACCGCATCCGCTACTTCTTAATCAAGTAGTTCCTTACTTTGCCTCACAAGGGCTGAGTGCACCCCGCTTGCCAACAACGCTCGGCAGACCGGATGGTCACCCATTGAAGTTCTAACCCAGCCCTACAGTGCTTAACATTTGTGATCTGACAGGAACCGGTGTTACACTGCTGCAAGACACTGGCAGCTATGGGCTTTAATTCCTTTGTGTCTTGATTCATAGTGGCTGTAGAATCCAAAGGGTGTCCGTTCTTGTGGATGGGAGGAATGCTAGGCTAGTCCGTGCAGTTGCAGTGCCTACTGTGTCCTGATGCAGTGTGTAGCGCATCTGCCTAGTGAGCGGCAGACGCAAGTTTTAACCCCCATTGGTATAAATCAATGCCCTCTGTGAGCTATCTTTAATTCCTTTGCATCTTGATTCGTAGTAGCTCCAGAATCAAAATGGTGTCTGTTCTTTCAGACATTTCCGAAGGAACAGAGACCACATACATGATCTATCGTGTGTAACAGTAATGTAAATCCCATCACGTTTTGATCTTCCATAGACTGTTATCGAATCAAAATCTTCATCACAGACAGCAACTGACCACAGAGACACTGCACTGCAGCATATCATTATGGACACGGACATTTGGAATTCAGAATTATGAAAACATTTTATGAAGAATATTTACCACAGTCCAGACGTTAAATCGTTATACAGACCCAAAAACGGCAAATGTTATAGTTAGTGTTTGTCGATACTAATGACAGTCAAAATCAACATGTAACATAGAATTGGTCGCACTAGCGTACAACAAACTATTTCCTTTACAGACGCACCAGACTTTCCATGAATCCTTCCGATAAATTCAACCTTTCCATTCGCCTTTCCTGCTATTATGAAGATGGTATTTCACCTTTTCGGACATGTCCGAAGGTACAAACATCATCGGTAACCATGCAGCTCTTTAGAATGAAATTATAATTAAATCAAGACCTTAAGCTGTTGACAGGCGTTAATATACATCAACGGGGACAGTTGAAAAATGTGTGCCGCGACCGTGACTCGAACCGGGTATCTCCTGCTTACATGACAGACGCTCTATCCATCTGAGCCACGGAGGGCACAGAGGATAGCGTGACTGCAGGGATTTATCCCTTGCACGCTCCCCGTGAGACCCACATGCCCAACTTAATGTCCACAGACTACATTCGTAGTGCCCCTGCCCATTACACTCATTGCTCGCGGTAGACAGTCTTACCAGACATGTCTGAAAGAACAGACACCATCTTCATATAGTTAAGGCTAACCGGCCATTGAACTTTCTGCCGCAAGTAATGAGTGTAATGGGCAGGGGCACTACGAATGTAGTGGGTCTCACTGGGAGCGTGCAAGGGATAAATCCCTGCAGTCACGCTATCCTCTGTGCCCTCCGTGGCTCAGATTGATAGAGCGTCTGTCATGTAAGCAGGAGATCCACGGTTCGAGTCACGGTCGCGGCACACATTTTTCAACTGTCCCCGTTGATGTATATCAACGCCTGTCAACAGCTTAAGGTCTTGATTTAATTATCATTTCTTCTCTACTATAGATTTTACGTGGTGACTCCGTTTCATACTGCTTTAAACGATCTGACGTGTTCAAGATGTTCACCACTGATCTTGTAATAGGATACTATGGATTTCTTTCAGTTGGTTATAGGCATTACCTTTCATTCATTGAGCTGCGCGGTCTAAAGCGCCTTGTCACAATTCGCGCGGTTCTCCCCGTCGGAGATTCGAGTCCTCCCTCGGGCATGGGTGTGTGTGTTGTCCGTAGCGTAAGTTAGTTGAAGTTAGATTAAGTAGTGTATAAGCCTAGGGACAGATGACTTCAGCAGTTTGATCGCAAAGGAATTTATCACATTTTTCCAAGTTTCATTCATTCATGTTAAAAGGGAGCTCGCATCCATTATACTAAACTGAAATTTGCTATGCATATGCAATGTATGTAGAACAAAACTCGTACTTACAGAGAAAAGAAACACAGTAGAATGCGGAAACTACCTTGTAGCAAAATTCGAGAGCGCGGACGACGTTGATGTCGATCCTGAGGAGGTGGCCGACGGTGACGCCGTTCAGGTCGCAGATGACGACGTCACCGAGGGAGTAGTCATCCAAGTACATCATGTCCAGCTGCATCATGAGCACTTTCGCGTACTTCACGCACGAGATCGCCGACGGGTCCGGGTCGACGCCTGCCATTATGTGCACTCGCTGCAAGTCCTTGGTGAGTCGCGGCATTGTCACCAGCTTGCTGTTGGGCAACAATGCAGTCACTTTAAGTACAAGCACACGATCATCACTAAAGCAGCATCACTCCATTCTCTGTCCACGTAGTATAGCCAGATGTCCAGATTTTTGCGGAATGTTCCCATTTATAGGAGTTTATAACACTCCTATCATCAAGACCTGTCTCGCATAAGACCTATACATGGGACACCGAAAATTCTCACTTTTTGGCCTCAGGCTGAAAAATAATGCGTATTCACTTCCAAAATGGTCGAGTTCCTTAACTAAAAAACTAAACTCCTCCCGAACAGGCCATGAAGGCCCAACGGTACCGATCGGCCGCCGTGTCATCGTCAGCCCACAGCCGTCACTGGATGCGGATATGGAGGGGCATCTGGTCAGCACACCGCTCTCCCGACCATATGTCAGTTTCCGAGACCGGAGCCGCTACTTCTCAATCAAGTAGCTCCTCAGTTTGCGTCACAAGGGCTGAGTGAACCCCGCTTGCCAACAGCGCTCGGCAGACTGGTTGGTCATCCAAGTGCTAGCCCAGCCCGACAGTGCTTAACTTCGGTGATCTGACGGGAAGCGGTGTTACCACTGCGGCAAGGCCGTTGGCCGAATTCCTTAACCTATCGAATTGTATTTCTAAAGTAGAATACTTTGCACCAGGAAGCCGCAATCATCCGATGAGCTAAAAACACGCCTCACATGTGCACGAACTGTACGTTTTGAAAACATTCAGTGGCATTGTCATCCATTGTTATAGGGGGATCATACAACAAACGATGCCCTACTTTTTTTTTGTCAGAACATATTTGTTCTTAACAGTTAGCATTTCGTAACAATATCAGTCAACATCTGTTGCAAAAACAGTTCAAATGGCTCTGAGTACTATGGGACTTAACATCTGAGGTCATCAGTCCCTTACAACTTAAAACTACTTAAACCTAACTAACCTAAGGACATCACACACATTCATGCCCGAGGCAGGATTCGAACCGTAGCGGTCGCGCGTTTCCAGACTGAAGCGCCTAGAACCTCTCGGCCACACCGGCCGGCCAACATTTGTTTCACATGTAGTCCTTGCCTACGTAGTCACTTTCACGTTCGGTGCCCTTGCGTCAGCCTTATGAAAGAGAATGTACTCCCTGTTGGTAAAAGCTCTTTACTTGTGCTCGCAGCCCTGCTATCACTGCTTGAATCACGCACTCCTGATCTTCAGTGTGTCCCACGTAGGGTGTCCGTAAGTGGTCCACACAGATGGAAGTAGGCGCCATGTCTGAGCTACAGATTGGATGGGGCAATGATGTCCAACCCAATCTCCCGATGTGTGCCCGGGTTCTATATCCACATGACTGCTCTGCAATTCACACGTAGGTGCTTGGCGGAAGGTTCATCGAATCTGCCGTGGCGCGCACAGCCACGCAAATACAACTGTGAACGGGCTGCTACCGCTGCAGAATAAGCCGCAGCTGCAACGTAGTTCCAGCGCGTTCCGCCAGCCGGCACTAGAGGCGTTTCCCGCCAAACATGAAAGCAGCCGCGGAATACGCCCGCGCGCGACCCCTTTTTCCGACGCGGGTGGTAATACGATGACATCACCATCCGCCAATCGGATATCGCCAACGGCCACCAATCCTCACGACAGAATCCGCGGAGGAAGATTAGAGCCGCCGGGTTAAATAGCCGACAGGAATGGAAACAGGAGCTTTTCGACACGCCGCGGACCGCCGCCAGGAAGAAACATCGTCGCAGCCGGATCGACCAGGTGCCCGTCTTCAATACGCCAGCCTTCGACCCGGAAGAGGCGCCCGTCTACCTCCTCGGCATCCGTTGGAGAGCATCGAGAGAGCACTACCAAGGAACGTAAAATCAGTTCAGTTATAAAAGTCAATTTTATTGAGGTGTTATATTCGTGTTTTGATACTAAATTTTTGGGCAGGAGAAAAGCCTTTTTATCTTCCAAAGAAGGTTATCTGTTGTAAAATTAAGTGGTGTCCTGGATACACCTAATAAAGCAAATTTTATTATCACGTGGATGTAGATCAGTGTATACAACAGAACCACATTCAGACTCTTATCTCCGCCGTTCCATTCTCGAAAAGCAAGTGGGGAAAGAGATCAATTAAATCTTTTCGCGCAAGATCCAATTCCTCTTATTTTATTACGCCGATTATTTCTTCCTATGTAGGTTTGAGTCAACAAAATATTTTCGCCTTCGGAAAATCAAGTTGATTACTGAAATTCCTCGCCGCAATGAGAAACGCGTTTGTTTTCATGATTGCCAACCTAACTCGCATACCATTTCCGTAACTGACACTCCCCTTTTTCGTGATAATACAAGACCAGCTGCCCTTGAGAGATGGACGTCTATTATTCTGCTATGTGTATACACAAACTCTGGGTCTGAGATATTATTATCGCGAGTAGTAGCGAGCGAGCGTTTGTCGAGGGGAGTCGGAAGTGGTCAGAGGAAGCGTGCGTAGGAAGGAAGCCGCGCGACATGAGAGGTCGCAGACTGCCGTGATCGTGCTAGTAGCGCCGGAAGATTTTTTTTTTTTGGTAATTTGCCTTTTTCGCTGCGGCAGTCGTTGGTTGCTTGCACACTGGAAGGATTTTGTCGGATTTATGTATACATATAGTCAGAGTAATATTCGTATCTTTGTTGTGGCCAGAAATGTATTTATTGAGTAAAGACATTGTGGAATAATTAGAAATCTGTGTAAAGTTTGTCAGCATTTAAATCATCAATTTTCTGAATGTAGTAAATTAAACGTTAAAAAATGAAAGAAACCAATACAAACTTTTAATTAAACGTTAAAATCAGTTAAACGTTAAAAACAGGAAAGCAACAAATTAAAAACTTCTAATTTACTATATTCAGAAAATTGATGATTTAAATTCTCTCAAACTTTACACAGTCTTCTAATTATTTCACAACGTCTATACTCAACAAACACGTTTCTGGCCACAACAAAGATACGAATATTACTCTGTGTGTATCCATACGCAAATCTGACAAAATCCCTTCAGTGCGCAAGCACGCAACAACTACGTGCAACGAAAAGGCAATTTACCAAAAAAATCTTCAATTAATAGCAAAATCTCCGCCGGCGCTACTAGCATCATCACGGCAGGCTGCGTGCGACCTGTAATGTCGCGCGATTTCTCTCCACCGCCCTCGGCGTTTGACCACTTCCGACTCCCCTTGACCCCAGCTCGCTCGCTAGTACTCGCGATAATAATATCTCAGACTCAGAGTTTGTGCATACACACAGCAGAATCATAGACGTCCAACTTTCAACCTTCTTCGAACTTTTTCGATCTTCTCCAGAATGCCATTGTGTGAGGATTCCATATCTCACAGCAACTGGCAAAGGACGGAGAAGTGTAGAAGACCTGTTGCGTCCTCCAAGTGTTCTGCCAATAAAACGCAGTCTTTGATATGCCTTTCCCACAACATTATCTACACTATCGTTCCAGTTTGAACTGTTTGTAATTCTAACTCCTACCTATTTAGTTGAACTGACAGTCTTAAATTTGTATGATTTATTGTGTAAACGAAATTTAATCGATTTCTTTTGGTACTCATGTGAATGACCTCACACTATTCCTTATTCAGAGACAACTGCCACTTTTCGCACCACGCGGACATTTTGTGTAAATCATTTTGCAGTTGGTTTTGATTCTGATGATTTTACTAGACGGTAAACGACAGTATCATCTGCAAAGAACCTCAGTCGGTTGTATAGATTAGCAACAGCTGAGGGCCTATAACACTTCTCTGGGGAGCGCAAATGGCACATCTGTTTCATTCGATGATCTTCCATCAATTCTAGGCGCTTCAGTCTGGAACCGCGCGACCGCTACGGTCGCAGGTTCGAATCGTACCTCGGGCATGGATGTGTGTGATGTCCTTAGATTCGTTAGGGTAAAGTAGCTCTAACTCTAGGGAACTGATGACCTCAGTTGTTAAGTCCCATAGTGCTTAGAGCCATTTGAACCATTTCCGTCAGTTACTGAGGTCTGTGATCTATCTGTGAGAAAATAAAAATACACAGACACGCAGTTTGATTAGAATCCGCTTGTGAGGAGCGGTGTCAAAAGGCTTACGGGAATCTAGGAATGTAGAATCAAGAAGAGGTCAACTGTCGATAGCAGTCATTACTTTGCGTAGAAAAAAAAGCCAATTGTGCTTCACAAAAACAATGTTTCTGAGTCCGTCTACGTGTCAATGAATAGAGATCGGCGCGGATAAGAAAAGTGCAATCCGCTTCCGCAAGGTCCTAATCCACAACCGCATGCACCTCCGTAGCAATTAATCCGCATCCACAAGTTCCTTATCCGCATCCGCATATATTTAAGTTTTGAATGAGTAATTAATAGTAATAGACAGTAGTACTTATTATTATGGTATGTAATGAGATAATTATTGTTAGGGTGCCATTCTGCGACAACTTAACTACTTTTTACTTCTTAAATCACAGGAAATGCTCTATACCTACTCTAAAGCAGACCATTCCAAACAGGAAAGCATTGGCGCTCCGGAGCACACACAGTAGCTGCTCGGATCTCGTGAGATTGGAAACGCTATTTTAAAAAATAAAATTCAATGTAATAGTATTAAATGATGAAAATACGTGTATAGAAACAATTATATTTCACTGCTCTTGTGCCAAGGCAGCTGAAAATGACAATGGTTTAAACTGTTACTAGCACATTGCATCATTTACCGACAGTTTTTTTGTACTCACTGCTTGGATGTGTCAAATTTTGAAGCCATTCATGTCAGCTGATGATTATGTTATAGCTTACGCGTTCAGTCCTCGTCATTTCCAGGTGAAAATATTTACAGTATTAGGCCTACACTGCAAAACGCTGGCGCACCTGTGAAAAAGTTAAACTGCCAACAATAATTGACGTTGTCTGGAAGAAATAACTCGTCTTCTGAAGACTGACAACAAAATCAGTGACTATAGAAATTAGGAGTCCAATTGAATACAATTGAAATCTCGAACCTCGCCTTTTGGCTGATTTATCCAATTAAGACCTAGCGATAAATGAAATGTCTGTTTCATTCTCAAATAAACAAAGTTTCACACTTTAAAACATCCTCAACATTGGTCTAAATTACTAAGACAAAATTTGCAGTAGATTTCGCAGTTATACTTTCAATTTTAAAAAATATTTTTTTTCAAAGTTTAATGGAATGCAAACGATTTCAAGATGTCTTTATAAAAACCACTGTCCCATAACTTCAAATGTTAGGCACTGTTCCCTGTTAAGCAATACCAAGTGTAAGATGGCAAGAACTATGCCCCTTACATGAAGTCATTAAAGATCACCGAACTCACGTTGAGTGAACAGTAGGGCTGAACATAAAAGACTGACAAGGCACAATGCATTTTGTAGAGGGTATAGTATGGACGTATTGGAATATTTAATGTTGGGTGATGGTTTTATAGTAATTCACATGACATGAAAACTTTGTGGAAACACGTGGATTTACTGGAGGCTAGATTATCCCAGGGAAGTATTCAGAATTGACCGTGGCCGGCGGGGGAGCGGGGAAGGGAAGTGACAATAGGGAGCTAAGGGCAGCTCAAGCTCTGAGAAAGTGGTAAAGGGGCGCGGCCTCCAGCTGCCTTAAGATGAGTGACAGTGAGTGGGTGGTTGACCCCATGCTGGTGTACCGGGAAGCAGATGGAGAACTTGTACGCCTGTTGATAAATGCCTGTCGTCCCGTTTTCAGTGAAACATGCGAGAAAGCCGCACAAAGCTACAGTGGAGCGGTCAACAGAGCCAAAATATGCGTGTTCATGACTATAGTAACTTCACGCTGAATTCACGGTCCGCAGAGTCTGAAGTAAATCAGGTGAAGAGCGACAGAGTGAAATACGCCGGCCTCCGATGGGAACGTAGGACCAAGGAATCTGAAGTACTCTCCTGGGAGTCATAATTCTGGAAAACTTGGTGTTTTGTGCAGACGCTAACCTTTATGGGTGGCCTGGGAGGAGCTAAATAGCAGAAGTTGAGAGGAAGGGAAATTTTGTGGGAAATTTGTTCGCTTTCCAGAGCAGGTATTGGTCGGCACTGGGAAGCGACGCATAATTAACGCGACTTGCGCTGCAAATGGCATAAGTGAGTTTGGTGGAGGGGAAACCGAGGCGAAGAGTGGACTGGCAGAAGTCTCCGTAGAGGTCTTCCGTTCCGAGCTTGCCTAGAGTGCAGACGTGGCGTTTTTTACTCAGCTTGTCTGAGAAAGAGTGAGCTTCTCTGCAGTTTAGGACTTAGCAAATGGAACGATTGAGCTTGGAGATAGGAAGTTTTGGTTCAGCTATGTACTGAGCAAGGTAGCTAGGAGTGAATAGACGAGCGCAGCCTTGCAGCACCACGAGGTCAGCCGACGTCCGCACAACGACACCGCTCCACCACGCTGTATTCGGTGATATTGCGACAGCTCCGGCCACTGATTAATTTGTTGGAACACGTCGGTAAAGTTTCCACGAGAGTTTCATGGGCCGTGTACTGTAGAATTCTTCTCGCACTTCGCATTACGCCTGGGTCAGTCGATAGGAATTACTTTTGATTTATCGCGCTTTACTCCACGCAAACGCAATTTATTACCACTGCCTGTTAGGAGAGTCATGTAATGTGATGATTGAAGGTCGTGAGTTAAAATAAATTTGTGCTAATGGACTGCATCTGTTTTCAATCAAGTAGTTGAAATCCCAAGTCACTTTCTTAATTAATTTTATGTTCAACATTTGCATCTGGTGTTCAATAGCTGAATATAACATCAATGTGCACCCCTTTGTAATTAAAAGGGATCAATTCTGAATCAATTAATGTCAACACTGCCACCGCAGTTCATTCAGGAGTCGCAGGGCCTTATTACTTTCTTTGCGTTATCCGACATTGCGACAGTTTTGCACTCTCTGTTGATCTGTTAGTCAATTACCTGGGGGTGAACACACACCAAAACCAGGTAAGTGACGGGTGGGGTGTTACACAAGTTACAGTTAAAATGTTCAATTTTGTTACGAATTTCAGCCCTTATCTTTACTAATTGGCTGGTAAATTAAAAGGCACATTATTATTTTGGATGATTTGAATATTTTGTAAGTTTTCAATGTGATCAGAATAATCTTTCACGGGCTATCGCAGTCACAGCTTGTTGGTGGTCGTGAGCTGTAGTTTGAAGTCCCACTTGTAATTAATTACAAGGCCCGCCGTGCCACCGCTCCGGCCGGGCTGTTTCACTGTTCACAAAGAGCGACAATGCTCGGCGGCTGCAAATGTTACTGTAATGCACGCTAAAATTTAGGTAGGCACTTATGAGATCACCATTACCTAGCTTAATAATATTGACGTGTTAGCTGTTGAATGTTCTTGTTGCGAGGAGTAAAAACTTAAAAATTGAGCTCTTTAATATGAAAATTACAACAAAACAAATTGCTTGTTAAATTTTCCTTCTTTTACCTAATGCTACTTAAATGTTCTTGTTGGGAATAGTAAAAATACTACCAATATGTCGAGGAAATTCTTTACTATAAATATTACAATAAAAATCGGCAGGCTTCAGATTAAATATTTTCATCTTCTGCTTGCTTCTGATTCATATCCCGTAAAAGAATGAATCAGATGAAAAAAAAATTGTAACTAATTCAGATAAGCCCAAAAAATACAGTGAAGTAAGAGAAGCTGTACAAGTACCTTTTTACCTTGAAAGATTACAGTGCAGGAACATGATGTCATCAATCGTCTGTGGCTTCAAAGACGTGCGCCGGTCCTGCATTATTTGTCCCGATATAGAGAAGCTTCTGTCAGACGGCGAGCTGGACGCTGGAATGCAGTGCACGAAGTATGCTAGTGTGGAAAGACGCGGATAGAAGTTTTCACGTCCATGCCACCAAGCTGTCAGGTCGATCCCTTCCGAAAATTGGACTTTATCATTCGTATATCTGAGATTTTCATCTGACGCAAAGATCTCTCGTCGATTCATCTTCTGAGGAATCTTCAAATTCATTAAAAAGTACGTCAGACTTCTGTTTTTTTGCAGGAATTCCAGATGATGTTTCCTCCTTATCTTTTAACTGTGGACAATTTCTCGCAACATAATTTTTCGCTTCCTTTACAACTTCATCTTTTTCGGCACTGCTAAGAAATTTTAGGTTTTTATATTTTGGTTTCAAAAACGTTGCAAGTTTATGGGTTACTGTTATGTCCCATTTGCTGATTAAAATAAATTTGGCTGTACTCTTTAAGTCTATCAGAAATGGGCTGACGCCATCATCTTTTTCAAGGAAGGAGAGAAGTTTTAACTTCCACAACACACATAAATAAAGCGTAGGGGTTTTGGAGGCTTCGGGTTCACAAGAAGCTATTTCAAATGGTGTCAGAAAGGTTCAAATGGCTCTGAGCACTATGAGACTTAACTTCTGAGGTCATCAGTCCCCTAGAACTGAGAACTACTTAAACGTAACTAACCTAAGGACATCACACACATCCATGCCCCAGGCAGAATTCGAACCTGTGACCGTAGCGATCGCGCGATTCCAGACTGTAGCGCCTGCAACCGCTCGGCCACTCCGGCCGGCGGTGTCAGAAAGTTATTATATCTTCCAACATCCTCTTGTCTATAGTATAAATCAAATTATCTTGATTTTTCTCTGACAAAATTGACAGAACTTCAAACCATTGTGAATTAATAGACTCAAATATATCCAATTTACTGTTCCATCGTGTGTCTATATCTCCTTTCAATCACTTCTGAAGGCGATTCTGAAGGCCAGATCTTTTAAAGAAAGTTGTGATAGCTCGACAGAAATTTAATAGTCGCTGCACGTCACTCTTCTCATCATTCGCGTCTCCTCGAGTTGTGTGCTCCAGCACAGTATTAAGAATGTGTGCTGAGCACGAGAGCCTCTTGTATTAGCGAAGCGCTGCCACAATATTTGGACCTCTCTCCGTAACGAACACGATGTTATTCACAGCACTGAATGGTTCAAATGGCTCTGAGCACTATGGGACTCAACTGCTGAGGTCATTAGTCCCCTAGAACTTAGAACTAGTTAAACCTAACTAACCTAAGGACATCACAAACATCCATGCCCGAGGCAGGATTCGAACCTGCAACCGTAGCGGTCTTGCGGTTCCAGACTGCAGCGCCTTTAACCACAGCACTGAATAAATCGAACGACCGTAATATCTTAATTAATTCAAGTTTAATGTTTTCTCCTGTTTTTTTAATCTCACTCTCAAAATTTCTGGTGCAGAGCACTCGATCCTAAAGTTTGACTTCTTCATAATTAATATAACGTGCAGTCACTCCTATATAGTTTATTTTACGGTACGAATTAGTCCATAAATCGACAGTTAGTGCTCCACCTATATATCTGAATATATTCTTCACTTCTGCGGAGACAGTTTCACGCAGACGATCGGCCGTTTCCTTAAAATTTCTGGATATGGTGGTTTGATGAGGTAGCAGTTCCTTAGCACTCACTGCAGCGTACTTGGCCCCCCCACATCAATAAGAAACTGTGCCGTCTCGAGAAACCCAGATCCACACGCAACTTAGAATGGTAAAATGTCTTTGCTGACAAGATTGATACGTTTTTCTGTCGCGGCTGTCTTCAAATTTGGCGGAACTTCAGGAACTTTTACGTCTCTCTTGGTATTTAAATAAGTACTTTGTCCAGCCTCACACAAATGTTTTAGCAAATTTGAAGTTCCACTTTTCTGTCCAGTGTAGGAATATACTTTTTTACATGCAAAACAAACCACTGTATCTTTTATCTTTTTGTTGTCATCCAATACGTATCCGATTTTTTTCCAAATTGGCGATTTCAATTTGTTTTCCTTCACTAATGTAAAATCGTCTTTTTTCACCCTACACGAAATTGTATCTATCGATATGGTGTTCATTTGAAGAAAGATCTCTCACTGATATTTGCTACGATGCACGTTGTCACTTGGTCACTACAGAGCGCTAACTGAAGGCAGCGGAAAATTGCAACGGGCACCTTTCTGGTAGACAGTGGGCAGGTTAGGCGCAGGTCTCTTGGGCACAGCTACGTCGGTCGTAGCCAGGGGCTGAGGGCAACAGACATCGGCTCTGCCCGAGCCCTGCAACATTCCAAGAATGTCAACAGACTTGAAGTTTTAAACTAACATTGCAACATACGTACTGGGGCAGATGCCTTGCTCATTATCCGCAGATGACCCGCGGATATCCGCGCCGGTCGCGATTTTATCCGCCAAGTAACAAATACCGCGGATGTTCAGATCATGTAAATAAAGAACCGTATTACTCCACATGTGCATTTGTGTTGCTTCCTTGTGATGCAAAAAAAATGGTTCAAATGGCTCTGAGCACTATGGGACTTAACATCTATGGTCATCAGTCCCCTAGAACTTAGAACTACTTAAACCTAACTAACCTAAGGACATCACAGAACACCCAGCCACCACGAGGCAGAGAAAATCCCTGACCCCGCCGGGAATCGAACCCGGGAACCCGGGCGTGGGAAGCGAGAACGCTACCGCACGACCACGAGATGTGGACTTTGTGATGCAAGAGTCTACATAACCGAAAACAGGTCGTTTCACTGATACCGCCATCCCTAGCTCAGCGGAGAGGTAGCAATATGAAGACGGCCAGCGAGAAGGCTGTACAGGAAGAGAGTATCTGAGAAGGTAGCCAACCGGAGGAGCAGAGTAATCCATACAGGAAAGAAGTGGAGTCTATGGTATGACTGGCGGTGGCTCGCCGCCAGCACGGAGCACCGGCCACTGTCAGGGAGAAAGGACGGGACTTGGCTTCTCGGGTCCAGGGAAGAGAGTGTTAACAAGGTGCAACGTGATACTAGGCTTGATGTGTGTCTAGCCAAGACTTTGTTGTACAGTGCAAAATTTCGGTTTCTGATTAAGATGACCATGTTATCTTACTGCCGTAATGGCGAGGGCACTGCAGAGCCAAGATGTTAAACCTTGTAGGATCTGTATGATATTGTTAATAGTGCTCAATGAATTTTCTGTTCTGCCTTTTAGTGCTGGCGTTGGTTGAATTAGTGACCTCATTTACTGTGACCTACGGTCACCAATAGGTTGCCTGGACTAGTATGCTTTCGATATATATTTATGGTTCTTCTTGGTAATTGATCGTATTTTTGTGTCAGCTTCTTCAGAAGTAATTTTTTGATATTGTCTCCTCAGCTAGTATTTGCTTATTTTATTGCTTTCTTGTCGCATTGGAAGAGGACGCATATTTTTGGGCCGCACATAATATGGATACAACTAACAATACCCACTGCGCAAAATAAATAAAAAAACGAATGGCTCAAAGAGAGAATAGCATTTCAAACTGAAAAATATTCAATTTGTTGTAACTTCACATTAACGAAATCTTTTGAATTTTTTATCGATCGTGTGATAGGTGCTCACTTCTTCGGCCAGACGGGCACTTGCTTTGGGAGGCGTGAACCCCACGGGCTGCACGATAGACACCCCTGTTCTAAGTTTTCCCAGGGCCGTGTGAAGGAAGGCCCAAGCAACGCAAGACACCGCTTGAGACACCAAGCTGAAATGGCCGCCAAAGGCGCCACAACCGCAAGGTTTCTGTACAAGACATATCTCAATCAGTAGCGAAGTGTAAAATGGGTGGAAATGTACGAGGAGAAAGGGATGCGGGGACGAACGCCCAATGATAATTCACTTGAGTGGAAAAATGTCCTCGTACCGGCTCTAAATGTTGCTTATTTTTAAAGCAATGTTTTGTGACAGTATCTTTTTTCTTCCACTCGATACGAACATTAAAAAATTTGCGCATAAAATATTGCTTTCCGAAACGTATAAAGTGTCGCTCACAAACTGTTTATCTCTGCGGTGCACAGGGAAACTCTTGACCTTGCTACTACTCGCGACCTATAACTTCGCATCAGTGTTACCAACTCTCCAAAACGAAATAAGCTAAACGTATTTGCAAAAAGAAGCCAGAAAAAAGTTGAAAGAAAATGAGGGGTATTAAGTTCAATTTATTTCAGCAATAATTATACTGTGTAACAGACTACATAAATTTATGTTTATTTTCTTATTTTTAAATCTGCTGGATATTACAGTAATATAAACGTTCACTCTGAATGTATAACACTTTTTGAATGACATATCCTTGATATCGCATTTTCAAAGGTTCAAACTAATGATATGTGTCACTTTACATGTTAATTTAAACATTAATTTATATCCAACAAACTTATTTGTAGTATTGCTTGATCCAAATCATATGTGCATTGTGATAAGGTTGACACCTTAGCAAACTACTGCAGTAAAAAGAAGTTTGCTGTTCCTCTCCTCAGTTCAGCCACTGGCACATCGTTTATGGCAGCTGTGAAATATACGACTTCTGATTCATCCTGCATAAATCTAAGTCTGCTTTGCTTAAAACAGCTTCCTTCATTATTGCGAAGTTGTAATACCGGGTGATCAAAAAGTCAGTAAAAATTTGAAAACTGAATAAATCACGGAATAATGTAGATAGAGAAGTACAAATTGACACACATGCTTGGAATGACATCGGGTTTTATTAGAACCAAAAAATTCAAACGTTCAAAAAATGTCCGACAGATGGCGCTTCATCTGATCAGAATAGCAATAATTAGCATAACAAAGTAAGACAAAGCAAAGATGATGTTCTTTACAGGAAATGCTCAATATGTCCACCATCATTCCTCAACAATAGCTGTAGTCGAGGAATAATGTTGTGAACAGCACTGTAAAGCATGTCCGGAGTTACGGTGAGGCATTGGCGTCGGATGTTGTCTTTCAGCATCCCTAGAGATGTCGGTCGATCACGATACACTTGCGACTTCAGGTAACCCCAAAGCCAATAATCACACGGACTGAGGTCTGGGGACCTGGGAGGCTAAGCATGACGAAAGTGGCGGCTGAGCACACGATCATCACCAAACGACGCGCGCAAGAGATCTTTCACGCGTCTAGCAATATGGGATGGAGCGCCATCCTGCATAAACATCGTACGTTCCAGCAGGTGTTTATCAGACAGGCTGGGGATGATGCGATTCTGTAACATATCGGCGTACCTCTCACCCGTCACGGTAGCAGTTACAAAACCAGAATCACGCTTTTCCTCGAAGCAAAAAAGGCCCGATAACGGTAGATGTGGTAAATCCAACCCATGACTTTCTCGTCGTGCAATGGAGTTTCCACGACAGTTCTGGGATTTTCGGTAGCTCAAATTCTGCAGTTGCGGGCGTTGACAGACCCTCGGAGCGTGAAATGAGGTTCGTCGGTCCACAACACGTTACTCAACCAATCGTCATCTTCCGCCATCATTTGAAACGCCCACACCGCAAATGCCCTTCGCTTCACTAAATCGCCAGGTAACAGTTCATGATGCCGATGGATTTTGTACTGATAGCATCGGAGGGTACGCCTCAGTGTCAACCAAACAGTAGTGTACGGAATGCTGGTGCGACGTGCGACTGCACAAGCGCTGACTTCCCCGTGCATAGACGAACCCGCTACAGTCTCCATTTCTTCCTGAACTGTCTCAGCAGCATTACGCCTTGTGCTCGGTCGGCCAATACGGGGTCTATCGTCTGAACAACCCTTGGCTTCGAACGTCGAAATCATTCTCGCCACAGATGCATTTGTCAACGGACCTTTACCCGTTCGAACCCCTTCCTATGGCGATAGGATCGTAACGCTAAACTAGCACATTCAGCATTCTGATAATACAGCTTTACTAAAAGCGCATTTTCAGGTAACGTCAACATGCTGCGACTGCTGGCGCATCTGATTCTCTCTCTCATTACAGCTCCTTTTATACACGATTGTCATGCGCAGTCACTGACGTTTTGCTGTCCAGCGCCATCTGTCGGACATTTTGTGAAATTTGCTTTTTTTTTTGTTCTAATAAAACCCCATGTCATTCCAAGCGTGTGTGTCAATTTTTACCTCTCTATCGACATTATTCCGTGGTTTACTAAGTTTTCAAATTTATACTGACTTTTTGATCACCCGGTACTTCGCTGATGTCAGCCGTACTGCACCAGCGTTTCCAGTAATGTTCTCAACTGTTTAAACTATGTAGTTATGTTTTTGTTCTTGTGACTGTGAAACAGCCATACTTCCCGATACCAGCTAAATCATTCATTTGCCAGCTATGGTATTAAAAAGATGCCAAAGGTAGCTCTGAGAAAGCTAAATTGGCAACACTGCTTGGCATTTGGCGAATGGGTAGCAGAGAGAGCGGACAGGGTATGCTGTGAGGGAGGTGGGATACGGTGGGCGGTAGACGCGCAGTTAGCAGGATACATGAAGGGAGAGCAGCAGTGGTAGTGGTTACGAGCAGATGCTGTAGGGGAAATTCCGAGCACTCGAGGGGAACTGCCATTCTAAACTGAAGCGCACATTTTTTGTGAGTGTTAAGTGGAGCCCCTCCACACCCACACTTGCATGGTGACCATCACAAAAGTTCTACGGTCACTTCATTTGGTTGGTTACTATCAGGTTCACGGGATACCGGGCCGTGATGTTGTCTGTACATCTGGACAGAATTACCCACTAATGCGGACACATTGAGTAGATAGAAGTGATCAAAAATAGAATGAATGGTACAGGTTTTAAGGGCAGAGGGAAAAATGTGTCAAAGCAAGTACCAATGGAAAAATCCTGTGCAATAGTCTGCCCAGGTAGTAAACAAATAGCGGTTTCTTGCTATCTGCAACAAATTGAGCTGCCTGTAATCTTGAATTAATGTTTGATGGTTTCCAATCTTGCGCTAGGATGGCAGTGTCATCCACATAGACGGCTACTATCCTGCTTTGGGCAGTTGGAAATTGATTGATGTAGAGATCAAACAAGAAGGGCCCTAGAACGCTGCCTTGGGGTACTCCCACTTGTATACCATGTCATGTTGACTGTTTGCCCTGAATGTCTCTTGGTAAGATATGAGAGTATGAGCTCGTAAGGGAAATCAGCATTGCTGATTTTGCAAATGAGACCGTTGTGCCATAGACGATCGAGGACCTTTTCGGTATCCAGGACCATCGGCATTTGAAGCGGACTGTCGTACGATTCAAATGGTTCAAATGGCTCTGAGCACTATGGGACTTAACATCTGACGTCATCAGTCCCCTAGAACTAAGAACTACTTAAACCTAACTAACCGAAGGACATCACACATATCCATGCCCGAGGCAGGATTCGTACCTGCTACTGAAGCAGTCGCGCGGTTCCAGACTGTAGCGCCTAGAACCGCTCGGTCACAGCGGCCGCTTGTCTAACGATTCTGCTGCCGCCAACATACATCGCGTGTAAGGACCACGAAGATAAGATGCGATATATTAGGGCTCGTACGGAGGCGTACAGACCACAGTTTCTCCCTCGCTCTATTTGCGATGGAACAGGAGGAGAACTGACAAGTAGTCTTACAGCGCGCCCTACGCCACACACCGTAAGGTGGCTTGGGGACTATATATGTAGATGTAGTTTTTTGTGTTGTTGCCGTGTGTAATGTGTTCTACTACGTGGTGGAGTTGCGTTGTCGAGTGGTGATTCCTGGATCCGAATTACTCCGGTCTCTGGGTGTTGTTGGTGGTGCAATGTCTAATGAGGCACGTGAGAATCATCTTCTCAACAGACTTGTTGAGCAAGCACAGCAGATTGATAGGTCGATACTTTTGTGGTTTTGTCCTGGCTTCCTGAACATCAGGACCTTGGCCACCTTCCAACTGCTAGTGTTGTAGGACTGCATTCGTGATATTTGTGATTTATTTCATAGCTTTATCCGTAAAGTCTTGGAGCACACAGTTTTCAATGCCATCATGACCAGGACCCTTTCTAGCTGTGGTATGCTTAAAAACCGATGTTACACCGAAGAGCCAAAGAAAGTGGTACACCTGCCCAATATCGTGTACCGCCCCCGAAGGCACGCAGAAGCAACACGACGCGGCATGGACTCGACTGATGTGTGAAGTTGTGCTGGAGAGAAATGACGCCATGAGGAGTACGAAGGGATAGAGATCTGTTTTGAAGAGGAAGTTGCAAGGCATCCCAGATATGCTCATTAATGTTCATGTCTGGGAATTCTGGTGGCCAGTGGAAGTGTTTAAAGTCAGAAGAGTATTCCTGGAGCCACTATGTAGCAATTCTGGATGTGTGGGGTGTCTCATTACTCTGCTGGAATTGCCCAAGTCAGTCGGAATGCACAATGGACATGAAAGGATGGCCGGTCGAAGTGGCTGAGCGGTTCTAGGCGCTACAGTCTGGAACTGCGCAATGCCTCGGGCATGGATGTGTTTGATGTCCTTAGGTTAGTTAGGTTTAAGTAGTTCTAAGTTCTAGGGGACTGATGACCTCAGATGTTAAGTCCCATAGTGCTCAGAGCCATTTGAACCATGAAAGGATGCAGGTGATCAGACAGGACGCTTACGTACGTGTCACCTATCAGAGTTGTATCTAGACGTATCAAGAGTCCCATATCACACGCCCCAAACCATTACAGAGCCTCCACCCCTTATTAAATGCAGGGTCCATGGATTCATGAGGTTGTCTCCATACCCATAGACGTCAATTCCCTCAATAAAATTTGAAACGAGACTCTTCCGACCAGGCAACATGTTTCCAGTCATCAAAAGTCCAATGTCGGTGTCGATGGAGCCAGGTGAAGGATAGAGCCTTGTGTGATGCAGTCACATGAGTAGGCTTTCGGCTCAGAAAGCCCATATCGATGACATTTCGTTGAATGGTTCGCACGCTGACACTTGTAGATGGCCCAGCATTGAAATCTGCAGCAGTTTGCCGAAGGATTGCACTTGTGCAACGTTGAAAGATTCTCTTCAGTCATCGTTGGTTCTGTTCCTGCAGGATCTTTTTCTGGCTGCAGCGAAGTCGGAGATTTGATGTTTTACCGATTTCCTGATATTCATGGTACACTCGTGAAATGGTCCTACAGGAAAATCTCACTTCATCACTACCTCGGAGATGCTGTGTTCCAACGCTCATGCGCCGACTATAACTCCACGATCAAACTCAGTTAAATGTTGATAACCTGCAATCGTAACCGATCTAACAACTGAGCCACACACTTGTCTTATAGAGGCTTTGCCGACCGCAGCGCCATATTCTGCCTGTTTACATATCTCTGTATTTGAATACGCATGCCTGTACGTTTCTCTGCCGCGCGGGATTAGTCGAGCGGTGTAAGGCGCTGCAGTCATGGACTGTGCGGCTGGTCCCGGCGGAGGGTCGAGTCCTCCCCTCGGGCATGGGTGTGTGTGTGTGTTTGTCCTTAGGATAATTTAGATTAAGTAGTGTGTAAGCTTAGGGACTGATGACCTTAGCAGTTAAGTCCATAAGATTTCACACACATTTGAGCACAAGTGTGTAAGCTTAGGGACTGATGAACTTAGCAGTTAAGTCCCATAAGATTTCACACATTTTGAACATTTTTGAACCAGTTTCTTTGGCGCTTCAGTGTATTTCGTGGGTACTAATACTTCTTATTTCATCATGCGTGGGGTGGGTTACAAATCGTGCTGCCTCCTGTTCCGTTTCAAGTGTGAATGCTGTTTCGGAAGGAGATTCGGTGTGAATGACGCTGGTAGTGTTCCTCGACGGAGTATGCGGGTCCGTCAGGTTCTTGTAAAGTTGATGTGTAGTGTTTCTCCCTGATGAAGAGACGAGCTAGTTGGAAGCCAGTCGGTGTTCTTGTGTTCTGTGTAGCTGCTGGTGTAATGTTGTTTTTGAGCCGCTGCAGAGTTGTTTGTGTGGTCCATCATGTTACTGGTGCTTGGAACCGGTGTTGGAATAAGCACTCAGCGTTTGCCTTGTGAGCCTGTGGGCGCACGTGTTTCAGTATGTTGCTGCTGTTTGCATTTGGGACCTACCAGCTGCCAAAGTCTGGCTTTTTCATTTCGTTGTTCCTCTGCGGCCTTTAGGATCGTCGCTTCCGGCTTGGAGGGTCGTAGCAGCGATAAGAGGGCACGTCCAGTGTATTCGCCGGTGGTGTGAGTGGTGTTGGTGTTGGTGTCGGTGCCGCTGTTGCTGTTGTGTCGCTTCCACCCATCAGTTGGACGACGGGTTCCTGCCCATGCCTTCTGATTGGCAGCAGTGATGTCTAGCTTTGGCTGGTTCATCGCTTCCTGGTGGGTGGCTGGCTAGCGCGACGGAAACGTCGACAGGCGGCTTCCCAACTATTGTGCTGCAGTCTTACGACAATTTTGTTTTTACCAAGACATAAAGGTTCTAGTCTACCTACAGGAGAGGGGAGTCCCTACGGCCTATTTGCGCGAGGTGCAATGCGCGGCTGGAAGAGAAAGGCGCCGGCCGGAGTGGCCGTGCGGTTCTGGGCGCTACAGTCTGAAGCCGAGCGACCGCTACGGTCGCAGGTTCGAATCCTGCCTCGGGCATGGATGTGTGTGATGCCCTTAGGCTAGTTAGGTTTAAGTAGTTCTAAGTCCTAGGGGACTGATGACCACAGATGTTAAGTCCCATAGTGCTCAGAGCCATTTGAACCATTTTTTTTTTTTTGAAGAGAAAGGCCTATAGTGGACGGAATTGTCAGTTTTGAACGGGCCCGTGACACTGAAATACCCTATCACAGCACGGGAGAGTCCAGCTGGGGAAGAAGTCGCAATCGTAGCTGCAATAACTTTGACCGAAGCTCTTGGCCACTTAGCGCTGCAAAGCATTTGGCAACGAGTTTGGTGCCGACCTTCCAAAGAGACTCCTTTGGCGCCCACCGCCGGTTGCAGCTTATTCGCGATACAAGAGTCCTCTGGCAGCTATGTCAGGTGCAGGGAGCAGGCGTTCGCTTGCGGGGGCTGCTCACCTGCAACTACACTGAACCAGGAGGCCGAAATCTACCTTGTGCGGTCGGCGCTGTCAGCCGTGCAGCCAATGGGTGTCATTACGCATTACAAGAATATTAGCACTGGAGCATGAGGAGACAGGCTGACGTGGGATTCCCAGCCAACCCGCGAACATTCCAAAACTTTCGTTTCCCCAGAACCCTAGAGCCAAAGTTGGCAATATTTGTGCCGAATTACTTAGAAAACACCTTGCCCTCCCTATACCCTTTCACTTTTGGCGTCATGCCTTAAAGAGACAATTTGGAATATTAAAAATAATAGATATTTCTGTCCTATTGAGGAATCTCGTTATTCTCTACAAATTTCGCTGTAATATCGCGTTTATCACGCAATAAGTAAATTTCTCTTTAGAACGATCTCATCGCTTTATTTCTCGGAAATAAAATCATTATTTTCGCATCGGAAACGTATGATTCGTAAAGGCACCGCAAAATAGCTTCAAAATATCTTCTGTCGCATTTATCGTTAATGCGAGAAAATTATGTCTCTATAAATATGTAATATCCTAAAAAAAACTAAACTCCTCCCAAACAGGGCATGAAGGGCCAATGATACCGACCGGCCGCCGTGTCATCGACGATTTCAGAAAGCTTGCTCATGACAAAGCAAGATGGAACATTAACTTTTCCGAAGCATAAAAATAATGGCAAAATCATGTGGACACTCACAAAAAACAGTGTAACGTGTTAGGATGCTCGTAATCTGAGAAGCTGTAGGTGTGAGTGCTTTCTTCAATTCGCCATGAAAGGGATGTAAATGGGAAAGTACATTTACTCAAATGGACGATTTTAATAAATAAGTGGTCTGCAGGACTCGGTTAGAATGCCACAGTATACGAGAGTACCTTACTGCCAGCAACGTTTCTAACCAACTACAGCACAAAGTTCGATACGAGGGCTCGGAAGCGTCTGTTGTTCGCTTTCTAAACGACAAACGTTTTAAGTTCAGGATATGTAACAACGGACAAAAGAGATATTGCCTCCCCGAGAGGTACGGTTTTGCGCATTGTGCGTTTATAGCATATTGAGGACAAACCATCTGTGATTTATTGGAATAAACTTGAAATGCTTTTTTATTCCAGTCTCTGATCACAATATGAACTCTTTAGACGATGACCAGTTTCAGTCTGTAATGACCATCCTCAGATCTTTTTTACACCATGTCCTAAAGTGATACGGCCATAATGGCATCGCCAAAACATATAAATATAATCAGCATATGCTGATGTGAACAAATTTGCAGTTCATTGCGCTATGTCAGCAGAGAGGGCTAAGGAATGAGCAATGAGAATGTGCTGCATTGCGTTAAGTGCAAATGATTTTTGCAGATAGAGTTTCGTGCGGCATTGTACTGAGGGTGCCGGTGGCGTGAAGCCAGCAGTGCGTTAGCCCGGAGGTCGAATTTTGGGACCTCCAGCACCGCAGCGGTGTTGGCACCGGCAGGGCGGTCTCTAGCGGCAGGGCTTTGATACCGCCCGACATGCAGGCGGCATTTCCGGCTGAACACTGCGGGGCAAGCAGAATGACGTCCCCTTAGCGCTAGGATTTCACTCGGAATAAGTCCCGCCCTTTCACTCCCCTCCACGCCTATCCTTAGTGTAAGGCCTTCCCCTAAACAGCCGCCAATTCAGCAAACTGGAAGCTACATCAAAGTTGTTATCGTCACAGTTCAAAATGGCTCTGAGCACTATGAGACTCAACTGCTGTGGTCATAAGTCCCCTAGAACTTAGAACTACTTAAACCTAACTAACCTAAGGACATGACACACGTCCATGCCCGGTGCAGGATTCGAACCTGCGACCGTAGCGGTCGTGCGGTTCCAGACTGTAGCGCCTTTAACCGCTCGGCCACTCCGGCCGGCTTATCGTCACAGTCCAACACATGTTACACTGTGATGAAATTCAGAAATGATAAGAAATTTAAGTTTTTCTGGATAGTAATACACTCCTGGAAATGGAAAAAAGAACACATTGACACCGGTATGTCAGACCCACCATACTTGCTCCGGACACTGCGAGAGGGCTGTACAAGCAATGATCACACGCACGACACAGCGGACACACCAGGAACCGCGGTGTTGCTAGTCGAATGGCGCTTGCTGCGCCGCATTTGTGCACCGCCGCCGTCAGTGTCAGCCAGTTTGCCGTGGCATACGGAGCTCCATCGCAGTCTTTAACACTGGTAGCATGCCGCGACAGCGTGGACGTGAACCGTATGTGCAGTTGACGGACTTTGAGCGAGGGCGTATAGTGGGCATGCGGGAGGCCAGGTGGACGTACCGCCGAATTGCTCAACACGTGGGGCGTGAGGTCTCCACAGTACATCGATGTTGTCGCCAGTGGTCGGCGGAAGGTGCACGTGCCCGTCGACCTGGGACCAGACCGCAGCGACGCACGGATGCACGCCAAGACCGTAGGATCCTACGCAGTGCCGTAGGGGACCGCACCGCCACTTCCCAGCAAATTAGGGACACTGTTGCTCCTGGGGTATCGGCGAGGACCATTCGCAAGCGTCTCCATGAAGTTGGGCTACGGTCCCGCACACCGTTAGGCCGTCTTCCGCTCACGCCCCAACATCGTGCAGCCCGCCTCCAGTGGTGTCGCGACAGGCGTGAATGGAGGGACGAATGGAGACGTGTCGTCTTCAGCGATGAGAGTCGCTTCTGCCTTGGTGCCAATGATGGTCGTATGCGTGTTTGGCGCCGTGCAGGACTGCATACGACCGAGGCACACAGGGCCAACATCCGGCATCATGGTGTGGGGAGCGATCTCCTACACTGGCCGTACACCACTGGTGATCGTCGAGGGGACACTGAATAGTGCACGGTACATCCAAACCGTCATTGAACCCATCGTTCTACCATTCCTAGACCGGCAAGGGAACTTGCTGTTTCAACAGGACAATGCACGTCCGCATGTATCCCGTGCCACCCAACGTGCTCTAGAAGGTGTAAGTCAACTACCCTGGCCAGCAAGATCTCCGGATCTGTCCCCCATTGAGCATGTTTGGGACTGGATGAAGCGTCGTCTCACGCGGTCTGCACGTCCAGCACGAACGCTGGTCCAACTGAGGCGCCAGGTGGAAATGGCATGGCAAGCCGTTCCACAGGACTACATCCAGCATCTCTACGATCGTCTCCATGGGAGAATAGCAGCCTGCACTGCTGCGAAAGGTGGATATACACTGTACTAGTGCCGACATTGTGCATGCTCTGTTGCCTGTGTCTATGTGCCTGTGGTTCTGTCAGTGTGATCATGTGATGTATCTGACCCCAGGAATGTGTCAATAAAGTTTCCCCTTCCTGGGACAATGAATTCACGGTGTTCTTATTTCAATTTCCAGGAGTGTATAATATGAGTGTGCATTATTAAAGAGATAAAAATATTTACAGAGAACTGAAAGCATCGCCAGCAATAGAAAACAAAAAATAACGTGATGTTCTCTAAGGGCAATAAGGGGAAATTTTCATTAACTAATTCACTTGTTATAATACGTTTATGTGGGAAACAGAATAGCAAACATACAATGAGAAAACAATGGTGTTGAATCTGTCATGTCGGTAGTAATGTCGCGGATGCAGTCGAATAAATCTGTTGTCTAAAATCGACGTTATATAGAAATAAGTCAGTGTTTATGTAGGCCGTCATAGTAGCTCACGAAACTGAAGAATATAAGAATGCCATAAAGCAGAAATGCCCAATGAAAGCAGTAAGATATTTGCTTATATGACATATTTCGTTAGTATTTGCATGGGTAATGGGTGAATTTTAACTTGCAAATTCTTCCAATGCCATGCCTGCACATTATAAACGAGGTTATAAAGAACTGTGGCTGTTTCTGTGAAATTAGTGTCCTATATGCTGTTGCAAACGTCTCAGGAAAATAATTTTGCGTTATTCTTTGTCCTGTGTGTTTTTAACCAAAAGATTTACTAATTTCGTAAATGTCATTCAAACCATTTTTTAAAGATAATAATGATGAAGTGTATGTTTGTCACAGAGCAGTTATGGAGGAAATAAACGCTGCAGTGTTTCACGGCTGTAAAAACGTCCTTCATGCTGCGCTAGTTCTTCTTCCACCCCTAAAACTTTTCAGCAAAACTATTCAGTGAATAACACTCAAAAACAGCTTGGATCGACCTAGCAAGAACAAAGAAATTTTGATGCCCTCTGGAAGTATAGTGAACATTGGTGCTTGTTTCACATATACTGTCTGAGTTCTGAAACTCAAGTGTCAAGTATACTGTGGTTCCTCTTTCTCCAAGCAAATTACTCTTTGAGGGTAGGTTTTTCCAGATTTAGCTTTCAGTGCTTTTTCTCACATAGAAGTATGTTTCTTCATAGGCTATTCATCTGAATACTAAGTTCTCGTATTTAAAGAATTCAGTGCTAAATTGTTTTCTCTTATGTTTGCTGTGCAAGTACCTGGCACAGCTGAGGGCAATTGTGCACGTTTTCTGTAATGTCTCTTTTAACCATGTGGCACAATTTAAGACCTAGCAAGATATTAATTTAACATTCACTCCAAGTGAAGCCGAATGCGGCAAACCACGTGGGTCAACTGAAACGATGCCCAGGCGCCGAACAAAGACTGGGAAAACCGAGGGTGAGTGGGCGGGACTTGTTTTGGGGGAAAACCTAGCGCTAACGATTCCTAGCAGAATGTCTGCCTAAAGTGAATAGCGTAGGGAGACGCTGTTTCTCTCTCGGCCGTGTCGCCCTGGGCTCACAAAAGCGTCGCGGGCGACATTACCAGGAAGGAATGTACCTCCGCGAATACCCCACCCCATATTTTTTCAGCGTGGAACAGAGGAACACAATGTATCCGTCTAGATGATAACGCCAAGGAAGTGTCTGGAAAATTATTCAGACGAGCGGCGACTCCCACAAGCTACCGCGATTGGCCAGATCGACGTGACGTAAGCGGTTTTTCCCGCGCATTCACAATCGAGAGGAAGTAGCGCTCATTGGTGGAAAAATTTGTCAAAATGTTGAGATTGGACAGCCACACCAGCGGACTGGCATGCCGCACTAGATTTTTGTTAGAAAGCACTTTTGTTTCAGCGTTCATCTGATAAGGACGCAGCAGTCTGTACTGGGCGATACAGAGTGATTGTGGAACAGCTGTGTACCTCACCCAGAACTCTGGATATTTTCACGGGATTGTGTCGTGTATGCGTGCCGCTCTGGTTGCAAAGACATCATACCTTATCGGCATACCAACGCGACAAGAACATCCGGCTGGGGACCCTGTTGTGGAGCGGAACAGCAGAATAGGTAATACACACAGAGCAGCTCCAGGCCGTGGCACGTGCAGCTTTGCAGTTCATGGAAGTTAAACTGACCTATTGAGCATCGCAGCACATTCTCGCATTATCTCTGTGATTACATACAGATGGGAAGTACGTGACTTTGAATCTTGTGCTCTCATTCAGTTAAGGGGAAGTGCCAATCTGCATCGCTAGGTTTTATAGTTGTAGGTTTGTATTACACTCCTTTCTCCTTATTAAATTTGTAATACGTCCACATTGAAGAGCCGTACCTCGTTAATGAGAAAATTCTGAAATGTAATAAATCTGATTACCTTTCACGATAGTTCAGACTACCTACACTGACATACAAACCCTGTGCTACAACCTAGTAAAAAATTTTAGGTGGTTAACTTGATGTTAATAATTTACATCCGTCATTACTTTGTATGAGGCAAGGGACCTCATCTAATCCGATTCTTCAACAGAGGCCTGTATTGCATAAGCAGATGTTATTAAGTGCACAAGAATCTCATTGGGGAAATTTATAACAGGATTCTGAGTTCAGCAAATAATTCATTTGCATATCGCCTGACGGTAGCAAAGGAAACTAGGGGATCGCTTCCCATATTTGGGAAGACTTCAAGGGAGCTGGTAGCCTGAAAATATCTACACGTAGACGCGAAATCAACATAGTGTATATTAGTGTTGAGGGTGGTCGATGCAGTAATTGGAAATTGAAATTTCGTAAATAGATCAAGCAGCCAAGAAAACCGCCATTGTTTCAGTGACTGCCACCCCAACTCGCGTATCATATCAGTGACACTCTCACCCCTATCGCGCGATAACACGAAACGAGTTGCCCTTCTTTGCACTTTTCCGATGTCCTCCGTCAGTCCTATCTGGTAAGGATCCCAGTGACGAACATTGTTACAGCTGGACACACAGTCTCTTCTGTAGTTAGGGAATATTCTCGGTCCTGTTAAAACGAACCGTCGGAACCAGAAGCCTGGAGGTAGACTTTTTTTACTACGCCAGTTTAACACGACTCTCAAGACCATTCAAAATAACCCGTTTCTCAAAAAACTGATTTCCGCTTTTTATTCGTATTATTTCCTGTAATTATAATAATAAATGTCGTGTGACTAGGGCCTCCCTTCGGGTAGACCGTTCGCCTGGTGCAAGTCTTTCGATTTGACGCCACTTCGGCGACTTTGAAATTCTGTCGCGCTGACTACTCAGCTACCGGAGGCGGAAATTATTTCCTGTAATAAACGTAGAAATCCAACCAAGATTGAAAAATTTTGACTACTCACTTTCAAGATACACAGGATCAAAATATTAAATAGGCAAATAAAAGGGAACTTAATCCGTCCACCGTTTGTTGCTTTTCTTGAAAAGTGGCAAGTGGGTGAAACTACGAAAAATCACCAATATTCTACTATGGATTCCATTTTTTTGAAATTCTGCTCAACAAAGCATGTTGTAATCTGGAGTCATACAGGTATTTAGGCATTTCGAATAGTCGGTAATAAAGGACAAAAACTGAGGTCGAGGAACTTCATTTTTCGTGTCACTTTGTCCGTTTTCAGGGGCTACGAGCAGATAAAGGCATTTTATATACGCACAGGCAGCACATCAGCTCCTTTATATTTTTATTATATACACTCCTGGAAATGGAAAAAAGAACACATTGACACCGGTGTGTCAGACCCACCATACTTGCTCCGGACACTGCGAGAGGGCTGTACAAGCAATGATCACACGCACGGCACAGCGGACACACCAGGAACCGCGGTGTTGGCCGTCGAATGGCGCTAGCTGCGCAGCATTTGTGCACCGCCGCCGTCAGTGTCAGCCAGTTTGCCGTGGCATACGGAGCTCCATCGCAGTCTTTAACACTGGTAGCATGCCGCGACAGCGTGGACGTGAACCGTATGTGCAGTTGACGGACTTTGAGCGAGGGCATATAGTGGGCATGCGGGAGGCCAGGTGGACGTACCGCCGAATTGCTCAACACGTGGGGCGTGAGGTCTCCACAGTACATCGATGTTGTCGCCAGTGGTCGGCGGAAGGTGCACGTGCCCGTCGACCTGGGACCGGACCGCAGCGACGCACGGATGCACGCCAAGACCGTAGGATCCTACGCAGTGCCGTAGGGGACCGCACCGCCACTTCCCAGCAAATTAGGGACACTGTTGCTCCTGGGGTATCGGCGAGGACCATTCGCAACCGTCTCCATGAAGCTGGGCTACGGTCCCGCACACCGTTAAGCCGTCTTCCGCTCACGCCCCAACATCGTGCAGCCCGCCTCCAGTGGTGTCGTGACAGGCGTGAATGGAGGGACGAATGGAGACGTGTCGTCTTCAGCGATGAGAGTCGTTTCTGCCTTGGTGCCAATGATGGTCGTATGCGTGTTTGGCGCCGTGCAGGTGAGCGCCACAATTAGGACTGCATACGACCGAGGCACACAGGGCCAACACCCAGCATCATGGTGTGGGGAGCGATCTCCTACACTGGCCGTACACCACTGGTGATCGTCGAGGGGACACTGAATAGTGCACGGTACATCCAAACCGTCATTGAACCCATCGTTCTACCATTCCTAGACCGGCAAGGGAACTTGCTGTTCCAACAGGACAATGCACGTCCGCATGTATCCCGTGCCACCCAACGTGCTCTAGAAGGTGTAAGTCAACTACCCTGGCCAGCAAGATCTCCGGATCTGTCCCCCGTTGAACATGTTTGGGACTGGATGAAGCATCGTCTCACGCGGTCTGCACGTCCAGCACGAACGCTGGTCCAACTGAGGCGCCAGGTGGAAATGGCATGGCAAGCCGTTCCACAGGACTACATCCAGCATCTCTACGATCGTCTCCATGGGAGAATAGCAGCCTGCATTGCTGCGAAAGGTGGATATACACTGTACTAGTGCCGACATTGTGCATGCTCTGTTGCCTGTGTCTATGTGCCTGTGGTTCTGTCAGTGTGATCATGTGATGTATCTGACCCCAGGAATGTGTCAATAAAGTTTCCCCTTCCTGGGACAATGAATTCACGGTGTTCTTATTTCAATTTCCAGGAGTGTATCATGAATGAAGTCTTGTCAAGTTTTGAATTTATTACTGTTACCGTAATTTCCTTCCACTTTTGTTATTTCATGGACGCGGCAGATAAGAGTTTAATCTTTCAAAACAAATGAAGCATTATACTTAATTGCCTTGTCACTTCGTAAAAATACTTCCAGACTATCCTTGGTGCTATTCTGCAATACAACGGAAGTCCGGCTACGACAGGGAGAAACTACCTTACAGACAGGTGGGGGCGAGTCTTTACCCGCTGCACTTTGACTCGTACCTTAAGCCACGACACACGGAAACAGGGACGTGACCGTCTCAGCGATACTGAACCAATTATTATGCCGTGTGTTTGTTGCTCGTTTCTGTTGGCATTGCTATTAAAATAGCACTGATAGCTTTTCCCATTTTCTATAATAACACAATACTTCAAACCAATGCAAATTTTACAAATAAAAATTACTCGTCTTTTTAATAAAAAGATTAATTTAAAAACGAAAAATTTTAGTTCTGCTGCTATAGCTAATTGATATTTTGGTTTTTACTCTGTTATTAGTAAAAAATAAAATACACCTGTCATAACCGAGATCAAACAAATAATCGAAAATACCGGTTATTCAGAACTGAAATACCGGTTTTAACCGGTCGGTTTTTCCCATCCCTACGGGAAACCCGGGATAATGGTGAGCGGCATGTCGCCTCGTAAGAGGTGCTGCTCGTTTCCGTATACGGGGGAGTACAAATTTTGTATTACGGCGGGCCGCAAATGCCTCACTGTGACTACGTAAATGGCCGCAAGAGGAGAGACAAAAAGTTACTTGTTAGACAAATATACTTCCAATAATGTAGTCTGAAAACAAACATGTTTTACAAGGGACCGTCCTCTCCTTTCTGAGAAGGAAGGAGAGGTAAGTAAAAAAATGACGAGGACGAACGTGAGGGTCGGCCATCATTAGACCAATAACTGGCCGCGGTGTGTGTGTGCATCCCTGCTCTATAATCTCGAGAATTACCGACATTTGAGGCTGCGTTCTTGCACAACTTGTACAGACAGTAAACCAACGATTCTTTAAAGAAACTAATTCATGTGTAAAACACCTTTAAACATCTGAGTTAATGTGTTAAATATTTGACTTTAAGCATGAAAGCGAGAAAAAATTTGGAGAAGGTTTGAAATTATGCTAAATCATGCTGGAAGTCATCAGGTGTTTAACATCCCGAAATACACGCGAATTTATCACGCAGCAGTTTCTGTTCCTCTTATGACGTACGTGAATGAGTAAACGTGAAGAGTTACAACGTTATTCTGGAAAATAATGTTTCACTAATGTATTGTACACAATCGGCACTGTTTGTGAAACTTCCTGGCAGATTAAAACTGTGTGCCCGACCGAGACTCGAACTCGGGACCTTTGCCTTTCGCGGGCAAGTGCTCTACCAACTGAGCTACCGAAGCACGACTCACGCCCGGTACTCACAGCTGTACTTGAAAATCTCATTCTGGAAACATCCCCCAGGCTGTGGCTAAGCCATGTCTCCGCAGTATCCTTTCTTTCAGGAGTGCTAGTTCTGCAAGGTTCGCAGAAGAGCTTCTGTAAAGTTTGGAAGGTAGGAGACGAGCTACTGGCAGAAGTAAAGCTGTGAGTACCGGCCGTGAGTCGTGCTTCGGTAGCTCAGTTGGTAGAGCACTTGCCCGCGAAAGGCAAAGGTCCCGAGTTCGAGTCTCGGTCGGGCACACAGTTTTAATCTGCCAGGAAGTTTCATATCAGCGCACACTCCGCTGCAGAGTGAAAATCTCATTCTGGCACTGTTTGTATTTGTGTGCCTTCTGTTTGAGGTATTCGTTGAGCTAAGGGATGCATCGGGTCGCAGCAGCCGACGTCGTGACGTCAGAGGAAGAACAATGAGACCTCATTGCCAGCTCCATGAACCCTAATGAACAATCCTGTAGAAGAGAACATCGAGCTTGGATATAATATAAGTCTGAGGTCTCTAGATCAGGGATACCTGACCCGTTAGCTGACCTGAGCCACACTGGAAGAAGACCAATACATCCGTAAAACCACCATGCCTGTCTGTTTATCTTTGAACACATTAATCTCCGAAACTACTAGACGAATTTTCACGTGGTTTTCACTGCTAACTTTAGCGTAGCTAGGGGAACCATGTTGTTGTTGTGGTCTTCAGTCCTGAGACTGGTTTGATGCAGCTCTCCATGCTACTCTATCCTGTGCAAGCTTCTTTATCTCCCAGTACCTACTGCAACCTACATCCTTCTGAATCTGTTTAGTGTATTCATCTCTTGGTCTCCCTCTACGATTTTTACCCTCCACGCTGCCCTCCAATGCTAAATTTGTGATCCCTTGATGCCTCAAAACATGTCCTACCAACCAATCCCTTCTTCTAGTCAAGTTAAGCCACAAACTTCTCTTCTCCCCAATCCTATTCAATACTTCCTCACTAGTTACGTGATCTACCCACCTTATCTTCAGCATTCTTCTATAGCACCACGTTTCGAAAGCTTCTATTCCCTTCTTGTCCAAACTGGTTATCGTCCATGTTTCACTTCCATACATAGCTACACTCCATACAAATACTTTCAGAAACGACTTCCTGACATTTAAATTTATACTGGATGTTAACAAATTTCTCTTCTTCAGAAACGATTTCCTTGCCATTGCCAGTCTACATTTTATATCCTCTCTACTTCGACCATCATCAGTTATTTTACTCCCTAAATAGCAAACCTCCTTTACTACTTTAAGTGTCTCATTTCCTAATCTAATCCCCTCAGCGTCACCCGATTTAATTTGACTACATTCCATTATCCTTGTTTTGCTTTTGTTGGTGTTCATCTTATATCCTCCTTTCAAGACACTGTCCATTCCGTTCAACTGCTCTTCCAAGTCCTTTGCTGTCTCTGACAGAATTACAATGTCATCGGCGAACCTCAACGTTTTTACCTCTTCTCCATGAATTTTAATACCTACTCCGAATTTTTCCTTTGTTTCCTTTCCTGCTTGCTCAATATACAGATTGAATAACATCGGTGAGAGACTACAACCCTGTCTCACTCCTTTCCCAACCACTGCTTCCCTTTCATGCCCCTCGACTCTTATAACTGCCATCTGGTTTCTGTACAAATTGTAAATAGCCTTTCGCTCCCTGTATTTTACCCCTGTCAACTTCAGAATTTGAAAGAGAGTATTCCAGTTATCGTTGTCAAAAGCTTTCTCTAAGTCTACAAATGCTAGAAACGTAGGTTTGCCTTTTCTTAATCTTTCTTCTAACATAAGTCGTAAGGTTAGTATTGCATCACGTGTTCCAACATTTCTACGGAATCCAAGCTGATCTTCCCGAGGTCCGCTTCTACCAGTTTTTCCATTCGTCTGTAAGGAATTCGCGTTAGTATTATGCAGCTGTGACTTATTAAACTGATAGTTCGGTAATTTTCACATCTGTCAACACCTGCTTTCTTTGGGATTGGAATTATTATATTCTTCTTGAAGTCTGTGGGTATTTCGCCTGTCTCATACATCTTGCTCACCAGATGGTAGAGTTTTGTCATGACTGGCTCTCCCAAGGCCATCAGTAATTCTAATGGAATGTTGTCTACTCCTGGGGCCTTGTTTCGACTCAGGTCTTTCAGTGCTCTGTCAAACTCTTCACGCAGTATCGTATCTCCCATTTCATCTTCATCTACATCCTCTCCCATTTCCATAATATTGTCTTCAAGTACATCGCCCTTGTATAAACCCTCTATATACTCCTTCCACCTTTCTGCCTTCCCTTCTTTGCTTAGAACTGGGTTGCCATCTGAGCTCTTGATATTCATACAAGTGGTTCTCTTCTCTCCAAAGGTCTATTTAATTTTCCTGTAGGCAATATCTATCTTATCCCTAGTGAGACAAGCCTCTACATTCTTACATTTGTCCTCTGGCCATCCCTGCTTAGCCATTTTGCAATTCCTGTCGATCTCATTTTTGAGACGTTTGTATTCCTTTTTGCCTGCTTCATTTACTGCATTTTTATATTTTATCCTTTCATCAATTAAATTCAATATTTCTTCTGTTACCCAAGGATTTCTACTAGCCCTCGTCTTTTTACCTACTTGATCCTCTGCTGCCTTCACTACTTCATCCCTCAGAGCTACCCATTCCTCTTCTACTGTATTTCTTTCCCCCATTCCTGTCAATTGCTCCCTTATGCTCTCCCTCAAACTCTCTACAACCTCTGGTTCTTTCAGTTTATCCAGGTCCCATCTCCTTAAATTCCCACCTTTTTGCAGTTTCTTCAGTTTTAATCTACAGTTCATAACCAACTGATTGTGGTCAGAGTCCACATCTGCCCCTGGAAATGTCTTACAATTTAAAACCTGGTTTCTAAATCTCTGTCTTACCATTATATAATCTATCTGATACCTTCTAGTATCTCCAGGATTCTTCCATGTATACAACCTTCTTTCATGATTCTTGAACCAAGTGTTAGCTATGATTAAGTTATGCTCTGTGCAAAATTCTACCAGACGGCTTTCTCTTTCATTTCTTAGCCCCAATCCATATTCACCTACTATGTTTCCTTCTCTCCCTTTTCCTACTGACGAATTCCAGTCACCCATGACTATTAAATTTTCGCCTCCCTTCACTACCTGAATAATTTCTTTTATCTGGTCATACATTTCATCTACTTCTTCATCATCTGCACAGCTAGTTGGCATATAAACTTGTACTACTGTAGTAGGCATGGGCTTTGTGTCTATCTTGGCCACAATAATGCGTTCACTATGCTGTTTGTAGTAACTAACCCGCACTCCTATTTTTTATTCGTTATTAAACCTACTCCTGCATTACCCCTATTTGATTTTGTATTTATAACCCTGTAATCACCTGACCAAAAGTCTTGTTCCTCCTGCCACCGAACTTCACTAATTCCCACTATATCTAACTTCAATTTCCCTTTTTAAATTTTCTAACCTACCTGCCCGATTAATGGATCTGACATTCCACGCTCCGATCCGTAGAACGCCAGTTTTCTTTCTCCTGATAACGACGTCCTCTTGAGTAGTCCCCGCCCGGAGATCCGAATGGGGGACTACTTTACCTCCGGAATATTTTACCCAAGAGGACACCATCATCATTTAATCATACAGTAAAGCTGCATGTCCTCGGGAAAAATTACGGCTGTAGTTTCCCCTTGCTTTCATAGGCTCAAAATCGGACGATGTAAAAAAAGATACTCATACACATTATAAAAATGTATATATGTTGCTTATCTACTCCGAAACGACTTGACCGACTTCAACCAAACTTGGTACACATATCTCTTACTCTTTCGAAAGAATCGCTTTGGGGGTAAGAACAACGTACCTATCAAAGGGGAGGGTGTGGGAGTGAAAAAGAAGTGTAGATCACGTCACGCGAACACGGAGATTTCATTCACCCAGCCTTCGAGAACGAGAGCACTTAATGAGCTGCAAAAAACTTTGCAAAAAAATTCAAACCCTTAAGGGCCTTTTTCTCTCTGACACCCCGCCACCCCCGCACATAATGACGAAAGGAAAAAATGTTTATCGCTTACTACATTTTTGCTGTTAATTTTCGAGTCACGAATGACGTTCTAATTTATTACTTCTTTCCTACTAAGGTAATTGTTAATAACTTTAATTAATGGGTATCTTAATTGTAAGGGTTTATTCATTAGTAAAATTGTCTACTGCATTCGTGACACGTTTTACGAACAGTGTTTATATGTACCACTAAATGTACCTGCGAAATGAAATGAATGGTATAAATTCTAATGTCCCATTCCTTTCGCCGTCTTTGCCCCATCACGTCATGCCTAAGGCAATGACGCTACATTTAGGCACTCTATGAAAGCAGCGGATCATGCTCGTAAACAAACGAGTATAGCATACGATAAAATTACAGTCACATTCACGCAGTTATTTACTTAGTCCTGAATTATATCGAAACGAACTGAAGATAACAAAATAATTAAGAACAAGAATTAAAAACAAATTTTCGTGTCTGATAATAAGTATTCTCGTAATTTATGAGACTAGAAAGTCACAGAGAACCTTTAAATTGCATTACGGTAAAGCGCATGGTGAAGTCATAAAATAGCGTTAATTTTATATTACTTATTGAATCTAACGGGAGAAGCACATGGAAGTGGGAGATTAGGGCGGGGAGAAACTAAAATGTATCAGAAAATCTGGAAGATAAAAGGAATGACGACAAATACGAAACAGCAGCATAAAATGTGGAGAACAGACACACTAAATTCTAAAAGAAAAGCAAGTACATGATAAACGAATATCTACAAAAAATAAACAATATTGGAATCGACAACTAGAATTAACATTTGTAGATAATTCCAGTTACAGATTCCAACCGCTCCATGATTCATATGTAAACTATACTTGCAGTTGTATGCACTGAAACATAATACCATTTCTACAGCTGCAATTGCTCTCTAAGACTTCTGCGAAGTATAACAAAAATTGGAATCGGTAACTAGAACTGACCTAAATAGGTCACTTTTAGTTGTTGTTTGTTGTTACGGTCTTCATTACTGAGACTGGTTTGATGCAGCTCTCCATGCTACTCTATCCTGTGCAAGCTTCTTCATCTCCCAGTACCTAATGCAACCTACATCCTTCTGAATCTGCTTAGTGTATTCATCTCTTGGTCTCCCTCTACGATTTTTACCCTCCACGCTGCCCTCCAATGCTAAATTGGTGATCCCTTGATGCCTCAGAACATGTCCTTCCAACCGGTCCCTTCTTCTTGTCAAGTTGTGCCACAAACTCCTCCCCAATTCTATTCAATACCTCCTCCTTAGTTATGTGATCTACCCATCTAATCTTCAGCATTCTTCTGTAGCACCACATTTCGAAAGCTTCTATTCTCTTCTTCTCCAAACTATTTACCGTCCATGTTTCACTTCCATACATGGCTACATTCCATACAAATACTTCCAGAAACGACTTCCTGACACTTAAATCTATACTGGATGTTAACAAATTTCTCTTCTTCAGAAACGCTATCCTTGCCATTGCCATTTTACATTTTATATCCTCTCTACTTCGACCATCATAGGTTATTTTGCTCCCCAAATAGCAAAACTCCTTTACTACTTTAAGTGTCTCTTTTCCTAATCTAATCCCCTCAGCATCACCCGACTTAATTCGACTACATTCCATTATCCCCGTTTTGCTTTTGTTGATGTTCATCTTATACCCTCCTTTCAAGACACTGTCCATTCCGTTCAACTGCTCTTCCAAGTCCTTTGCTGTCTCTGACAGAATTACAATGTCATTGGCGAACCTCAAAGTTCTTATTTCTTCTCCAAGGATTTTAATACCTACTCCGAATTTTTCTTTTGTTTCCTTTACTGCTTGCTCAATATACAGATTGAATAACTTCGAGGAGAGGCTACAACCCTGTCTCACTCCCTTCCCAACCACTGCTTTTCTTTCATGTCCCTCGACTCTTAAAACTGCCATCTGGTTTCTGCACAAATTGTAAATAGCCTTTCGCTCCCTGTATTTTACCCCTGCCACCTTTAGAATTTGAAAGAGAATATTGCAGTCAACATTGTCAAAAGCTTTCTCTAAGTCTACAAATGCTAGACAAGATAAGTCGTGAGGTCAGTATTGCCACGCGTGTTCCAATTCTACAAAATCCAAACTGATCTTCCCCGAGGTCGGCTTCTACCAGTTTTTCCATTCGTCTGTAAAGAATTCGCGTTAGTATTTTGCAGCTGTGACTTATTAAACTGATAGTTCCGTAATTTTCACATCTGTCAACACCTGCTTTCTTTGGGATTGGAATTACTATATTCTTCTTGAAGTCTGAGGGAATTTCGCCTGTCTCATACATCTTGGTCACCAGATGGTAAGGTTTTGTCAGGACTGGCTCTCCCAAGGCTGTCAGTAGTTATAACGGAAGGTTGTCTACTCCCGGAGCCTTGTTTCGGCTTAGGTCTTTCAGTGCTCTGTCAAACTCTTCACGCAGTATCGTATCTCCCATTTCATCTTCATCTACATCCTCTCCCATTTCCATAATATTGTCTTCAAGTACATCGCCCTTGTATAAACCCTCTATATACTCCTTCCACCTTTCTGCCTTCCCTTCTTTGCTTAGAACTGGGTTGCCATCTGAGCTCTTGATATTCATACAAGTGGTTCTCTTCTCTCCAAAGGTCTATTTAATTTTCCTGTAGGCAATATCTATCTTATCCCTAGTGAGACAAGCCTCTACATTCTTACATTTGTCCTCTGGCCATCCCTGCTTAGCCATTTTGCAATTCCTGTCGATCTCATTTTTGAGACGTTTGTATTCCTTTTTGCCTGCTTCATTTACTGCATTTTTATATTTTATCCTTTCATCAATTAAATTCAATATTTCTTCTGTTACCCAAGGATTTCTACTAGCCCTCGTCTTTTTACCTACTTGATCCTCTGCTGCCTTCACTACTTCATCCCTCAGAGCTACCCATTCTTCTTCTACTGTATTTCTTTCCCCCATTCCTGTCAATTGCTCCCTTATGCTCTCCCTCAAACTCTCTACAACCTCTGGTTCTTTCAGTTTATCCAGGTCCCATCTCCTTAAATTCCCACCTTTTTGCAGTTTCTTCAGTTTTAATCTACAGTTCATAACCAACTGATTGTGGTCAGAGTCCACATCTGCCCCTGGAAATGTCTTACAATTTAAAACCTGGTTTCTAAATCTCTGTCTTACCATTATATAATCTATCTGATACCTTCTAGTATCTCCAGGATTCTTCCATGTATACAACCTTCTTTCATGATTCTTGAACCAAGTGTTAGCTATGATTAAGTTATGCTCTGTGCAAAATTCTACCAGACGGCTTTCTCTTTCATTTCTTAGCCCCAATCCATATTCACCTACTATGTTTCCTTCTCTCCCTTTTCCTACTGACGAATTCCAGTCACCCATGACTATTAAATTTTCGCCTCCCTTCACTACCTGAATAATTTCTTTTATCTGGTCATACATTTCATCTACTTCTTCATCATCTGCACAGCTAGTTGGCATATAAACTTGTACTACTGTAGTAGGCATGGGCTTTGTGTCTATCTTGGCCACAATAATGCGCTCACTATGCTGTTTGCAGTAGCTTACCCGCACTCCTATTTTTTATTCATTATTAAACCTACTCCTGCATTACCCCTATTTGATTTTGTATTTACAACCCTGTATTCACCTGACCAAAAGTCTTGTTCCTCCAGCCACCGAACTTCACTTGTTCCCACTATATCTAACTTTAACCTATCCATTTCCCTTTTTAAATTTTCTAACCCACCTGCCCGATTAAGGGATCTGACATTCCACGCTCCGATCTGTAGAACGGCAGTTCTCTTTCTCCTGATGACGACGTCCTCTTGAGTAGTCCCTGCCCGGAGATCCGAATGGGGGACTATTTTACCTCCGGAATATGTTACCCAAGAGGACACCATCATCATTTAACCATACAGTAAAGCTGCATGCCCTCGAGAAAAATTACGGCTGTAGTTTCCCCTTGCTTTCAGCCGTTCGCAGTACCGGCACAGCAAGGCCGTTTTGGCTAGTGTTACAAGGCCAGATCAGTCAATTATCCAGACTGTTGCCCCTGGAGCTACTGAAAAGGCTGCTGCCCCTCTTCAGGAACCACACGTTTGTCTGGCCTCTCAACAGATACCCCTCCGTTTTGGAGCACCTACGGTACGGCCATCTGTATCGCTGAGGCACGCAAGCCTCCCCACCAACGGCAAGGTCCATGGTTCATTGGGAGGGGGGGGGGGGCAATTTTAGTTACCGATTCCAAAATTAGTAAATTTGCAGTAGTTCAGAGAGCAATCACAAATGCAGAAATCATATTAGCCTACATTTCAGTGCATACACGTGCTGAAAGAAACCGTCTAATTAATGAAGCATCGAATGGCTGGAATCGGTAACTAGAACTGGTTTATACAGGAGGTCAGCTCTAGTTACCGATTCCAACTTCTGGATGGTTCATAATTTTGGACATTTTTGTTGTAAATCTGTGAACTATGCGTGCGGTTCTAGGCGCTTCAGTCTGGAACCGCGTGGCCGCTAAGGTCGCAGGTTCGAATCCTGCCTCTGGCATGGATGTGTGTGATGTCCTTAGGTTAGTTAGGTTTAAGTAGTTCTAAGTTCTAGGGGACTGATGACCACAGATGTTAAGTTCCATAGTGCTCAGAGCCATTTGAATCATTTTTTATGCTGTGCTTAGCATAATTGCGTTTCCTTGCACTGCGCTTGGGGGAGGTTTATTTTAGTGGTTTGCTGCTGCGCTGCTTTTTTACAGTCACCATTTTCGAGCTGTACTGGGTTTCCATTGTGGCAAGGAATACTACAAAAATTTGTTATTGCCAGTTTAACATCACTGTTAGGAGACACATTATTTACAGTCAAACATTGCATTTCAAAATTATCATGAGACTCAGTTCAATTAAAGTTTAATTCAGATCTCATTTCTTTGTCAGGTATTCTTATTCGTGCAGTACAGTGTTACATTTTCGTGTGTCTACAATTTAATGTTCGGAATTTGACTTGGTCAATTTTGGTACGTAAATTTATAGAGCATTTTCATAGAAGCATTTTAGACACTTAATCTTTCAAAGTTCAGTTTGTAAATTTTTGTAGAATTTTTACTCCGACCTGTGTGTTAGAATTGCAAGTAACGTACTGTGACTTCACGCATTATAATAACACTGTTCACTGCACTGTACAATACGGAAGTTCACAGGACAGTTTCTTTAATAAACAGTTTTAAGTTTTCTAATTATTTTTAGTAAAAGTTAATTGTAATACTTCACAATTTCTGGTGGATTTGACAATTCCTTTCGTCAGATAACTTTCACGTAAGCACACCTCTTGCTTTGTCCAATTGACAGAACATTCACATTATATTATACACACACACATGAAAGTTAAGAATAGGAGGACACTATACAAAACAAAACCAACAAAATAGTTACAATTGGTCTCAAAGCTAATCGCAGACTTGTGTATAAAATAGAGCGTTTAGTTTTAGATGTATGATTCTCTGGTATTTACAGTAAGTAAGCTTGAGGAATCATATGCAATCGTGACGCATCTACTTGTCACATATCATTTCTATACACATATTACGTATGGAAACTTAGCAACATACATGGAAAACATACAGAAACTGTTTGCTTGAAACTTATTTCTTGCATAAACGAAAATGTCTGTGTGTGTGTGCGTGCATGTGCCTGCAACTGTCTCTGTCTGACCTTGTCAGTAAATGTCGTGTGACTAGGGCCTCCCGTGGGGTAGACCGTTCGCCAGGTGCAAATCTTTCGATATGACGCCACTTCGGCGACTTGCGCGTCGATGGGGATGAAATGATGATGATTAGAACAACACAACACCTAGTCCCGGGCCGAAGAAAATCTCCGACTCAGCCGGTAATCGAACCCGGGCCCTTAGGTTGACATTCTGTCACGCTGACCACTCAGCTAGCAAGGACGGACACCTTCTCAGTGTAATGTTATCCTACTGTCAGAGAGATATATTGAGAAGTTTGCTACAAGTGACCGTTATCCTGTACGCTAGAATACTTCTCAAATATTACCTCAATAGTTGTATCACTATCACATGTATATTAAGTTTGACGACGCAGAAGCTGAGTATATTCTTGTGAAATCACTATACATTGTGATAGTGACACACTGCTGTTGATCTGATGGTGTCCTGTTCACCTCTATTCCCTCATCACAACTCTCTTCACTTACCACCTATTTCCATTACCATTCGCGAACAAGTGCCAAATTACTGAGAACTACAAAACAAAATCCTCCTCCTAGAACGCAAAGTCATGATCTCTTGGACCGGAAATCCGAATGTAAGACGTGTTCCACGACGTACATTGGTCTGCTGCTCTTCAGTCCCTGATGAATGGCGAACTAAATGGGGGCAAATGGCTCTAAAGACTATGGGACTTAACATCTGAGGTCATCAGTCCCCTAGAACTTCTTTAAGCTAACTAACCTAAGGACATCACACACATCCATACCTGAGGCAGGATTTGCACCTGCGACCGTAGCGGTCGTGTGGTTCCAGACTGTAGCGCCTAGAACCGTTCGGCCACCCCGGCCGGCCGCATGGCGAACAGGAAACTTTCAGAACTAGCGTAGGGTGAGGTACATCACAGGTCGTAGTTCTACTTACAGATGCTGCATGGTGTACGAAACCTCAGGTCCCATCGGATCCCTGTTCATTAGTATCTCAGGAAACTTGTTCCTTAGTGAGAAATAGGCGTCTAACGCCAACTTAACCCGTTCTCTGCTACACTTGCAGTCGATGTACGTCCGTTCGATGCGCGCGTCGTCTGAAACACATGTCAAAAAGTTACTTGAGGGTAGTCATAAGGCTTTATCACCTCAAGAAAGTAAAGTTGCGCAATTAATCTTTTGTTTATTCTTCTCTATAGCCCTGGTACTAGAGTTGCGCTCTAACAAATCTACAGTTCGGTAGTTTTCGTACACTACATAAATGACGTATTAAATGGTAGGATTACCGGTAGTATTGCTAGCATTGGTAGGGAAAGAAACGTAAGTGAACATGTAAGAGAGAAATGAAATGAAATAACTGTGTGGCTTTGATGGCCGGGAGGCGCTATCCGGGGAAGTTCGGCCGCCGAGTTGCAAGTCTTTCAAGAGAGAAACTGGGAACCGACGACATTTCTTTCCTTTTTGCTCATTCGTTTGTTTGTTTCGTACATAATCAGAAATGCACATCATTCAGTGTTAGTCCATTGCGTGTTACACATCCTTACAGAATATAACTTGCATTTTACAAATAATGAAAATTAGTTGAGCGCGTAACTTCTGCGCTTTTACGTAACCATCCAAGTACAGTTTACTTGCACAAATGTAAATAATGTGTATAATTATTGTTCTTATTTTGCACTCAATACGACGTTGTTCGTCTCGATAAAACGCAAGAGTTTCGAGTCACTATTGACAAATGCTAAAGTTTTATATGAATTACAGAAACATGTTTTATACCAGTTCCACGAAGTGCTTAAGTGATATTTGAAGTATTGCTATTTTGCAGTTCTTTTATTTTACCTTATTGTTGAGTAACTTACGTTTTCTAGCGCTATATGATAAACCTGTGTAGTTTCCTTTACTTTTACTACAGCATCCCACTGTTTCACTTTACAAATAAACAATTTTCGAATAAAACCTGAATGAAACATTGACAATGCCAGTTTTGCTGTAAATACTGTTTATTTTTAAGTAACTGACTGAAGGATAACTATATAAACACATAAAAAGAGTTTTTTTCACCTGAGTTCTGAGAGTTCCGCAACCTGTACAGAAAATTGGAAATTGAAAACTGACAAGTTCGAGTTTGCTATAAATATCGGTAGGAGAATTGTAGGACAAAAATGTTTCGTAGATAATGTGGCCCTTTATACCCCGAAGAGCCAAAGAAACTGGTATACCAGCCTACTATCGTGTAGGGCCCCTGCGGGCATGCAAAAGTGCCGCAACACGACGTGGCATTGAAGTAGTGCTGGAGGGAATTGACACCATGAATCATGCAGGGCTGTCCATAAGTCCGTAGAGCACAAGGGGTTGGAGATCTCTTATGAAAAGCACGTTGCAAGGCATCCCGGATACGCTCCATAATGCTCATGTCTTGGGAGTTTGATGGCCAGCGGAAACGTTTAAATCAGAAGGGTGTTCCTGGAGCCAGTCTGTAGCAACTCTGGACATGTAGGGTGTCACATTGTCCTGCGGGAATTACCCAATTCCGTCGGAATGCGCAATGGGCATTAATGAATGCAGGTGATCATACAGGATGCCTAAGTACGTGTTGCCGGTCAGAGTCGTGTCTAGAAGTATCACTCCAAATGCACACGCCTCAGAACCTCCACCAGTTTGAACTGTGCTGACATGCAGGGTTCTTGGGTTCATGCGGTCGTCTCCATATCCGTACTCGTCCATCCGCTCGATACAATTTGAAATGAGACTCGCCTGACCAGGCAACATGTGTCCAGTCATCGACAGTCCAACGTCGGAGCTGACGGGCCCAGTCGAAGAAGTAAAGCTTTGTGTCGTGCTACCATCAAGGGTACACGAGTGGGCCTTCGGCCCCAAAGCCCGTATCGATGATGTTTCGTTGAATGGTTCGCATGCTGACGCTTGTTGATGGCCCAGCATTGAAATCTGCAGCAATTTGGGGAAGGGTTGCACTTGCGCCGCGTTGAACGATTCTCTTCAGTCGTCGTTGGTCCATATCTTGCAGGATCTGTTTCCGGCCGCAGCGATTTCGCAGATTTGATGTTTTACTGAATTCCTGACATTCACGGTACACTTGTGAAATGGTCGTACGGTAAAATGTCACTTCATCGCTACCTCGGAGATGCTGTGCCTCATCGCTCGTGTGCCGACTATAATACCATGTTCAACCTCACTTCAGTCTTGATATCCCGCCATTGTAGCAGCAGTAACAGATCTTGTTGTCTTATATAGGTGTTGCCGACCGCAGCGCCTTATTCTGCCTGTTTACGTATCTGTATTTGAATACGCATCCCTATACCTGCTTCTTTGGCTCTTCAATGTACATCTTTACTCAGTTTCTAGATGGTCCACCGCTTCCGGGTTTTATGGGAATCTAGTAAGACACTGACAGCATAGGTAAAGATGAGGTAATGTCCAATAGGTGTGCAACACACCTAATGTACAAGTAACATGGCTACTAGGAAAGCTTACTTACGACAGTCTACGATAGCCCACGGTGGTTTTACAACTCTAAACCCAGTTGGTAGTGTTCGCCCACGAGACCCAGTAAGCAGTAGTTACCGGCGTCCGCGTTGATGCAATGTTCCTCGACTTCCGGAGGGCGTTCGGTACAGTTCCGCACTGTCGCCTGATGAACAGAATACGAAATTATGGAATATCAAACCGGCTGTGTTAATCGGACTGAAGAGTTTCTGGCAAACAGAAAGGAGTATGTCATTCTCACTGGAGAGAAATATTCAAGGGCGCACCTGTACCCCAAGGGAGTGTTGTTGGACCATTATGACGCTTTTTGCGGATGATGCTGTGTTACACAGAGAAATCGCATCGCTAGGAACTTGTAGCGACATGCAGGCGGACTTGCAGAGGGACCACGCTTCGTGCAGAGTTTGGCAGTTGTAATGGAACTGCTCAGCGTACCTCGTTTTTCGTTAAGTATTGTAGATTACGATACATTAAATAGTAATGTATTCACCTTCTTGATACATCATTAATATAACACTTATTTTTTCCTATAATCATTGCTCTTATGAAATTTTATGAGTATTTGTATATTTTCAGAAATAATTTCTATCATATCAATACTGTACAGATATCTTTGTAATACGAAAGATCTATATAATCTAATATCTGTGAACTGAGGTATCATGTGTTGCTGCACTTGTTGATTTGCATGTGTAGCAAGCAATCGTGAGCCTGAAACAGTTGTCTGAGGGCGTAGACGGTTGGACTGTGGAATCTGGTGTTGTTCAATCAAGATGCACTGAGAGGCAAGCAGTCATGATGAGCTGTATTGAATGTTGGTTTTTGTAAATATTTTCGTAGAATTATGCAAAGTGTTCTGATGTTACGAAGTGAAAGAATCGACATACACTACTGGCCATTAAAATTGCTACACCAAGAAGAAATGCAGATGAAAAACGGGTATTCATTGGAAAAATATATTATACTAGAACTGACATGTGATTACATTTTCGCGCAATTTGGATGCATAGATCCTGAGAAATCAGTACCCAGAACAACCACCTCTGGCCGTAATAACGGCCTTGATACGCCTGGACATTGAGTCAAACAGAGCTTGGATGGCATGTAGAGGTACAGCTGTCCATGCAGCTTCAACACCATACCACAGTTCATCAAGAGTAGTGACTGGCGTATTGAGACGAGCCAGTTGCTCGCCTACCATTGACCAGACGTATTCAGCTGGTGAGAGATCTGGAGAATGTGCTGGACAGGGCAGCAGTCGAACGTTTTCTGTATCCAGAAAGGCCCGTACAGGTCCTGCAACATGCGTCCGTGCATTATCCTGCTGAAATGTAGGGTTTCGCAGGGATCGAATGAAGGGTAGAGCCACGGGTCGTAACACATCTGAAATGTAACGTCCACTATTCAAAGTGCCGTCAATGCGAACAAGAGGTGACTGAGACGTGTAACCAATGGCAACCCATACCATCACGCTGGGTGATACGCCAGTATGGCGATGACAAATACACGCTTCCAATGTGCGTTCACCGCGATGTCGCCAAACACGGATGCAACCATCATGATGCTGTAAACAGAACCTGAATTCATTCGAAAAAATGACGTTTTGCCATTCGTGCACCTAGGTTCGTCGTTGAGTACACCATTGCAGGCGCTCCTGTCTGTGATGCAGCGTCAAGGATAACCGCAGCCATGGTCTCCGAGCTGATAGTCCATGCTGCTGCAAACGTCGTCTAACTGTTCGTGCAGATGGTTGTTGTCTTGCAAACGTCCCCATCTGTTGACTCAGGGATCGAGACGTGGCTGCATGATCCGTTACAGCCATGCGCATAAGATGCCTGTCATCTCGACTGCTATTGATACGAGGCCGCTGGGATCCAGCACGGCTATCCGTATTACCGTCCTGAACCCACTGAATCCATATTCCGCTAACAGTCATTGGATCTAGACCAAGGCGAGCAGGAATGTCGTGATACGATAAACCTCAATCGCGATAGGCTACAATCCGATGTTTATCAAAGTCGGAAACGTGATGGTATGCATTTCTCCTCCTTACACGAGGCATCACAACAACGTTTCACCAGGCAACGCCGGTCAACTGCTGTTTGTGTATGAGAAATCGGTTGGAAACGTTCCTCATGTCAGCACGTTGTAGGTGTCGCCAACGGCGCCTACCTTCTGTGAATGCTCTGAAAAGCTAATCATTTGTATATCACAGCATCTTCTTTCTGTCGGTTAAATTTCGCGTCTGTAGCACGTCATCTTCGTGGTGTAGCAATTTTAATGGCCAGTAGTGTACATTAAAAAGCTGACGTGAAAATAGAGTTCCTGTTTCATTATTACATTTCACAGTACATATATGAAAACAAGAACCCATTCCTCTTGTAGAAAGTGAGATAATCGATCTAGACAAACTGCCAAAGAAGAAGTCGACGTCAACGAGACCAAAGTTAAGCAACTTTAATTGTTTTTAACAGCCACTTGCTCATTTTCGATTATCACGCAGACTTTCATAATATTGGTTGGCTGCAAAATAATTGAAGATAACAGAGCGGGCAGGCCTGTTGAACAGTTTATCTTCAACATAAACAGATGTAACGTACTGCGCGTAAATAGATAGAAAGATCCGTTATTGTGTGATCACACGAATGCAGAACAATCATTGAAAGGAGTCAGATCCATAAAACATCTAGGAAATTTGGAAATTTGTGGTAAGTTCTGACAGGACCAAACTGCTGAAGTCATCGGTTCCTAAGCTTACACACTGTTTAATCTAACTTTAACTAACTTACGCTAAGGACAACACACACACACTGATGCCCGAGGGAGGACTCGAACCTCCGACGGGGGAAATATCTAAGAGCATGCCTATGGAGCGATTTAATGTGGAAGGACTACATCGCAGGTAAAGCGGATAATCTCCAAACTCTGTCTGAACAGGCCGCCGAAGGCTCAAAGGCACCGACAGACTGCCTTGTCATCCACATCTAATAGGCATCACTGGTTGCAGATATGGAGGGACACGTCGTCAGCACACAGCTCTCCCGGCCGTTATTAGTTTTCACGACCAGAGCCGCTCCATCTCTGTTATACACTGTAGCACCTCAATAGACCTTGCTAGGGCTGAGTGATGAGTGCACCAAACTTGCCAACAGCGCTCGGCAGAGCCGAACGGTCACCCATCCAAGTACCAGCCAAGCCCGACAGCGCTTAACATCCGTGATCTGACAGGAAACGGTGTTACCACTGCGGCAAGGTTCAAATTCAAATGGCTCTGAGCACTATGGGACTTAACATCTGAGGTCATCAGTCCCCTAGAGTTAGAACTACTTAAACCTAACTAACCTAAGGACAACACCCATATCCATGCCCGAGGCAGGATTCGAACCTGCGACCGTAGCAGCAGCGCGGTTCTGGACTGAAGCAGCTAGAACTGCGGCAAGGCCTTTGGCGGGTAAGACAGATTGGAAATTGAAATTTATTGGAAGAATCCTTGGAAAGAGTAGTCCAACCATAAAAGTCGTATCTTACAAAACCCACCGTTCGACCACTAACTGGGATGAGTCTGGTAAGAGTACCCCACAGGATTGATAGAGGAAATGGAGAAGATCCAAAGAAGAGCAGTGCGTATCGTTACAGGTGCATTTAGTAAACACGAAAGCGTCTCAGGGATGCTCAGCCAACTCTTAAGGTTCCGAGACCATACATTCCGAGGAGAGTCAACCAATCTATTGTTTCTTCCAATGTATATCATTCAAACTAGAGAGATTTGTGCTTACAGGGAGGCTTTTAGACAGCCATTCTTCCCTTGAACCATGCGCGAATGCAACAGGAAGAAGGGGAAGTAACAGTGGTACACAAAATACGCTGCGCCACTCCTCGTAAGGTGGCTTATGCTGTGCTGAAATCCGCGACAAGAATGAGGCAGAAAGTTGGTCAAAAATGGTTCAAATGGCTCTGAGCACTATGGGACTTAACATCTGTGGTCATCAGTCCCCTAGAACTTAGAACTACTTAAACCTAACTAACCTAAGGACATCACACACATCCATGCCCGAGGCAGGATTCGAACCTGCGACCGTAGCAGTCCCGCGGTTCCGGACTGAGCGCCTTAACCGCGAGACCACCGCGGCCGGCGGCAGAAAGTGGCACGTGTATTGCGACATGAGGGACGACGCATCATTCTAAAACATTTTCATGAGTGCAGTTGATAGGTATCATGCATAATTTTGGTATCTGAATCGATTGTGAGCGAGAAGCAGTGCTGTAAAGCTGTATCACAGAAGTAAGGCTATTATCATTGGCGTGCACCGAGGTGCAAGGGCAGATAATTTTAAGCTGTGTTGGAGTGAGCAAGCAATTGCACTGTTATATTTCAAAAGTAAAGTCTCAGCCTATCAATGTGTCATATGAACATAATTATAACAATATTGTAAAAGAAACCGATTTGTGAAGGAGGAAGTTTAATGGAATTAAGTGTATACCAGGAGTGGAATGTCAGAGCTAAATATTATATTGCTGTTCCTTTTTTTTTCATTATTGCACTAGATTTGAAAGATAGGAAAGTGTATTGTTTGAATGTTAAGTTGTTCATTAAATTTAAAATCAGCCATGAGCACTTTTTCACAGTATAAAAACAACCTAGTGTTGCCATGTATGACCATATTTCATTTTTCACATACCATTCTCTTACAACTTTTAATTGATCAATGTTTTTTCAAAAGTAGAAACGGAACCAAATGTCTTCAGAAAATACTTTGATTTGCAGCTTTATGCATCGCAACAAGAAGGTGAATATGACACCTAACGTAATTCGGTGGTTATGAGCAACTTTGCCTATCAGTATGTAATGCAAAAAGGGATGACAGTCAGTTGACAGTAATCTTCACACCATTCCTAAATAATGCGTGTCTTTGAGTAGAAGGTGGAACAAGCCGTACGAGGTGTTTTAGTTTGAAAGCCAAAGGGACAAGGGCAGAAGCAAAGGCACACACAGCAGGGGTTAGTACGGAAACCACTTAAAGGGGTGGCAGGAGGTAAGTCAGCGACCCCGACCAGGTGATTCAGGCAGGAGAAACGCGTGCAGTGGCACATCTGCAGAGGGACAGAGAAAAAGCTTTAGAGAGCTGTGTTTCCGAATTCCAAAGGGATACGAACAAAACCAGTGACGCATTTCGATCACATGTCCAGCGAGTGTTCACACATGAAGGTCAATGTACTTTAAATGTCTAGAATGGGCACAAAACGTCCGATTCACGGAAATGCGCTAGGAAGGAGAAAAATACTGAAGTTTCAATGCAGTTTAATAGAAGGGACATTGTTATTGGTGGAGAGAGTTTCCACAAAACAAGAGGAACGCTCCTATTGGTCGAAAAAGGCGTGACATGAAGAATGAATGAACCCAGGTGGGGGAGGTAGTTCGGTCATGAGTAAGACAACAGAGAAATTTTCTGAGGACTCTTCCCTGAACTGGCGTCAAGTGCAGAATGGAGTGCTTAACGCTCTGTATGACGCAGAGAAGAAATTTATGTGAACACTGCGTTCACAGCGGCTGAAATCCACCTAGAAATTAGCTGTAGCAATGTTTAGCTCCAACTGTGAAGAAACGAACTGTTCTTGTGAGAACTGAAAGGGCACTATAATATGCACACTGCTCTAAACATGCGCTTGTATATCGTCACCTACAAAGACTAAGACTGAGTACATGTTTTCTCACATAACGAGAAACATAGGGAAAGCTTCTGCTGGAAAGTTCAGCAAAGGTTTGATTGGTTTTATAGGAATTTCATCGGAAGAGAGCGGCCTAGCAGATGGCAGATCATCGCAGCTTAAGGTAAATACCACGTGCAGAGGCGTAAACTTTGTTGGTTCACCAGCTTGCATCCACCGTAAACTCGAGCAGCCTTGGGTAATCTTTCGCTCAATTTGTCACTTAACTAACCATCCACCGTGGACTTGATTGTCATCCTAAATAGTACCGAACTTTGAACCGCAATCGGATGATTTTCGTAATATTGACCAACATCATAACATAAGTGTAGGAACAAATTTGTACAGAAACTTCTAATTAAACTTTATTATTGTTGTGTTTAAGATTAATATTCGTTTTTGAGAGTTAATTTTTAATATTGTTGTGTTTAGGATTATTTCACTTTTTGATGTTGGTGAGATGCATTATCCTGACAACTGTTTTTATGTTGTCGAATTGAAAACTGTGTAAAAGCGTGTATTTTTGTGCTAAAATTGCGACATTAAACATGTCATTTCAACTTACAACTACATGTTTAGCTTGGCACTGATACTAGATTAGAATATTTTTTGGTGTGTATGGCTGGTAAACATGGCTGTTAATCATATAAGCACTTTTTATCTTTCTTATGTAGCACCAGGCCTTTATAGATTTAGCGTCAGCAAACTGTACTTAGCTGGTTACACCCTGCTTTTTCCCAAGAGATCTGAATATGGCAGTGGCCGAAACCAGTAATAGTGAACTGTAAAGGTTTGTGTGAGCAAGACAGACCTGTAAACTAAAGGATCAACTCAGAAGTGTATTCTGCTACCCTCAGGAAATTGAAGAAACGACTTCAGCGTTTTCGTCGTCACAAAAATGCAAGCGAACTTCTCCATCTCTGCTACAACGCAAGGCGTCACACAATAGGAGCAGCTCACAATATTTCATTGAACTGTTCTTCCTCATCCTCCTTCCGCAATCCATGTGTTTGAAGCTTGAAGGGTGCATTCCACTGGAAACAATACGCAATACGTGGATGATGGGGTGGTTATTGATGCAGTAGGAAGTTGCACCAGTAGAGTGGTACCACGTGGGGATACAGCCCCCCCCCCCCCGCAGTAAGGTGGGGTAAGGTCGTCACAGTGAACGGAGATTATGTTGAAAAATAGGGTTTTCTAGTCAAATGAGTGGGGAACAAAATGGAATACTGAATAAAATCAACCTGCTTTCAGGAAAAAATCCAACATATTGAACGCTTCTCTTAATAAATTATTTTTGATTACTACTCATTATTTAACCCAGAGTATTCATTTTGCAGTCTAATTTATCCTGTGACAAGGCAGCTGCTGTGTACAAGCACGCTACCTCAATACTGTGACTAATTTCTGTGGTAGGAGCTTCATTCCCTGTTCCCTTCACGTTTGGCGCCAAACGTTTTGGTGAATACAACACTACTGAAACTGTGTATGCAACTACTGAAGTGCTTTTTCTGGCCTACATACTCGTTCCGTTTTATTTGGTTAAAGCACCATCTTTTACAGTATAAAAGCTCGTTTCTTTAAAATTTTCCTCTTTGTCATTGGTGCCATATGTCAAAAATAAAAGGTATGAGGGTGGTTTGGTAAGTCTGGTAAAAAAGCCAGAAGAAAATGTTTGTTTCGTAAATAGCTAGTCTTACGTCTCGACGGTCTCCTTTGAGGGGTATACAATTGATCCAGTGATCCTCCAGCTTTTTCATCACATCGGAAAAATAGGTTCAGTCAAAGTCTGCAAAATATTCGTTGACTGCAACTATAACTTGCTCATTTTATGAAAATTTCCTCCCAGCAAGCCAAAGTCTCAAGTTGGGGAAATGGAAGAAGTCAGTTAGGGCTAAGTCTGGTGAATTGGGTGGACCTGAGTTGAAGCCCAATTCGTGGACTTGGGCCATTATTATCGCTGATGTGTGAGACGATGCACTATTCTAGTGAAAAAGCACTTTTTGCGTGCCAATTTTGTTCGTTTTTCAGCCAACGCAATTATCAAATGATCCCAAAATGAAGCATAATGTGACGGTCCACTTGTGGTTCTGTCTTTTTCTAACTGATCTATGAGGATCAGAATCCTAAAAAACAGTGTCCATCACCTTAACAGCTCCAAAATGGTCTCTCCCTTCTTCATAGTATTTTCACCAGCCATTGTCCATTGTTTTGATTGCCGTTTTGACTTTGGCCTGTCCTTGTTTCATCAACAGTTACTAATCGATGCAAAAGGTCTTGTGGATTGCAATTAAACGTCGTCATACATTTTGCTCAAATGTGCTGGATGTGCTTTTGGTCGAGCCATCACATCACTTACATCTTCTTCATAGCCAATTCTCTTTGCAGAATATTACGCACTTGGTCATTTGAGATGCCTACAGTCTCAGCAATCTCAGGGCTTTCTATTCAGCCCTCTTGGATGGATTTTGTCAATGATTTCCTTTGTGATGACCTCAGTTGGTTGGCTGGAGCGTCCTTCATCTTCAGTGCTTGCCCAACCACGTTTAAATTCGTTAATCCAAACGTAGTCTTAAGTGATGGCGAAGAGTCTTCGATATTCAGCCAGTTCTGTTTTGATTTGTGCAGCAGTCCAGCTCCTCAAATGAAAAAACGTTCAATTACAGCATGTAACTCGGTTTTCTCCATTTTCGATCGCAGTCGAGACGCTGCCCAATTCAGACTGCAGTCAACAATGAACTGTAAACTGTACATTGTTGCACTTCTTCATGCGATCCTTGGAATAATTAAGCTTAAAACCATGAAGGCGCAACAAAAATGTTCCTTCTTTTCATGAAAATTGACCAAACTTATCAAACCACCGGAGCCGATAAACGGCGTACAATGAAACACAAAAATATTGACAATGAGGTCTGCTAGCCTGGTCAATAACAATGGAGATGGGCGACTGCAGGACGGAAGGGGTTGATGGAAGGAATGTCTTACCAATGCCCACCACTCCCCTAGCAGCTGTTCTCTCAGCTGGCTATAATCTGTCAGCAAGCAGGCGACTCCCCACTCTCTGTACCCCACTACGTCACAAGGAGCACCCATACGAGGTGTGGGAGAGAAGTAATGAGTCTGGCAACACTTCGTTATTCTACTTGTGTAGACCGATGCGCTCATCCTTTCCAGAGCCACAGTCCAAGCTTCAGCTCCGTACAGCCACCACGTGATTTTTGAGAGTGCCATCAGTGAAGCTGTGTTTTTGTTGTGCGTTACGAAAATGGAACAGTGGAATTTAGAACAACCACGTTACACTTGAGAAATCCACAAATGTGACCTTCGAAAAGTTGAAACTGGCCTATGAGGAAGATTCCTTATGAAGAGCAAAACGTTTTCCCTGACACAAATCATATTTGGGAGGCCGACGACACGTTGAAGATGATACTCGTTCAAGGAGACCTTCAATTTAGAAAAGGTCGAACATGTACTTGCTCTTGCGAGATCAGGCCGATGTTTAACAATAAGGATGATGGGTGACGTATTTAACTTAAACACTTTGACTGTACATCAAATTTTGACCAAAGTTTTGCACATGCGAAAGGTTTGTGGCAAAATGGTGTCAGATAACGTCACAACTGAGAAGAAGGACAAACAGAGATCTTCTTGAGGGGATTGCCAATGACTATTAATATTTTCAGTCGTGTGATCCACAGGTGATGAATAGTGAATTTTTAATTACGACCCTGAACAAAGCGGCAAAGCTCTAACGAGCAAATCAAAGATCGAAATAATGCTGAGTTGCTTTTTTGACAATATGGGTATCATGCATAAATAATTTGTTACGCCAAAACAAACGGCCAACCAAGTGTTTAAGAATGACGTCCTTGCAAGGCTCGGGAAAAGGTGAATCGGGTGAGATCAGACACTGCAGACAAGTGGATGCTGCGTCATGACAGTACCTCATGTCACACGGCCACTTCTGTCACGAGATTTTAGATCTTCAGAGGCATTCCTGTTGTTACACAGCCACCCTGTCCACCTGATCTGAGTCCCTGTAGCTTTCTTCACAAAACTGAAAAATGTCTTAAAAAGATGTTATTTTGGGACTCTGGAGAACATTCAAAAGAATGTGACCGACGTATTAAAGGCCCTACCACTTGAAGCCTTTGAGCGATGCTACCAAGGCTGTTCACAGTGACTCCACCGGTGTACAGCAGGCGAAGGGGACTGCTTTGAAGGGGACAATACTGTTGCCTGAAAAAAAATTTTTTGGGAGATTAAAAATCAGTCCTATTACATTCCTCACACACCCCGTAGGCTGGCTGAAAAGCATGCCTTTTGAATCAGAAGCGACGCACTGCACAGACACGCCTGGGGGACGTCTGTATTCCACAAAATGCATCAACACTACAAGGAATACCGAAATAAGTACCTAAGTAACGCAAGATACGCAGACAAACAAAATGTACACTCCTGGAAATGGAAAAAAGAACACATTGACACCGGTGTGTCAGACCCACCATACTTGCTCCGGACACTGCGAGAGGGCTGTACTAGCAATGATCACACGCACGGCACAGCGGACACACCAGGAACCGCGGTGTTGGCCGTCGAATGGCGCTAGCTGCGCAGCATTTGTGCACCGCCGCCGTCAGTGTCAGCCAGTTTGCCGTGGCATACGGAGCTCCATCGCAGTCTTTAACACTGGTAGCATGCCGCGACAGCGTGGACGTGAACCGTATGTGCAGTTGACGGACTTTGAGCGAGGGCGTATAGTGGGCATGCGGGAGGCCGGGTGGACGTACCACCGAATTGCTCAACACGTGGGGCGTGAGGTCTCCACAGTACATCGATGTTGTCGCCAGTGGTCGGCGGAAGGTGCACGTGCCCGTCGACCTGGGACCAGACCGCAGCGACGCACTGATGCACGCCAAGACCGTAGGACCCTACGCAGTGCCGTAGGGGACCGCACCGCCACTTCCCAGCAAATTAGGGACACTGTTGCTCCTGGGGTATCGGCGAGGACCATTCGCAACCGTCTCCATGAAGCTGGGCTACGGTCCCGCACACCGTTAGGCCGTCTTCCGCTCACGCCCCAACATCGTGCAGCCCGCCTCCAGTGGTGTCGCGACAGGCGTGAATGGAGGGACGAATGGAGACGTGTCGTCTTCAGCGATGAGAGTCGCTTCTGCCTTGGTGCCAATGATGGTCGTATGCGTGTTTGGCGCCGAGCAGGTGAGCGCTACAATCAGGACTGCATACGACCGAGGCACACAGGGCCAACACCCGGCATCATGGTGTGGGGAGCGATCTCCTACACTGGCCGTACACCACTGGTGATCGTCGAGGGGACACTGAATAGTGCACGGTACATCCAAACCGTCATCGAACCCATCGTTCTACCATTCCTAGCCCGGCAAGGGAACTTGCTGTTCCAACAGGACAATGCACGTCCGCATGTATCCCGTGCCACCCAACGTGCTCTAGAAGGTGTAAGTCAACTAACCTGGCCAGCAAGATCTCCGGATCTGTCCCCCATTGAGCATGTTTGGGACTGGATGAAGCGTCGTCTCACGCGGTCTGCACGTCCAGCACGAACGCTGGTCCAACTGAGGCGCCAGGTGGAAATGGCATGGCAAGCCGTTCCACAGGACTACATCCAGCATCTCTACGATCGTCTCCATGGGAGAATAGCAGCCTGCATTGCTGCGAAAGGTGGATATACACTGTACTAGTGCCGACATTGTGCATGCTCTGTTGCCTGTGTCTATGTGCCTGTGGTTCTGTCAGTGTGATCATGTGATGTATCTGACCCCAGGAATGTGTCAATAAAGTTTCCCCTTCCTGGGACAATGAATTCACGGTGTTCTTATTTCAATTTCCAGGAGTATATATAAGTCAAGCACATAGCACTGAACTGCAAGATGGGAAATTGATTCTTAGGCATCCTCTACTAGGGTTGCCTATCTAGTTGGTACGTCACTGGGACACTCAAATGGGGGTGTAGAAATCAAGTAAAAATTTATTTAATTTAATTACTTTTTATTTACAACACAAGTAGAAGTAGTTGGTACACCATATTTTTCAGCGTGTCTTTTTTCCCTTTTATGCATTTACAAAACTTCATGGAAGCCAACTTGTAGTTAACCTGGCACTCTAAGATTCCACAGACCCAATGTGTATTATTCTTTGTAGAAATGTGATGCCTCACGTGTGTCTTACCTCCGTGGTACTGAGAATGAAACAGATACAAATCTCAGACAGCACTTTGTAACGGGACATCCTCCTCTGGCATTACTTATCCTAAACAATAACTGTCGATACCAGAATTGTTTTTCGAATTTTGGATAGGTCACTATAATCTCAGTTGCTTTTCTGAAAACTTTCATATAATTTTATACGCATTATGTTATACTTCAAGCTAAAATTTATGAAAAGAAATTACTTAGAAATATTTTACTTGCGATGTTATAATCGATAAGTACTAGTTCTGAACGTACAGTTCAAATTATTTTTGTTTTTGAAACATTTGAAATTACGGATTTTTTCTCACTTAAAATTTCTACTGTTAATTACGCAATCCTGTACTGTTAACTATGTTTATTTCTGGATTCATCTGTGAAATAATAATCGAAATTAATAATGGAACGAAAACTAGTAGGAATTAATATTTTAAGAAAAATTGTAAGCCCTTTGGAATATGGTTATTTACGCAGACTGTGAGAGCTCTGAGCTTGCCTCTGATGTAATCGGACGTATTTTTCTACAATAAGTGTGAACAATGTAATTTCGGTTTTGTTAATGTGAAAAATCAAAATATTGTATGATATACTAAAATGTGTGAAAATCGGTGGAAAATATATTTACATAAAAGAACTCTGCAACAAAAATCTTCATATTTATTTAGTTCAAATCAGCCGTAAGGACCTGATGTTATATTTTTAGCTTCGAGAATCAGAGCCCTAGATATGAAGAACTGGAACCATTTCAACATGACAAGCTATGTAAAGTAGAAAGTTTATTGTAATCTTCGCTCCTCTCAAATCTTCACTTGGACTGGGCTTTGTTTAATGTGGACAATAGAAGGAAGAAGGAAGAAGGAAGAAGAGGGGAAATTACAATTTCCTGATCCATACATCCTTTCCTGACAAAAGACCATTCTTTTGTGCAGTCATCCGAAAAGTGGCACTTTCTTTTTCCAACTTAGTCGTTTCTGAAAGTATTTGTATGGAATGTAGCCATGTATGGAAGAGAAACATGGACGATAAATAGTTCAGACAAGAAGAGAATAGAAGCTTTCGAAATGTGGTGCTACAGAAGAATGCTGAAGATTAGATGGGTAGATCACATAACTAATGAGGAGGTATTGAATAGAATTGGGAAGAAGAGGAGTTTGTGGCACAACTTGACTAGAAGAAGGATCCGGTTGGTAGGACATGTTCTGAGGCATCAAGGGATCACCCAATTAGTACTGGAGGGCAGCGTGGAGGGTAAAAATCGTACAAGGGCACCAAGAGATGAATACCCTAAGCAGATTCAGAACGATGTAGGTTGCAGTAAGTACTGGGAGATGAAGAAGATTGGACAGGATAGAGTAGCATGGAGAGCTGCATCAAACCATTCTCAGGACTGAAGATCACAGCAACAACAACAGGCATTTTCGTAAGCTATGATAAGTTTATTAGACGTTAAACAGTCGACAAAAACACGTTAGTCATCGAAGTACACGTCACTATATACTTCACGCCCTATATGCCTGTAGTAAACACTTCAGACATTACTAATTTACACTCGTAGTTCGTATTATGTTTAGAAAGAATCGTCGTATCAGATCTCTATTCAAATGGGAACTGACCAATTCCTATCTTCTGGTAAACCTTGCGGGATGTAAGGTCGTGGTCCATGAAACTCTTCAGCTCCTAACGTTTCGTCCAGTGCTTCGCTGGACATCTTCAGAGGGGTGTTTCTCCTCCGGTGAGTCTTGCCGACTGACGGGTCGGACGTCTGAGAGCGACTTATGTATCGTAGAAAGTGGGCGTGACCAGAGTTACACGTGATATGCAGAGATAACCTTTGTCAGAGATAAAACTTAACTATCGATCGTAATCTTGTCACGGATAAAACTGTCTAGCAATTCTGTAGTGCTACTGTCCAAATATCACTAAGTTTCATGGTCTCTTCTTTCCGATTAAAATTATCCCTATGTTTATATATTTCAATTGCTTCTCTACAAAGCCGTGGGTAATAGTTCGTCGTCGTAGATAAAATTTTTGTTTCGGAAAACTTCACTTGATGATTTCCTGGCTGAAAAGCGTTTTCTGCTACAGCCGATTTATCTGTTTTTCCTAATCGGCAAAGACTTCTGTGTTCTTTTAACCGTGTATTTACGCTTCTTTTTGTTGTTCCAACATAAACTTTACCACATGTACACGGAATTTTATATACGCCACTGGCTGATAGAGGAGTGCGTTTATCTTTTACAGACCGAAGAACACGACAAATTTTCTTCGTTGGTCTAAAAACAGGTCTAATATCATGTTTACTTAAAATCTTTCCAATCTGATCCGTTACTTTCTTTATAAAAGGGAGAGATACTGTATTCTTCCATCGTTTTTCGGACTTTTCCTTAAGCTTTTTGTTGTTTGGGTGCAGAATTCTGCTTACTTCTTTCTTTGAGTAGCCATTTTTCTCAAAAGCGTGCTTCAGATGTTTTAATTCGTCGTCTAGATACTCCGGCGTGCAAATCCGTCTGGCTCTGTCAACGAGACTTGTAATCACACCTCTTTTTTGTTTTGGATGGTGGTTAGAGTTTTTATGTAAGTATCTGTCTGTGTGCGTTATTTTTCTAAAAATCTGTTGTTTCAAGCTTCCATCCGTCTGTCTCATAACTAAAACATCCAAAAACGGTATTTTGTTATCATTTTCTCTCTCCATGGTAAACTGGATTCTTGGATTTATATTATTAAGGTAATCAAAAAAATTCGCCTAAGGCTTCTCTACCATGTGGCCAGACCACAATGTATCGTCTACATACCGATACCAGCGAGATGGTTTCTTATCTGCTTTTTCCAAGGCTGACTGTTCGAATTTCTCCATGTAGAAATTAGCTACTGCAGGACCCAATGGGTTACCCATTGCTACGCCATTAAGTTGTTCGTAAAACTCATTATTCCACTGGAAATGACTGGAAGTAAGACAGTGTCTGAAAAGAGCAGTCAGATCTTCTGGAAAAATATCCGTTATAAAATCCATAACTTCATTAACTGGAATCATAGTAAATAAAGATACTACATCGAAACTTACTAAAATATCTTCAGGAGTCAGAATTAAACCTTCAATTTTCTCTATAAAATGACGTGAGTCCTTTATATATGAGTCCGTTTTTCCTAAATAATTTGATAAAATCGGCCACTTCTATTCAAAAAGAAGAAAAAAGAGCTTTATTGAAGACTGAAGCTATGTGTCCTAGACTTAATGGCCTACCCAAGGTACATAAGAAGGACCTTCCTCTGAGACCGATTGTTAGTGCTATCAATTCTCCTACGTACGAAATAGCAAGATATCTAACAACTCGCTTACAACCATATTTAGGAAAAACGGACTCATGTATAAAGGACTCACGTCATTTTATAGAGAAAATTGAAGGTTTAATTCTGACTCCTGAAGATATTTTAGTAAGTTTCGATGTAGTATCTTTATTTACTATGATTCCAGTTAATGAAGTTATGGATTTTATAACGGATATTTTTCCAGAAGATCTGACTGCTCTTTTCAGACACTGTCTTACTTCCAGTCATTTCCAGTGGAATAATGAGTTTTACGAACAACTTAATGGCGTAGCAATGGGTAACCCATTGGGTCCTGCAGTAGCTAATTTCTACATGGAGAAATTCGAACAGTCAGCCTTGGAAAAAGCAGATAAGAAACCATCTCGCTGGTATCGGTATGTAGACGATACATTTGTGGTCTGGCCACATGGTAGAGAAGCCTTAGGCGAATTTTTTGATTACCTTAATAATATAAATCCAAGAATCCAGTTTACCATGGAGAGAGAAAATGATAACAAAATACCGTTTTTGGATGTTTTAGTTATGAGACAGACGGATGGAAGCTTGAAACAACAGATTTTTAGAAAAATAACGCACACAGACAGATACTTACATAAAAACTCTAACCACCATCCAAAACAAAAAAGAGGTGTGATTACAAGTCTCGTTGACAGAGCCAGACGGATTTGCACGCCGGAGTATCTAGACGACGAATTAAAACATCTGAAGCATGCTTTTGAGAAAAATGGCTACTCAAAGAAAGAAGTAAGCAGAATTCTGCACCCAAACAACAAAAAGCTTAAGGAAAAGTCCGAAAAACGATTGAAGAATACAGTCTCTCTCCCTTTTATAAAGAAAGTAACGGATCAGATTGGAAAGATTTTAAGTAAACATGATATTAGACCTGTTTTTAGACCAACGAAGAAAATTTGTCATGTTCTTCGGTTGTAAGTAGGCTGTTTATGTTTTCTTATTGGCAACGTTACGTAGCGGTCTGTGTGAGAATCACTGGCTGTGCTGTGTGCAGTCTGTGTCTAGTTTGCATTGTTGTAATACTCGCCATTGTAGTGTTGGGCAGCGGCAGCTGGATGTGAACAGCGCGTAGCGTTGCGCAGTTGGAGGTGAGCCGCCAGCAGTGGTGGATGTGGGGAGAGAGATGGCGGAGTTTTGAAATTTGTCATGAACTGCTATATTTATATATGATGATATCAAGGTAAATACATTGTTTGTTCTCTATTAATATCTTTCATTTGCTAACTATCCCTATCAGTAGTTAGTGCCTTCCATAGTTTGAATCTTTTATTTAGCTGGCAGTAGTGGCGCTCGCTGTATTGCAGTAGCTTGAGCAGCGAAGATTTTTGTGAGGTAAGTGATTTGTGAAAGGTATAGTTTAATGTTAGTCAGGGCCATTCTTTTGTAGGAAATTTTGAAAGTCAGATTGCGTTGCGCTAACAAAATATTGTGTGTCAGTTTAAGCACAGTCCTGTATAATTGTTCAAAGGGGACGTTTCACGGTCTGTAAAAGATAAACGCGCTCCTCTATCAGCCAGTGGCGTATATAAAATTCCGTGTACATGTGGTAAAGTTTATGTTGGAACAACAAAAAGAAGCGTAAATACACGGTTAAAAGAACACAGAAGTCTTTGCCGATTAGGAAAAACAGATAAATCGGCTGTAGCAGAACACGCTTTTCAGCCAGGAAATCATCAAGTGAAGTTTTCCGAAACAAAAATTTTATCTACGACGATGAACTATTACCCACGGCTTTGTAGAGAAGCAATTGAAATATATAAACATAGGGATAATTTTAATCGGAAAGAAGAGACCATGAAACTTAGTGATATTTGGACAGTAGCACTACAGAATTGCTAGACAGTTTTATCCGTGACAAGATTACGATCGATAGTTAAGTTTTATCTCTGACAAAGGTCATCTCTGCATATCACGTGTAACTCTGGTCACGCCCACTTTCTACGATACATAAGTCGCTCTCAGACGTCCGACCCGTCAGTCGGCAAGACTCACCGGAGGAGAAACACCCCTCTGAAGATGTCCAGCGAAGCACTGGACGAAACGTTAGGAGCTGAAGAGTTTCATGGACCACGACCTTACATCCCGCAAGGTTTACCAGAAGATATGTCATCCGGTCGTGAAAGCCTTCATACTATGACCAATTCCTGCCAGTCCCGTACTAATGGAGAAGTCTGGTTTTTTCTCTGATGGTGGCACTAGATCTAGAAGGTGTTTGAATTGTCGACACAGGACATCTGTGAGACGATCTTGTCAACATAAACTTGTTGACAGAAATTAAGCTAACTGATGCTGCATTTACGTGATGCCTCTAACAGATGGCGTTACTGTAGAACATGAGCCACGCTAGTAATAGTATTTTGCAAAATCGGAACAAAATTGGGTCATGTCGGGATGTCTGGACAAGAAGGTCGACAATGGTGACTACCCCGATATATCGGGACGGATGGCAACCCCACCCTCTACGGCAGTCGTAGTATTCTTCAACGAGAGGCCACTTCCCCTGCCGTAAGCGCTGCCCGCACGTCAGCTTCCAGTAGCCCTGAGCTACTGACCTATGTGGTCCGGCAGATGGGGCTGCATCCTGAGCCAGTCACGCAGCGATGCGACGGCCTGACGGATGTCTTCCTCGTTGGTCCCCAGCTGACTCCTGATGCTCGCCACCTGCTCGGCAGTTGCCGGGACAAACTCGTGGCTGTCAGCCATGCCCTGCAACATCGCAGTACCATAGCGTCGTAGTATGCACTCCCTGGGTAAGACATGAGCGGATGTCAATGCAACTTCATACACGTACACACCATGAAAAGCTGGCCGCTGGTGGCCGAGCGGTTCTAGGCGCTTCAGTCTGGAACCGTGCGACCGTAGCGGTCGCACGGTTCAAATCCTGCCTCGGGCATGGATGTGTGTGATGTCCTTAGGTTAGTTAGGTTTAAGTAGTTCTAAGTTCTATGGTACTGATGACCTCAGATGTTAAGTCCCATAGTGCTCAGAGCCATTTGAACCATTTTTGAACACCATCAAAAGTCTCTATGCGTGCCATTTCATAATGCGTAGTTAAAATTTAATAGCATTGTACATGTCTTTAGCATCTCAACTTTCCGTGCACATAATAGATCTTCTCAGGAGAAAATGTCAGCAGCTTAGTGTGTCCTTACTAGCCACAACTTCATATATTCTCTCAATTCATGTTTGTTGTGTATCTGTTTTACAGGAACACACACTGAAGCGTCACATAAACTGGTATAGGTATGCGTATTCAAATACAGAGATATGTACAAAGGCAGAATACGGCGCTGCTTTCAGTAATACCTATATAAGTGTTGTGTACATAGTTCCACATAGTCAGCGCGTACACAACTTTCCCACTAGAGCGCGCCCCGCTAAGCACAACAGCACAGGCGCAGCGCTCGTCCGTCTCTGCACTACAAGATGGCGCTGCCTTAGAGACGGACCAAATTCTGCTTCCGCCGATCCGCGTATTAATATGTAACGCAGCCAATGAGATTGCTGCTAACGTAGAACCTTTTCTCCTCGCGGATCACACTCGCGCAGTGATACCTGAACGCACAAGCTATTATAACGAGTGTACAGACCTCCGATTAGTCAGTCTTCATTTGTCTGCACCAGTCCGTACCAGTCTGCATTAGTCTGTACCAGTCTATAGTCAAGTTTCAGTCTGCACCTAAGAAGATTATCATATTCCTGTACATAGCTATGAAGATAAATGTTTAGACACTTTGTTAAGTATCAGAGATATGTGAGGATAAGATTAACGTACCAAGACCAAAGGAACTTCAGATTGTCAATTGTAAATAGCATCCAGAATCAAGTTACGTAATGTTTATGCTTATTATTATTTTAATAAATGTGTGTGAAAATTAATCAAGTTATGCTTAAAGTTGGTCACCGTCAATCTGCTACTCTAACGGCAGAAGATAAACACGCCACGATAAGACCACGAGACATATTGCTGACACTCGCCTACTTCGTTAGAGCGACAAGTCAAATAATCTGATGGTGTGTGTACTGAAGATCTTACAGTACGCACACCACAATAAGACAAGTGTCTGACGCAGTTGTTATATCGGTTACTGCTCCTAGAATGGCACGTTATCAAGATTTAAGTGAGTTTGAACGTGATTGTTACAGTCGGCGCACGAGCGATGGAACACAGCATCTCTGAGGTAGCGATGAAGTGGACGTTTTCCCGTACGACTATTTCACGAGTGTACCTCGAACATCAGGAACACCAGGAATCCGGTAAACCATCAAAGCTCCGACATCGCTGCGGCTGGATAAACATCCTGCAAGAACGGGACCAAAGACGACTGAAGAGAATCGCTCAACGTGGCAGAAGTGCAACACTTCCGCAAATTGCTGTAGATTTCAACGAAAGATCATCGATATGCGCTCTGTCCGAAAGAACAGATACCATCTTCATATAGATAAGGCTTACCGGCCAATGATCTTCCTCAGTGCGGATGCACTCACATTGCCCGAACTCTTAAGGGAATCGGTAGATTGACTGCCGCGAGTAATGAGTTTAGTGGGGAGGGGCATCAAAAATGTAGTTGTCGACTGTAAGTTGGAAATGTGGGTCTCACGGGGAGCGTCGCACTATCCTCTGTGTCCTCGATGGCTCAGACGGATAGAGTGTCTGTTATGTAAGGAGGAGATCCCGGGTTCGAGTCCCGGTCAGGAAGCACATTTTCAACTGCGTCCATTGATATTTATTAATGCCTGTAAGCAGCTAAAGGTCGGGATTCCATTGTAATTTCATTCTTCGATTACTGCAAGATAACTCTTGAGTAGGCTTAGAGTGAGACAAGCTGTTTTTTTTTTTTCCTCCTGCTCGAAGCGGTTTTGTGCCTACATTCGCAGGTTGCGGAAAGAGTTTTCTGTGATGATTTCCACTACCTGGGTGCTCTTCACACTTTCCTGGGATTCTGAAGAGAGAGACTGATCGTTGGAGCTCGACTGCGGTACCGAATATGGTAACTGAGTTTGTGAAAGTTTCAGCCTGGCTGAAGCCTCAACCTGTTCCATTTCCAGCTTCAGGCCTTCATAATCACGCTGAATATGTATTCAGAATAGGAAATCGTAGAGTTTTGTAATTCTTCGATTTTACTGGAAGTTACTTTTTTCAGCCAGAACTTTGGGATATGGGAGCGAGTCATGCGAGCTATTCTTAGCCTCAGTTAGAATATGCGCTTGCAGTGTGAATGTGCAGGTGCCTGCGTTTCTTATGTCATTAATTCTCCTTTCTCATTAGTTTCATTTGTGTTCTGTAATTTGTTTCCGTTAGTACGCGTGCTTTTGTTCGTTCAGTCTGACCTGTTCGTCGTTGGTTTTGGTCCTTGGAACCTGTTTTATCTTGCAATTATTTCACAGTAATTTACTTGTGTTGTTAATTTCTTCGAAGGATGAACCGACTGTTCGGAATTTTGATATTTTTCTTTAATTAAGTGTGACTAGGTCTACTAGTCTGAAAAATGAACTAGCCTTCAGCTCGTCGGTTTCAGTTCTTGTTATATAGTGGTAGGGCTTGAATTACATTGCCTTCACGAATTGTTGCGTCCCACATGCATCCCCGATCTGATTTGCATTTATGATCGTAATTTTCGTTCAATTCCACGCCTTGAATTTTCCGTGTTATCTGTTAGGTCGGTGGAGCAAAGCTATTGCTGACTATATGTGTAAGTGGTGCATGTTGTAGTTCTACTTTCATTTCCATCTTCTGCTTGATGTTAGTGCGAATGTGAAGTGCGTGTCTCCTTACTATTAAGTTATTCCTATTTTATGAGAGCCTAATGATTTACAAGCCCGTCAGGCAAGCTATCTGATTATTTGTTGCGTTCGCGTGATTATGTAAGACAGGCGCCAGCAGCCATTATATTTTTATGTAACTATGTTGTGATTTCCTAACTGTCTATAGTAAAAAAAATATGTTCAGTCCAAGTTGAATTTCACTGTTGCTATTGATACGTCGATAGATTTAAGCTGTGAGTCATCTACTTTCAGCCTGCGCTATACACGAAGAACTAGTATTCTCGATGTGAATTATTTATTGATGAAAGGCTTATCTTCAGCTTACTGAGTACAAATTTATCTACTGTTGAGTAAGAAAAGGATGTGCTGCTGGAGATACTTCGAATTAACCCTCCGACTCACCCAGCAATTGCACTAATGGCTTATTTAATCTGTTAATTGTAAATACAATATTTGAAATCAGTGATTATTCTATTTAATGGCGACCCTGTACTAAATTCACATTTAACCAAATTTACATTTAATTTCCATTGAATTAGAGCTGAATATATAGCTTACTGGACGTATCTTTTAAAAGCCATTTACCTCACTGAATATAACGATCATTCATAGTACAGGTAACATTGAACCATTGGTTCAAATGGCTCTGAGCCCTATGGGACTTAACATCTGAGGTCATCAGTCCCCTAGAACATAGAACTACTTAAACGTAACTAACCTAAGGACATCACACACATCCATGCCCGAGGCAGGATTCGAACCTGCGACCGTAGCGGTCGCGCGGTTCCAGACTGAAGCACCTAGAACCGCTCGGTCACAATGGCCGGCATTGAACCATTGGCAGGTGTTTAAATGATTTGTGTTGCAATGCTCTGTGACAGGTAAAACCGCAACCAGATTGCATTAGGGTTTTTAGTATTTACTCTTGTTACCAGTTCTGGTGGGCATGTAACGGACGTGAACAGCATCAGATGTTGAGTGATCGCTGCGAATGTAACGAACCTGTGACCGTAGCGATCGGGCGGTTCCAAACTGTAGCGTCTTGAACCGCTCGGCCACTACGGCCGGCGATCCCATGCACTCAGTAATCGCAAGTTCCGCGACTTTCTTGAAGATATTGAGGGAAGCGACCTGCCATATTATACTGCAGTGCGCTGGCTTGGCTGCGGAAAAGATCTGACCCGTTTTTTTGAACTCCGAACAGTAATTGAAATTGTTTTGAACGAAAGGAGTCGCCCTCTGGCTGAGTTACGGAACGGTGAGTGGTTATGGAAGCTAGCATTTTATACAGGCTTAACTAAACATATGAATGACCTTAATTTAAAATTGCAAGGTGAAAATCAGCTTCTGACTGATTTATACACGAATGTTAAGTCCTTTCGACAAAAGCTTGCTTTGATTCAATCTCAGTTAAGCAAAGTATGCTTCACGCATTTTAATACTTGCCAATCATTTAGACAGCAAACTGAGGTTCCGTTTCCTGTACTTTCGCAATTGAAGCTTTGGGCGCTTTAAAAATTAATTTCGAATCACGTTTTTCAGATATCGATGCAAATTCAAACGATATCGAGATATTTCAAAATCCCTTTGACGTCGATATAGAAGCGCTACTCGCAGAACTTCAGTTTGAAATTATTGATTTTCAATGTAGCGACTATTTTAAAGAAAAACATTCAAAATCAACATTACTGGAATTTTGTAAGTGTCTTCCATCCACACAGTTTCCAAATTTACGTAAATTTGCCCGTGGCGTTTTTTCCGCTTTTGGCACTACTTATTTATGTGAAAATACTTTCTCCAAAATGAAACATGCAAAAAGCATTTACAGATCAAAATTAGGTGATGAGCATTTGAAATCGCTGATGATTATCTCTACCAGTAAACTTGATCCACAAATGGAGGTAATTATGAAAGAAAAGTTACAGCTACATAAAAGTCACTAATTATCGCTAAGATGTTAAATTTCTTTACGTGAATACTCCAACACTGTGCGTTTTCAAGATATAAATTAATTACAGTTATTTTTATACATCAGTTACAACTAAACTAGCCAATATCGTTATGTACACCAGGTATTTTATTTTCTTTAAATTGCCTTTAAATAAAAATATTGTGTATGATTTACTTGCTATGTGTATTTTACAACGTAATCAAAAGAAAGTGAAACCTCGCTTAAGAAGCATCTTCCATAATGATTGATTACTGAAACTAGTCGGCGAAGTGGCGTCCATTTGAAAGACTTGCACCAGACTCGTGATTAGAATCAAATGCAAAGAATTTTTTTACTTAAAAAGGTTTCGCCAAACTAGTCTGTTAACCGTTATTTTTTTTAAAAAATCGCACGGAGCATGGTCTGTCTGTTTACTGTGGATAGCCACAAGTTTAACCATGACCTCCCGCTTTGTAAAGATAGAGCTCCGACAATGTCGCGGTGTATTGGTCGAGATAGGCCTCGAAACTCAATTGTTGGCAGTATAGGTACCGCCTCAAATATTTGGCGGGCCGGACACCGGGGATGTCCGGCCAGCTAACGCAGGCCGGTTTGCCGGCCTTCGCGGGCCGGTTTCGGCCCGCGGGCCGTAGTTTGGAGACCCCTGTTGTACTGGAATCCACTATTATGGAATCTTACTGTTATTATCCCTGCAATGATATGAAGTCCATAGGCCTACTAATAATCTGTTACGGCTGTACTGGTGTACAATACAATTAAAATCATACCAAAATAATTATCAGTTGCATAAGACATCACATCTTCTATGAAATGAGGACTGTTACGTGGAAGAGGCTAAACGCTATAAACAAGCCGTTATACCATTTACGTCGAGAATTGATTTTAAATTTTGTTGTTTGACTAGTTCAAAATGTTCAAATGTGTGTGAAATCTTACGGGACTTAACTGCTAAGGTCATCAGTCCCTAAGCTTACACACAACTTAACCTAAATTATCCTAAGGACAAACTCACACACCCATGCCCGAGGGAGGACTCGAACCTCCTCTGGGGCCAGCCGCACCGTCCATGACTGCGGCGCCTTGAGACCGCTTGGTTAATCCCGGGCGGCTTGTTTGACTAGTAATCAGGAAGATTTCACAATAGCCGATTCCAGTAGAAGTAGTACGTACACACCGAAATGCGAGTTCACAAGTTTATAAACGCATTTTGCCCGCTAAGCGAGCGAGCGAGCTCAGGCCTACCTTCGTGACATACGTGACAAAAGTCATGGTTCAAATGGCTCTGAGCACTATGGGACTTAACAGCTAAGGTCATCAGTCCCCTATAACTTAGAACTACTTAAACCTAACTAACCTAAGGACATCACACACATCCATGCCCGAGGCAGGATTCGAACCTGCGACCGCAGCAGTCGCGCGGTTCCAGACTGAAGCGCCTAGAACCGCTCGGCCACCGCGGCCGGCACAAAAGTCATGGGATTGCGATATGCACATATACAGTTGGCGATAGTATCGCGTACACAAGGTATAATAGGGCAGAGCGTCGGCGGAGCTGTCATTTGTACGCCGGTGCTTCATGTGAAAAGTTTTCCAACGTGATAAAGGCCGCACGAAGGCAATTACCTCTGAACGCGTAATGGTAGTGGGAACTACGCGTGGACATTGCATTTCATAAATCGTCAGGGAATTCAGCATTCCGAAGTACACAGTGTCAAGAGTCTCACCACGGACAAAGCAGTGGCCGACGGCCTTCACTTTACGACAGAGAGCAGCGGCGTTGCTAACAGACGAGCAACACTGTATGAAACAACGGTAGAATGTGTGTGACGTATCCTTTAGCGCAGTGTGGCGTAATTTGGCGTATGGCAGCAGCCGACCGATGGGAGTGCCTTTGCGAACAGCACGTCGTCGCCTGCAGTGCCACTCCTGTGCTCCTGACCGCATCAGTTGGACCCCAAGACGATTGGAAAACCGTGGCCCGGTCAGATGAGTCCCGATTTCTGTTGGTGAGAGTAGATGCTAGAGTTAGAGTGTGGCGCAAACTGCACGAAGCCATGGGCCCAAGTTGTCAACAACGCACTGTGCAAGCTAGGGGTGACTCCATAATGGTGTGGGCTGTATTTTCGTAGAATGGGCTGGGTCCTCTGGTCAAACTGAACCGATAATTGTTAGGAAATTGTTATGTTAGGCTAGTGGGAGAGCTTTTCCAGTTAAACAACGACGGAATTTTTATGTATGACTATGCGCCATGTCACCGGGCCACAATTATTCGTGATTGGTTTGCAGGACTTTGTGGACAATTCCAGCGAATAATTTTGCCACGTAGATAGCTCGACATGAATAGCATCGAACATTTGTGGGGCGTAATCGAGATGTCAGTTCGTGCATAAAATCCTGCACCGGCGACACTTTCGCAATTATGGACAGCTGTAGCTCAACATTTCTGCAGGGGAATCCCAACGACTTGTTGAGTCCATGCCACGTAGAGTTGCTGTACTACGCCGGGCAGAGTGAGGTCCTGCAGGATATTAGGAGGTATCCGATGACTTTTGTCACTGCAGTGTATAAAGAAATAAAGTCGCAGATGTGTCGTTGGGCAGGAGAGTAAGTCAAATGAAAACCTTAAATATTTTTTTACAATATTATTTATTGTTCAGAAGTGGTACAAAGCTGTATCACTTTTCTACATAATCTCCCCCACGTTCAATGCAAATGCTCCAGCGCTTGCAAAGTGCATAAATTTCTTTAGAAAAAAATTCTTTTGGCACTCCGTGCAGCCACTCATGCACCGTGTGGCGTACCTCTTCATCAGAACGGAACTTCTTTCCTCCCATTGCGTCTTTGAGTTGTCCAAACATATGGAAATCACTTGGAGCAAGGTCTGGTGAGTATGGTGGATGAGGAAGACACTCAAAATGCAGGTCTGTGATTGTTGCAACTGTTGTACGGGCAGTGTGGGGCCTTGCATTGTCATGTTGCAAAAGGACACCTGCTGACAGCAATCCGCGTTGCTCTGATTTGTTTGCAGGCCGTAGATGATTTTTTAGGAGATCTGTGTATTATGCACTGCTGACAGTGGTCCCTCTAGGCATGTAATGCTCCAAAATGACGCCTTTTTCGTCCCAAAAGAGCGCCAACATAACCTTCCCTGCTGATGGTTCTGTTCGAAACTTCTTTGGTTTTGGTGATGAGGAATGTCGCCATTCCTTGCTCGCTTTCTTCGTTTCCGGTTGGTGGAAGTGAACCCAGGTTTCGTTCCCAGTAAAGATTCTTGCAAGGAAGCCATCATCTTCTCGTTCAAAGCGCCGAAGAAGTTCTTCACAAGTATCAATACGTCGTTCACTCATTTCAGGAGTCAGCTGCCGTGGCACCCATCTTGCAGACACTTTGTGAAACTGGAGCACATCATGCACAATGTGGTGTGCTGAACCATGACTAATATGTAAACATGCAACAATGTCATTCAGTGTCACTCGGCGGTTTTCCTTCGCTATGGCTTCAACTACTGCAATGATCTGTGGAATCACAACTCGTTGTGCCTGACCTGGACGAGGAGCATCTTCCACTGGTCGCACCACTTGTGAACTTCCTACTCCATCCGTAGACATGCTGCTGTGACAAACATGCATCACCGTACTGAACCTTCATTCGTCGATTAACTTCAATAGGTTTCACACCTTCTCTACGCAAAAACCGTATAACAGAACGCTGTTCTTCCCTGGTGCAAGTCACAAGTGGGGCGGCCATCTTTATACTGATGCTGCGACGGTATGTGTGCACCTGCACTATGCTGCCACCTACAGGCCATTCTGCACGCTGTTTGTAGCACGCTTACCAACTCATAGGATAACGGCACGAAATTTCGACTTATTATTGCAAATTTAAGGTTTTCATTGGATTCACCCTCGTATTATGGGTTATAAAGGCAACTACTCGATTTGCTGAAACCATACAACGAAGCACAAATAAGAACTATTGCTGTCGGGGAAAACACTTTTGAGACGGATATGCTCAGCATTTGCTGCACAGTTGCATAAACGAGTCGAGAGAAGTTGCGATTGGACCTTTATGAGACAATATATACGGTACAATGAGCAATAGACGAACAAATGCTTGTGCAACAGCAAAATCTCTTAGCTCAAATGTAGGACGCGAGCATTTTAACGAAAGAAAGGATAGTGCAATGTCTGCATTATTATAATGCACTAGAACATACGACACAATGTATATTTCTGAACGCAATAATTTTGCATGGACTACAACTAAAATAGCATTTATATAATATGATATGGCTATTGCGTGTTTATGGGCTAGTGTCAAGACCTGGCCAACAAAATGTGAAGTAGCTCGCAGCAGAGTGTCCGATACTTTGTAGAACTGCCGGAGGCGAATTAAGAGAATATAGGTCAAAACAACGGGCAGCTGCTCTGCTGGCGATATCAGATTCTCTCTGGATAAAACCCTTATGATGGCGTTCCCAGTAACAGATTAAGAGCCAAGTTGGAGCAAGGATTAAATATTAGGACAGCAATAAGATACTTCATTCATTAATGAAAATTCTGATTATTTTTCAGGCTTAACATAATATGACTTGTAACTAATTAGTGTCTTTTGTTTCATGGAATATTTCTAATTGATTCACCTGATGGAAACAGGAGAAAGATATGGAGGGAATATCACTAGAACACCCGAGAATTAATAATGTAAGATATCAACAACACCACTTTCAACTCACCTGCGACTGCAACCGCACTCCAGGCGACTCCCGTCGAAACAATTAATATTTTGCACATGAAGAGATTTACTTTTTGTAGAGAAAACGGTAAGCAGACCAAACCTGGAATCTTAGTTGGGCTTTTCCGTTTAATTATTTGACATCGTTAGCGTAAATAGGACCGCAAAGAGAAATGAAAAATGGTGATACAATAGATAAAAATGGCCGAATCTATGCTAAAATTAGTAGGTTAGGTACCTACGAAAAATGATATGAATAATCTTAAAATTAGCAATCACTTTATGTCATGAGAATAAATAGATGAGGTCGAAATAATATCAAATTCGATCACCTCCAATTATTTTATGACTAAATGAAAAGCATTCTGTTATTCTAGGTGAAGAAGTAGACAAATGAGTTTCTCGTTCATTATTTTCAAAATTTTTATGGTCTCTCAGAATTTCCTGTTGTGACTGACACAATTTTTCACAAACACAACTTTTATTGATATAAGTTCACAAAGTTGATGACTGAACATACAAACGGCCGGCCGCGGTGGTCTAGCGGTTCTAGGCGCGCAGTCCGGAACCGCGCGGCTGCTACGGTCGCAGGTTCGAATCCTGCCTCGGGCATGGATGTGTGTGATGTCCTTAGGTTAGTTAGGTTTAAGTAGTTCTAAGTTCTAGGGGACTGATGACCACAGATGTTAAGTCCCATAGTGCTCAGAGCCATTTGAACCATTTTTTTGAACATACAAACGAAATGTAACAATAACGAAAAAATTCTCCTAGTTGAGGCAAACAAAAGTTCACTTCTAATTTTCCACAAAGGTTCGTGGTAACACACTCACACACTAGTAACAGTCCAATTCCGAGACGAAGAC